>NC_133618.1:133355376-133668188 GCF_048593235.1 Sminthopsis crassicaudata | reverse complement strand
GTTTTCAGTCGTATGTGACTCTTTGTGACCCAATTTAGTGTTTGTTTTTTTTTTGACAAAGATTCTCCTTTTCCAGTTCATTTTTGCAAATGAGGAAACTGAGACACAATGGAGTAAGTGTCTTTTCCAGAGTCAGATAGCTCACACAGCCAAAAAAGTGTCTAAGGTCAAATTCGAACTCAGGTCTTCCCGACTCTAGGTCTGGCACTATATTTACTATGCCACCTAGTTAGAAGAAGAATTTGATTTATTCTATTTGGTCCTTGAGAATAAAACTAGGAACAATGGGTGATAATGTCTGAGAACCTTTTTTCAACTCAAATTAAAAATTTCCTAGCAATTAGAAAAATGGAAGAAAAAAAGGCTCCAAATTATTAATAACAAAAGAAATGCAAATTATAACAGCTCAACAGTTTTTACACCCATTGGCTTTGTCAAAATAACAAAAGAAGAAAAGAGCTTTGTAGGAGGGGCAGTGGGAAGTCAAACATGTTAGTACTGGGATGGTAGAACCATGAAAAGATCTAGATGTTCTCAGGGAGATGGGGGAGAGAGACTGGAATTATACCCAAGGAGTCACTAAACTATAAATATTCTTTGATTCGGTAAGATTACTTCTGAGGGGACTGGAAAGCTTTTCCTATGGAAAGTGGTATTTCACATACCATAAATTGTTCAGCCACGTTGAAGACCCATTTTGTCCTCAATCATTTTCTACCACAAAAAGGACTACTATAATTATTTTTTGTGCATTTCTCTTTGATCTCTTTGGAGTCTATTCTTTTCACAGTGCCTACCCAATAGTGTACATCACAGCAGTTATTTCTCACTTGATAAGTGTGATAGGAGACAAAATATCTACATTTGCCCAAGCTGCTTCTTAGGAATCATTCTATCAAGCTCTTACAATTCTAGTGGGTTTATCAATTAACCAGTGATATGGACTAATGTTACTTCTTCCTAAGTTTCCCTTTCCTACACAAGATGTATTCAAATTGCCAAGTCTCAAACTGTAAGTGAGTGGGGACAGAGGAGAGAGATGGTAGCTGAGTTTGTCATGGGATTAGTTCTATAATATTTCATGAAAGAAAGACATATAGATAGGTAGATTTAAAGATAGATGGACAGACAGGGAGACAGAGACAAATGCAAAGAACATTAATTAAGTGCTTACTATGTTCCAGTCACTATGCTTAATTTTGGGAATATAATGCCAGCAACAAAGATAGACAGTCCCTGATCTGAAGGAGGTAACATTTTAATAGGGGAAGACAAGGCATAAAAGGGAGTTGAAGAAGTAATAAAGTAAAGAAGTAGTTCAGAAGGTGATGGGTTGAGCAGGGTTTAAAACCAGCATGGTTGACATGTGTGCTTCCTCAAATAGGTTACAAGAAGAGACTCACCAATCAGAGTGACAAATAGGGAGAAGGTAGGGCCATCCATCCTGTCCATGAAGATATAGCTCTCTTATCCTTTAGGGAAACTTTTAAAATATATCCCTCCCACACAGCCTTTATACCCCTGCTGACCAAGCAGAAATCTCCCAAGCCACAAAATCAGAAAACCTTAGCATTAGAAGCAATCTTAGAAGTCATTTCAGTTGGGCTTAGCTCAAACTAAGGAAATAACCATGAATTCAGATTTAATGACATCCAGCAGTTTAACTTTTTACCACCTTTATATTTCTATTCATTCTCTGGTGTAAGGATTCACTAAACAAATGGAAAAACTAGAACAGGATACTCTATTTATACAATACCACAGCTGGAAGTTCTCTTAGGGGATTATCTAATTCAACCACTTCATTTACATGGAAGGGAACAGAAAAGGAAAGAGGGAAAGTCCAAGGATACATCCAATCCACCAACTGTACAAGAAGTCCCTGGATAAATGAGAGATGACTATTATTATTTTTACCGCAAGACTCCTAACATCCAAGATATCATTGGTACAAGTAGTCCTTCTCAAGAGGCCAATCTTAAGAGTCTACAAAGGTTCTTCCTTCTCTCTTTTTCATATCCCCAACAGTGTCCAAGTGTCAGTCAGTTCACAGCCCCCTCATTATTTATTTATTTATTTTATTTTTTATTTTTTTAAATTAATTTTTATAATTATAACATTTTCTTTGACAGTACATATTCATAGGTAATTTTTTTTTTTTTAACAACATTATCTGTTGTACTCAATTCTGTTCCAAGTTTTTCCCCTCCTTCCCTCCACCCCCTCCCCTAGATGGCAGGCATTCCCATACATATTAAATATTTTATAGTATATCCTAGCCCCCTTTTTATTTAACAAATACATGCCAGGCACTATGCTAAGTCCTAGGCATAAAAAAGTTTTTTAAAAGGCAAAAGAGAGTCCTCCACAAGGAGCTCACAGTCTAAAGAAGGACACTATCTAAAAACAATTATGTACAAACAAGGTATACATAGGATAAAGTGGAGAAAATCACTAGATGGAAGGCAATAGCATTGAGGAGATCAGAAAAAGGCTTTTCCTAGAATGTAGGATTTTATCTAGGACTTGAAGAAAGCTAGAAAAGCCAGGAAGTGGAGATGAAGAGAGAGAGTTCCAGTAACCGATAAAAGGAGGAGGAGAAAGAAAATCCAGAGATAGATGGAAGCCTGAAGCTGAAGTAGAAGCCATCTTGGCCATTCATTCATGAATTCCAAACCACAGAAGGAAGCCATATGCCAAAATGCAGATAAGCAAAAGACAATAAATAATCAGATGAGGGAGGGAAGAATGAGATAATTAAGAGCACAATGTCCTCTGCCCCACATTCCTATACAGGGCCATGTTCAGCCTACAGGGAACTAAAAGGCCTAAAAGGAACTTTAGAAGTCATCAAGATAAGTGGCTCATTTTATAAATGAGGAAACTGAGTCCCAGAGTGTTTAAGTGAGAGGAGGTAAAAATAAAGCTTGGTTCTATTTGAAGAAATTCCCTAGTACTTTCAATGATCCAAACTGCTCAATTCAACAAAATCGTCTTTTATATCTGTATTCTGGTGATATTACATAATTTATATCATAGAACAACATGATTTCAAAAACAATTCCAATTATAAAATAATTTTTAAACTTCTAAGTGACAATAATGGCAAGATGCACAGTATGTTATAGCATATGTCTAATTATGATTTATGAATAAGAAGGGAGTATAAAAATGTAGGGGCAAATAAGTGGCAATAGTGGAAGGAACAATGGGCTTGGAATCAGGAAGACTCAACTTCATGAGTTCAAATCTGGCTTCATATATTATCTGTGTGACCCTGGACAAGTCACTTAACCCTATTTGCTTCAGTTTCCTGATCTGTAAAGTGAGCTAGAGAAGGAAATGGTAAATCACTCCAGTGTCTTTGCCAAGAAAACCCCAAATGGGGTCACAAAATGTCAGACATGAGTAAAACAAATAAATAATAGAAACAGAAATAGATGATTATCAAAGATATGTATGATTACAAAAGGAAGCCAGCTGAGAATGATGAAAGAACAGTTAGATCACAATGATACTCCTCTGAGATACTGAAAGAATAAAAAGGAAGCTTTTATTATATTGAGTAGATGTTACATGGAATATGCTTTGGAAAAACATATCAAACAGTATAAGATAGCAGAGTAAGAAAACAAGGAAAAATTTTTTTACAGAACCAACAAAGTATCACAAATCCTTAAATAGTTTGTAACAAGAATATTAGTAAGTAAATAGCCTACTTTCAAAAAGCACTTTATCATCAATCTAATGCAATGTATCATTTGTTCCAATCACCTACATCTGCACTATTTAATTTTTTTTGGTAAATCTGTCCTTCCCACTATACTTCAGCATTGAGCAAATTTAAAAAGAGAAGAAAAGAAAAACAAAATAAAACTCCCCAATAGTTATAAGTAACTAGCAAAAACAAATTTTCACAGTCACCATGAACAAATATATACATATCTTGCTGTCTTTTAAGTTCATCATGTCTGATGTCTTCACCATTGATCAAGATGGGTCTGACTTTTATTTCTCAGAGTTCTGAGAAAAAAAGAGATAGCAGTTTGTAATCATTCTATCATATCTTTCTAAACAATGACTAACCCAAAGTCCAATAATTTGTCTGCAGAATATCTTGAACATAACCATATTACAACAATTGCATACGTTCAAAAGTTTTGTATTACTACATACTTTTATTAAAACATAGGTGAAATTGTTGAAATTAATATTATGGATTAGGAGAAAAATATTAGGAATTCTTAACTTATGGTCTATTAACTTTTTAATATATTAATTAATTTGTAATATTTTATTAACTTTTTAAATAAAATATTTTGATGACTATATTTTAATATGATTAGCTTCCTTTGTAATCCTATATATTTTATTTTATGCATTTAAAAACATTATTTTAAGAAGTGGTCCATATGTTTTATGAGAGTGCCAATGTGATACATAAAATACACCAAAAAAGTGAGAACTGGACTAGAAAATGATATAGACATAACTGCTGGGAAACTTGTTCAAACACAAAATCCCCTCTAAATTAAAAAAATTTAAGATTTACCATTTTTATTATTTATTGTACCCTTGAGGAAGGAGTTGGAAAAATCATCACTGGTAAAATGATATGCCAACACCCTAACTGTGGGACATGTTCTCCTCATTGAAAATGAAATTGATTCCAACTAGGGAGAATTATGGTAAGCAGAGATTAGTGCCTCAATGAAGTTCTCTCCTCCAAGCAATTTGGAATTATGCTCAAAAAGTTATCAAACTGTGCATACCCTTTGATCTAGCAGTGTTACTACTGAGCTTATATCCCAAAGAGATACTAAAGAAGGGAAAAGGACCCAGATGTGCAAAAGTGTTTGTGGCAGCCCTTTTTGTAGTGGCTAAAACTGGAAAATGAATGGATGCCCATCAATTGGAGAATGGTTGGGTAAACTGTGGTATATGAATATTATGGAATATTATTGCTCTGTAAGAAATGACCAGCAGTGGAGTTGTGAAAGAATCCAGCCATTCTGGAGAGCAATCTGGAATTATGCCCAAAAAGTTATCAAACTGTGCATACCCTTTGACCCAGCAGCGCTACTACTGGGATTATATCCCAAAGAAATACTAAAGAGCGGAAAGAGACATATATGTGCCAAAATGTTTGTGGCAGCTCTTTTTGTTGTAGCTAGAAACTGGAGGATGAATGGATGTCCATCAGTTGGAGAATGGTTGGGTAAATTGTGGTATATGAAGGTTATGGAATATTATTGCTCGGTAAGAAATGACCAGCAGGAGGAATATAGAGAGGCCTGGAGAGACTTAAATCAACTGATGCTGAGTGAAATGAGCAGAACCAGAAGATCACTGTACACTTCAACAACAATGCTGTATGAGGATGTATTCTGATGGAAGTGGAAATCTTCAACATAAAGAAGATCCAACTCACTTCCAGTTGATCAATGATGGACAGAGGTAGCTGCACCCAGAGAAGAAACACTGGGAGGGGAATGAAAATTGTTAGCACTAATATCTGTCTGCCCAGGTTGCATGTACCTTCGGATTCTAATGTTTATTGTGCAACAAGAAAGTGATATTCGCACACATGTATTGTACCTAGACTATATTGTAACACATGTAAAATGTATGGTATTGCCTGTCGTCGGGGGGAGGGAATAGAGGGAGGGGGGGTAAATTGGAAAAATGAATACAAGGGATAATATTATAAAATATATATATATATATAATAAAAAAAAAAAAAAAAAAAAAAAAAGAAATGACCAGCAGGATGATTATAGAGAGGCTTGGAGAGACTTACATGAACTGATGCTGAGTGAAATGAGCAGAACCAGGAGATCATTATACACTTCAACAATGATACTGTATGAGGATGTATTCTGATAGAAGTGGATATCTTCGACAAAGAGAAGATCTAATTCAGTTCCAATTGATCAATGATGGACAGAATCAGCTATATCCAGAGAAGAAACACTGGGAAATGAATGTGGACTACTTGCATCTTTGTTTTTCTTCCCAGATTATTTTTATCTTTTGAATCCTATTTTTCTTGTGCAACAAGAAAACTATATGGATCTGCACACATATATTGTATCTAGGATATACTTTAACATATTTAACATGTATAAGACTGCCTGCCATCTAGGGGAGGGGGTAGAGGGAGGGAAGGGAAAAGTTGGAACAGAAGTGAGTGCAAGGGACAATACTGTAAAAACTACCCATACATATGTTCTGTCAATAAAAAGCTATAATTTAAAAAAAGAAGAAGTTCTCTCCTCCAATTATATCAGAAAACCAGAAAGAAAAAAAACTTGTCAAGAAAGTGTGAGCTATGATGACAAAAGCAGGCCACAGTATAAAATAATTTTTTGTTAGAAATAATAGTCAAAGCTGTTTTTTTTTTTTTTATTTATGGAAATCTCTAGGACAAAATGGCTGTATTACTAAAATAAGTTCCATTATATTTTAAAAAGGTAAGCAGACCTTATTTTTCTCAACTTGATGTAATGGAAAGAATACTGCAATTCAGGTCTTTTGATTCCAATCCAGTGTTCTTTCCATATAATTATTATAAAAATAAGGAAAGCCATAAATCATTGGATATATTAATTTTTCTTGCTTAGATTATAACATAATAAAAATATATAATATCTAAACTAATTTACTGATTTAATGTCATAACAAAGGTCCAAATGTCATTATTAAACAAATAAAAATGACTATCTAAAGGAGAAAAAAGTCAAGAATCTCAAAGAAAATAATTAAAGATATAATGGACAATTTAAATTAGATAAAATTAAAAATTTTACACAGACAAAAAGTTAAAACCAGAAGGTATATAGTAAATAGTATTAAAAAATCTTTGTAGCAAATTAGAAAGGCCTAATATCAAAGAAAGATTGGAAATCCATACAAATATTTGTTCCACTTATATGTACATATGCACACATAAATAAATAATGAACAAAAGCTATTCCCCAATAGATATGGTCAAAAGATAGAAAAATACTTTAAAACAGAAATTTAAAATTAAAAATCTACCCACCGGATTAACAAAGATAGCAAAACAGGAAAATGATAATGTGAGAGGGACTGGGAGGACAAGGATGCTCATGACACGGTGGTTCAATTTGTCTGCCTTTTCTTTTCCAGTACCAAAAAAAGTAACTCAATAGGGCATGCCCTTTGATTCAGTTTTACTACTCCTAGGCATATACCACCAAGATATACCAAAGATAGAGGGGGAAAAGCCAACATGTACAAAAATATTTAGAGAAACACTTTTTGTTGTAGCAAAAAACTAAAAATTAAAGGGGATCATTGAAAAAATTATGGCATATCAAAGTACTGAAATGCTGCAAAGACTTACATGAACTGATGCTGAATGAAGTGAGCAGAACCAGAAGAACATTATACATTGTGTTGATGATCAATTTTAATAGACTACTCTGTTCAACAATACAGCGATCCAAGGCAATTCCAATAAATTTGGGATAGAAAAGACTAAACAGACTAAATGAGAATTGAAGCACACTAAATTTACCTTTCTTTTTTTTTTGTTTGCTTTTTTCTTTCTCATAGCTTTTTTTCCCCTTTTGTTCTGATTTTTCTTTCACAGAATGACACATAAAAATACATGTAAAATGATTGTACGAGTATGATCTATATCAGATTGCTTGCTGCCATGAGAAGGCAGAGGAAAGGGATCAAGGGGGAAAATATTTGGAACTCAAAAATCTTACAAAAATGAATTTTGAAAACAATCTTTATATATAATTGGAAAAATAAAATGTTATTGAAGAAAAAAAAGTAATGGCATGTTATGGCACTGAAAGAAATTAATTGGAGTTATATAATCAGTAAGAAAAAGAACCAGATATTTTTTCTGATCCCATAACCTCTCAAACCTCTCTAAAACAAAAATTATTCCAAAGATAAAACAGTTTCTCCTGTCTTCATGGTGTAAGACAACCAGAATCCAAGAGAAATTTTTTTTAAATGAATTCACCTTGAGCTCATTCAGCACTCCTTCCCTATCACATAAAATACAATCATTGAAGCTACACTCCAGACTCTAAGGACCTGACACAGGTTTACAACAAAACCCTCTGTATGAATTCTCTTTCCAGTATACTGAAGATCCTATTCTAAGTTTGCCTAAGCCATAGACCAACAGTCATTATGACTTCAATCCTTCAAAAACAAAAGCTCACAGGGAGCTCCAATTCCTTAGTATTAGCACTGTAAGTCTTTGAACTATTGATAGCCAGCCAGAGAACTAAAGAACAGGAGGAGGAATAGGGTACCAGGAAAGCACATCCTGTTTGGGTGGTTGAGTAGCACTCCACTAAGCCTTACCAAAAAAAAAAAAATAATAATAATAATTCATCTGGGGCCAGTTCTGACCATCCAAAATCATTTGTGACAAAGACTCAATGCTACTGAACCACAAATTGCCCAGTGTGAGAGGAGACTAAGATTAGTTGAGATCTACTCCCAAAGAAATCATCAATAAAGCGTACAGAGTCAGAAAGTGAAAGGAGAGAATCAGAGGGGGAAAGATTGCAAGTATCAAAGATTTCATGAAGGAGAAATTTGAAGATCTTGTACATTAGGATAAATCAACAGGGAAAATGTTAACAACAGAAGGAAATGTGGCTTCTAGATCTAATAAACAAGTTCAGGAATCTATGAATAAATACTGCAAAACAAAGGAAAACAGTCCAACGTTGGAGACAGAGGATCTAATGAAATTTGAGAACACGAAACTAAAATACATTGTTCCTAAGTAGTTTAAAAAAAGAAATGAAAATTATGAAAGCAGAATTTATGGCCTGCATAGCAAAAATAATGGTTGGAAGAGAAAAGCTGGAATCTGCAATGTCAAATCTTAATGAAAAAAAAGAGAGAATAGATTGGAAATACAAATATATAGATTTGAAGAATTTACTGAAAGAGATGCAAAATATGCTTACTATAAAAAGCAAAACATACTAATCTCAAAGAAAGGATACATAGAGGCAACCAAAAGAACATCACAAGATAAAAAAACATTAACACTATAGAATAGGAAATAATACAAGAGAACTATCCACAACTTGTAAACAAAGAAAATGAAATTTCAATTGAAAGAAATTCATAGATCACCTTTTGGGGAAAAAAACAACAACATCCCAAAGTTGCAAACTCTGAGACATATAATTATTAAATTTAACATTCAATTCAGAAATAATAAGTTCTGGAAGCAATAAGAAGAAAGACATTTAAATACAGAGGAAACAAAATTTGAATAGACAATTTGGTGTCCACCAGAAAAATGTGGGAGGAAGAATATGTTCCAAAAAGCAATGAAGCTCAGGATGCAACCCATAAACCCATGTAACCAATACTAAAAATATTAGCTTAGTCAAAAATGAAAAAAAGTGGACACTCAAAACTAAATGGCATTTGAAACATTTTTAGAAAGAAAATCAGAAGAAATGATTTGATCTTTAAATACCTCAGGTAACAAAAATGAAGGAGTGAAGAAATGCAGCAATCAAGAATGGTAATAGCAACTGAGTTACAACAGAGAAACCAGTAAGAATCTTCTTTCTAAATGTACACAAGAAAATAGGAATGAAGATCAAATGAAAGTTAGTAACAGTGAAGCAGATAGGAGGCATTATGGACAGTACCTAGCCTAGTACCATCCTGCCTACAAGTGAATCAATGTTGTTTTGTGAGCCTAAGTTACAATGAGAAGGTACTAAAAAGGGGAGAGAGCACCAAAGGGATCAAGAAGAATGGGTGATATGCTGGGATCACATCAAGGGCTAGCAATGAAAGGAAAGTGACCTCTGAGAAAAGTTTATAGGGAAGTTCATGAAGTGGAGATTAGAAGTTTTGAAGAGTAGAAAAAAAAGGAAGGAGACATTGCTTTAGTGGTGGGAAATTATTTTTCTGATAAATTTTACTGTTTCAATGAGATGGTATGTAAAAGGAGATGGAGATTTCTACTAGGTGTGAGCTAGGGGATGTGGTGTTAGAAAAGTTGACTTATTCCACTTTGTGGGAAGGAGCCTGGAATTCCTAGAAGCAACTGGCTCCTAGGGAAGTAGGAGAGCATGGATTTGGAGATTTTGAGGCAAATGGCCTCAAAAAAAATAAAAAGGTAATTAGAGGAAAATATAAATTATTAATTATTATAATTTATAATCAGGGATATGGATCTAAAATGGAACAGTGTCTTTTCAAATATTTATAATAAATGGCATTATTCTAGAAGCAAGGCATAATAGAAAAAAGGGAATCTGGAAGTAAACTCTATGAGCCAGGGGCAGAAACTGTCTAGAGAGGAAAGCTTAGAGGGATGGTTTGATAGTTTTGAGAATATGAAGAATAGAAGAAAAGAGAAAGAATCAGAGATGAGAATTTAGAGTAAAGAGAATAGATAACAAAGAGTAAGAGAAATCCTTTAAAAAAAAAAGGTATAAAAATGAAAAATTTCAAAACTAATGAATAGGGTTAGGTGAAGATAAGGTAAAAAGGAAGGAGGAATTTATTTGTCTAACCGAGATAGGGAAAGAATTATATAACCAGATAAAATCAGGAGAAAAAGAAGAACTAATAAATAAATCCTTAAAGAAAAAAAGGTTAACAACAAGAATAAGGGGTTGGAAGTGAAGAAAAGAAAGCCAAGAGGAAGAGAGCCACCTTTAAAAAAAAAAAAAAAAAAAAAAAGATTAAAGTAAAGTAACTGAAGGAAGGTAGTATAGGAGAAGAGGAGGAAGGGAAATCATAACATTGAAAAGAATCAACATTAGAAATAGGTGAAGGAAAATATAAATCTAAATTTCATAACTTTAAATGTCAATGGATTAAACAATCTAATAAAATGAAAAAGTGACAAACTGGATAATAAAATAAAATCCTACAATCTGTTGTTTATAATAAATATTTTAAAATAAAATCCTACAATCTGTTGTTTATAATAAATATTTTAAAATAAAGAGATGGAAAACAAAACTTATGGGATGGGGAGAAATTAACTTTCATAAAATGACTCCAAAAAAGCAGGAGCAACAATCATGCTATCTGACAAAAACAAATATTCAAAAATTAAAAAGAAATAAACAAGAAAACTATATTATGCTGAAAGAAACCATAGAAGGCAAGCCATCAGTAATAAACTCATATACTCTAATTTATAAAGAAAATTTTAAAAAGGCATTCCTCAGCACCATGTGAAACTTTTTCAATAACTGAGTATGTACCAAAATATTATAAATAAATATAAAAAGGGCAGAAATAGTTGATATATCCTTTATAGACCATAAAGCAATTAAAAAAAAAAAAAAAACAGTAACTAAATTAGGGACCATGAACAAAGGTAGACCCAAATAGGCCCAAATGGAGACTACAATGAAATCATAAATAATGAGGATCAAAGAATAAATCAGAAAAATAAAAAAATAAAAATGATAATAATGAAACAACATTCTTAAAAACATGCATTAGCAAAATAGTAAAACAAAAAAGGGATTAATGAACTGAATGTGCATTTAAAAATTAGAAAGACAACAAAATCACAAACCTAAAATAAGCACAAAAGAGATGTTTCAAAAAGAGAGAGAGAATAAATTGGAAGCAAAAAAAAAAAAAATCAAAGAAAAAATAAAACTAAAAGTTCTTTCTAAATTTAATAAGCCCTTAATCTTGATTTTTTTAAAAAGAGATCTAACTATGATAGACTTAGCTCATCTCAGCAATGTAGTGATTCAAAATAATTCCAATAGATTTGGGATAGAAAATGTCATCTGCATCTGTGAAAATCCTAGTAATAGTAATAAGACAAAGGCATAAACATAAGTTTATGGCATTATTCTAGAAGCAAGGCATAATAGAAAAAAGGGAATCTGGAAGTAAACTCTATGAGCCAGGGGCAGAAACTGTCTAGAGAGGAAAGCTTAGAGGGATGGTTTGATAGTTTTGAGAATATGAAGAATAGAAGAAAAGAGAAAGAATCAGAGATGAGAATTTAGAGTAAAGAGAATAGATAACAAAGAGTAAGAGAAATCCTTTAAAAAAAAAAGGTATAAAAATGAAAAATTTCAAAACTAATGAATAGGGTTAGGTGAAGATAAGGTCATAGGAAAAGCCTAGGGAATCAGCAAAGACACCAACTGAGATAGTAGCTTCAGCATTGCAGATTTCAAAATAAATACTCAAAAATTATCAGTATTTTAATATGACAATAAAACACAAGAAACAATAATAATAAGAGAAATCCCATTCCACACAACTACAAAATGTATAGAATAACTGGGAATCAACCTTCCAAAGCACACAAAAAACTTCTATAAATACAATGAGAAAGTGTTCCTTTAAAAAATAACTTTAATAGTTGGAAGAATATTCAGAGCTCATGGCTAAGCTGTGCCAATACAATAAAAATTATAAAATCATCACAAATAGTTTACAGCTGTAATACTATACCTATCAAATTGCCAAGGAGATACTTTATAGAACTTGATTAATTTATAACAAAATTCATTTGGAAGAACAAAAGATCTAAATTATTAAGGGAATTGATGAAAAGAAGTAAGAATAAAAGGGAATTAGCACTTCTAGATAATATAATATTGATTAAAACTATCTGGTATTGGTTAAAAATATAGAAATCCATGGAACAGAATAGACAAAGAAGAATCATAAACAATTAAATACAATTACCTAGTGTTTGATAAAATGGAAAATATAAATTCCCTGAGGGGAAAAAAATCCTTCTTTGACAAAAAATTGCTAGGAATACTAGAAAACAGCATAGTGAAAATCAGCCCTGGACCAATATCTTATACTGCATTTCATAATACATTCTAAATTGATATACAATCTTAACATTAAAAATAAATTAGAAGAAAAAAATAATACATTTCATAGTTATGGGTAGATAATGTAATTTTAACCAACCAAGAGAAAAAGGCAGTTTCAAAAGATAAAATATAACTTGGATTACATGAAACTGAAAGCTTTTGCACAGACAAAATTAATGCACCTAAGACAAGGGAAAAACTCAAATGGGGAAAAAGTCTTTTCTATCAAATTTCTCTGATAAAAGCTTGATATTACATACATAGTTTATAGTCATTCCCCAATAGATAAGTAGTCCAAGAATGTGAACATATAGTTCTCAAAAGAATTTCAAAGAATTTGCAACCACATGAAAGAATGTGTCAAACTGCTAATAAGAGAACTATAAATAAAAATAAAAGCTAAGACTTTACCTCAAACCCTGACGATTAGCAAAAATAATTTTTAAAAATTACAATAGTCAATATTGGAGATATTTTGGAATGATAGACTCACTAATACCTTGTTAATAAAGCTGTGAAATGGCACCATGATTTTAGAAAGTAATTTGGAATTATGTAAATGAAGTAAATAAAATGTCTATATTATTTGAATCACGGATTCCATTACAGGATTTATGCCCCAAGAAAACCATCAATAAGAAGGAAATTCCCATATACTTTAAAACAGTTAAAGCAGCACTTTTTGTGATGGCTAAGAATTGGAAATAAAATAGATACCCATCATCTGGGAAATGGTCAAATTGTGTATACATGGAATGTAATGCTGTTTACAAGTACTGTTTAAAAATGATGTGTGTCTATTTCAAAGTCCGATTCTTTTTGTACAGCAAAACAACTGTTTGGACATGTATACATATATTGTATTTAATTATACTTTAACATATTTAACTTGTATTGGTCAACCTGCCGTCTGGGGGGGAGGGAAAAAATTAGAACAAAAGGTTTGGCAATTGTCAATGTTGTAAAATTACCCATGCATATATCTGGTAAATAAAAACTATTTAAAAAGAAAGAACGAAAGAAAGAAATGATATGTGTGAAGAATACAGAGAAGCATAGAAAAATCTATGTGAATTAATGCAGAGTAAAATAAGCAGTGCCAAAAAAAAACTATGCAAAGTAAATAAAATAATGTAAAGGGAAAGAATAATGATATATTAAAAAAATCAAAAGTAAATATAACAAAATTATAAAGATTAAATAGGACTCAAATGAAGAGATATGAGTGGACACTCTCAATCCACCCCTTTGGAAGACCAGAGGTGTTACACATTGCATATGTTTTCACAGTGTTTGAGTAGTGATTGATCATGCTGATTTTATTTCTTTCCTAAGAAATACAATTTGTCATGTGAGATAGTGCTCTGGGAGGGAAGAAAAAAGATAACTAAGATGATTTTAAAAATTATTCTGAAAAATTAAAAATATGAATGGAGAGAGAAACAGGCAGACTTGTATGAACTGATTGGAAGCAGGAGAACAATTTATAAAATAGCATTTTAAAGGAAAACAATTTTGAAAGACTTAAGAATTCTGATCAATGCAATGACCAATTACAAAAAGACTGATGCTTATGAAGAAATCTAACTCATCTCTTGGCAAAGAGTAATGGATGATAGGTGTAAAATGAGACATATATTTTCTGAAAGGACCAATGAGTGAATCTGTTTTGCTGGCCCATACTTATTTGTTTAAAGGGAACATCATTTATTGAAGGAAGGAAGAGGAGACATAAGAAAAGAAATGATGGAATTGTAAAAAAAAAAAAAAAAAAAAAAAAAAAATCAAGAAAAGAAAGTCAATGAACCATTTTTATTTTATTTTTTTAGAAAGAGCAGAAGTTCAGAAGCCAACAGACAAGAAGAGCAATGGTAAAACCATCTTGTTAAACATGAAACATACTAAAACAAAAACAAAAACAAGCAGTCCAAATGAAATTGCAAGAAAAAACAGTCATGTATCTCTGTTCTTCTTTATACAGAATATAAGAATAGAGAAATATACATCTCTGTTGATGTTTGTCAAGTTCACATTAATTAAAAAAAAAAAAAAGAAAGAAAATGGGGAAAATATTTCATCCTTAAATCAAGTCTAAATTTCTTTTAGAATTTTCATGCATTGTTCCTAGAATTACCTTCTGAAGTCAAAAACCATTCTTCCTTCATGACAGCCCTTCAAATACTTCAATGTCCTTTCCTTTAACCCCAAATCTTCTGTGATCCAGGATAAATATCCCCAGATATTCCTATGTCATAAACACAAAGCTTTTTAACTAAACTGGATTTTTTCATCAATATCCTTCCTAAAATGTGAAATCTTTTGCTGAACACAAAGGTTCAATGTTTTGAAGTATGTCTTAACAATAATGATGTTATTTATTAGCACTTCATAGTTGATAAGGGACTTGTCCAAGATTGTCTCATTGGTTCATTTTAGCAACCTTAAGTTGTAAGTTGTACAGTTGTTATTATACCCATCAAAGGATAAGTAATCTGAGGCTTAGAGATTAAATGATTTGTCTATAAGTGACAAGGTTAGGTTTTGAATCAAGATTTCCTGACAATGTTTTATTTCCACTCTACTGTAACAGTCTTTGGGACAACTAAATGGAGAAGGAAAAAGCAAACCGACAAGAAAATTCCAAATGGGGTCATGAATTGGACATGACTGAAAAATGACTTCAATAGCTATCTTTATTTGAAGTGATTCTAGAAGGGGATATAAAATATGTAGAAAGACAAATATGATTAAGAAACACAAATAACAGAATATGGTATGTGCTTAGGAAATATAAAGTGCTCTAATATCATATAAAGGTGAAAGGAATTCCAGAGTGGAGAAAAGGAGCAGGTAGGAGGGGGTGAATTGGGAAAATTTTCATGGAAGAAGTAGTATTTAACTGGGATTTGAAGAATAAGTAGTATATCAAAGGTGAATGGCATTCAATATAGAAGGAACAGGGAGATGAAACTAGATAAACAAGCTGTTTTTATTTTATCCTAAAAGGCAATAGAGAGCCATTGGTGTTTAATATGTAAGGAGTTGAAATGTTTAAGCTTGGACTTCACAAAAACCTCTTTTAGCAGCTGTATGAAGAAGACATAGGAGGGGAGACTTAAAGCAAAGAGAATAATTAGGAGAAAGTTTCTTAAACTGTGGGTTGTGAACCCAAGATTGAATGTGGAGGCAGTGAAATTATAATTTATTATCAGTAAATGTTTGATTTGTATACCTATATCTATATACCTGAGATTGAATGAAAAATTTTCAGGCAAAAAGGGATTGCTAGCAGAAAAAGTTTAAGAAAGAAGCCCTGAATTAGGAGACTATTTTGAATGTGAGCTGCTGTGTAACCTCAGGAAAAGGAAATACCCTATCTACTGTTAGAATCATTAGAGAGATTCTTAATCTTTTTTTTGTATGCGTCATAGACCCCTTTGACATCTAGGGAAGTTTATAGACACTTCGGAATAATGTTTTTCAATACATACAATAAAAATATATAGCATTAAAAAGGAAATGATTTATCTTGACATTAACTCATCAAAAAAATTTTTTTTAAGTTTATATATTTCAGGCTGAGAACCTCTGTATTAGCCCAAGTAAAAAGATTAGGCAGATTTTTAGTAAGGTACTACCAAAAGTACAAGTTTATTACAAGAATAAGATGGA
The DNA here is from genome assembly GCF_048593235.1 of Sminthopsis crassicaudata. NCBI lineage: Eukaryota > Metazoa > Chordata > Mammalia > Dasyuromorphia > Dasyuridae > Sminthopsis > Sminthopsis crassicaudata. Next base: position 133,651,662 of record NC_133618.1, on the reverse strand, counting down.
GGTCTTCTTTTCAGTTATCTTTCAATTTACCTATGGTCCACAGACAGCATAGGCAGATAAAATTCTCAGGGGTTTCATCAACCTAACTTAGCTAGTTTGAATCCCCCTCTTGGAAAAATACTTTCTAATTGGAATTAGTGCAAACAGAAGTAACAGGGCATCTCAAACTCTCTTGCTCCTCAGTAACCTAATTAGCTTACTTCTCTACTTTTCTCAGATACAACTCTCTTTCATTCAGGAAGAACTCTTACAATCCATAGACAATAGGAACAGAGCAAATAAATGAAATCCACAGGAGTGAAATCCACTTCTCCATCTGAATCTTCTCCCAAGTTTTCAAAAAAACAAAACAAAACAACAAAAAAAAAACTTGTCAAAACTATTTCTGCTCAAAAGATCTTAGTTTTTTTTTCTCAGTAATTGGTGAATAAAGACTAAACTCTTTAGGTTGGTACAGAAGAATTTTCAAATATTGTTACCTCACTGTTTTTCTAAGATACTCCCCCTACTCTTTTTACAATATGTTTCAGCCAAATTGGACTACTTTTCAACCACAAATACAAATACTGCACTAGCATGTCACCATATCTTTGGTCAAATTGTTTTGTCACATTATTTCCCCAAATAAACTTATTCTCCTTCCAAACTTCCCTATTTCTTTTGAAGATACAACCATCGACTGTTTTAAGCTAAGACATGAACAAATATTGAGAAGTGCTTTGCATTGTTCTCCAAAAAGCCTTGGACTTGAACTTTTGTTAATATCTTGTAAATAAAAAATGTGTTCCTCTATGCAATACACTGCTATTTAACAACACAAAGTTCTATAACAATAAGTAACTTTGTGCCCTTCATTTAAAAAATAAAAGAGAATATCATCAGTCTTCTAGATTCACACCCTTAGTCATTCTCAACTCCTCATCAGTTGCCAAATTTTGTCTTTTCTCCTTTTACAACATCTTTTATATTCACTCCTTTCTCTATTTATACTATCTCCATACTTCTTTTTAAAAATTTTTGCAATAACCTCCAAATTATCTCCTTGCTCAAATCTTTCCTTCCTCCACCTTCTCCTCCTCCATGCAGCTGCTGAAGTTTTCCTAAAGTGTAAGTCGGATCATGTCACTCCCTTACTCAATTAACTGCAATGAACCCTTATTCTTTTGTGATTAAAAAGAAAATGCTCTGCTTGCTCTTGAAGGTCCCTCACAATCTGATCCCAATGTAGGATTCCAATATTCTTATACATTACACCTTTTCTTAACAGTCTCATCATCCAGTCAGATTGACTTTCTGGCCACTCTTCACAAATCATTTGACTATATATTAAATAAGAGACTTCGAAGCAAAGGTTTCCTACTAGAAGATTGTGAAAAATATTGGAAATCATGGCTTGCAAGTAAGAAACATGTTGGGCCAAAAGTTTGTATAAATCATAGAGAAGTCTTACACACATATATAATATGCTTTGTTCAACAAGACAGGGGGGGAGGTGATAAACCCACCAAGTATATCTCTTAGACACACACACACACACACACACACACACACTAGCACAAAACTGGCACATAGTAGGCAATTTATAAATGATTATAGACTGCAGAGGCTGACATAAAAAAATTATTTCCTAAAGATATTTAATTATAAATCATTCTCCATGATGAAAAGCAGATTCAGTGACAACCACAAGTCAGAAAGGGAATTCATAACTTTGTCCAAGGGCATCAAATTTAGAGGCAGGAAAATTTAGAGGGAGCTGATAGCATATAATGTCCTTCAGTAGAAAAAAAATCTATCTTAGCTCTTAGCTAACTAAAATGTTTAATTAAATGAGAAACTATCTGATAGTAGCAGCTTGGTGAGCTCTCCCATCTGAATACCCACCTCCTCAGGAATAGGCACACATGGTCCTAACTACATCAGCTGAGGATATGCTTTGTGCCACTTTCCACAGGCACTATTTGTGATATTTGCCCTGGGCATAAAAATTCCTAGTTATGATTTTGATACAATGACCAAAATAGCCCAGAAACCACTGAGCCAGCAAATACATGATGTCCTCGCCAGTTGAAGAGATATGACAGCCAAGGGCAAAACCAGTTTAGAATTTAAAGTTATTTGTAAAATCTTCTCTGGGATAATAGGAGAAGATCATGAGCAATATCTATCACTATAAAATAACGAAGAGCAGAGAAAGTAAAAGAAATTTAAAGGATTTTTAGCAAAAGTCCCAATTAATTAAAAACAATCCTTTAAAAGTCCATTTAAGGTTGAAATATAAAAAGAGACAATGAATAAATGAAAATGGAAAAGATCTGTAAATATTGCTATTAAGAACTCTACTTTCCATCAGTGTCAATGGAGAGTCCACATTTGGATTCTGAGATGCCTGATATACTTCATGAAGAAACTAAAATGGAATTAAATAAAATATAGACAAGCAGAAGAACCATACTACACTAAGTATACACAGAAGAGTTTATATTTTATGCTAAAAATACAACTGCATAGATATTTTAAAGAAGACAGGATATTAAACTCTTGGGGGAAAACATCTTGGACCTCATTATCACCCGACCCTAAGAAAGGCAACTAAGAAATTATTAATAACAGTCAATTCATATATTTACTTTCCCACATTAATAAAACTTTTATGAGAATAGATATTTGAATCACTTTATTTGTATAATTCCAAATTGATTTCCAAAATGATGATACCATCACCTCACATCTACACTAAGCAACAGCCTCATATCTCCCCCAGCCCAATCCATCATCCATTCAGTCACTATAGTGATTTTCCTAAATTGCAGGTCTAATCATATCATCCTCTCTACTTAATAAACTCTAAAAGCTCCCTATATCAAATATAAATACTATGTTTGCTATTCTATCCTTCATAAACTAGACTCCCCTTTACCTTTCCAATTTTCTTATGCTTTAATCTCTCTCACGTGTTCTTCTGTCCTAACCTGCGAAACTGGCCTACTGATTGCTTCTGTCTCCTAAAGCTGGGCATTTTCTCCAGCTGTACCCCTTACCTAGAATGCTCTCCCTCCTTATTTCCATCCACTGACCTCTCTGGCTTCCTTTTTAAAGTCTGAACTAAAATCCCATCTTTTATGAGAAACTTTCCCCATTTTTCTCAATTCTATTGCCTTCCCTCTTTTAATTATAATTCATTTTTTCATTCATGATAGCTATATTCTATAAAGTTGCCATGGACACTGAATTAGTTAATACTGAACCATTGATCCAAGGGGAAATACAAGGTTAGGTTCCTGCAAGTCTTTTGTCACAACATTTACTTTAGCACTTTCCGGAGCAGAGCGGCCTCGAGTACAGATCAGCAAATTTCCTCTTCCTTTTGCTGGATGTACCAAATTGTTGATTCATCAACATTGAACTCAATGCCAATAGTACTATAACTCATGCCTGAATGAAGTTGGTCTAATATACAGATTTTCTCCATAAGACATATCCTTCTTATAGTTAGAAATACTAAGTGGCACTTCAGCACTACATTTGGGGGCCATTTTAAATAATGAAACCACCAGCAAAAATCTCTAAAATGTGGGAAATCTGGCATTAAATAAATGATGAAAAAGATAATTGTTTATTATGAGAGCTGAAGTGACCTGGTTTGACCTCGGCTAATAACTACATGGATTTAAAGTGACTCAAATATTTCAAGCTCTGTGTATGTCTGCAAATAGACTCAAAAATACTGCAAGTATTGATTTGGGGTTTACAAATAAATGTTAATGACCAGAATTCTAAAATATGGAATCTGCTTACAATAAGAATCAAGCATATGTCCTATTTATCCCATAGATAGCATGTTTGAACAAATTTAATTGTGTTTGTACAGATTGTGAACTCTTTGAAGACAGGGACTATCTTTAGCCTCTTTTGGTATTTCTAAAATTTAACACAATGTCTGGAATACAGAAGATGCTTAATAAATGTTTATTTATTTTCCATTAACAAGCCTGACGGCCTAAAGCATAGAAAAAGTAATACTCCCAGTGCAGGAAATTCCCTCACCAGTGAAATCACAAGTCCTTGCATTATTGAAAAAAGAATAAGCAATCTGTCAAGAGGAATTATTCACCACAACCACGAAAGATTTGTCCCAGGAGTTGCTAAGATGATTCAATACCAAGGAAATGATTAATGTAATTCCTCATATCAACAGGGGAAAAAATAAAAATCATATGATCATGTCAGTAGCTGCCAAAAAAGCATATGCCATTTAAAACAAAAATCAACTGTCATTTATACTTTAAACATCATTAAAAATATGAATAAAATACAGGAATAACAGTTGTTGCTTTTTTAAGTAATAAAGAACATTTACTTGAAACCAAGCCCAATCATTATCCTTCATATTAGAAGAATTTGCCCTAGAGAAGGGGATAGGCTTGATCTCTTCCCTCCCACTTTATACTGTGTCCTTCTCCCTTGCTACCAACCCATACAAATTTCTTGAATTTTCCCTCAGACTTTGCTGAAAGTGACAGCAGACCCAGATGAATGCTCCAAAGAGGAAGAAAACCAGAAGGAAGGCTCGGGAAGAGCATCAGGCTGGAGGAATAGGAGGAGTCCAGGTTTTCCTTCACTCAAAGAGCCTCTACTGTGATGCTGACCCAGACATGGGTAGCAATGGCAGCCTCTCAGCAAGCAAGATTGATATCATCTCACCCATTAGTGACCCAGTGCCCCATAAGGGACTCAAGGGAAGTATCACCTTGTCCTCCGTATTTGGATACTAGATTTTCTATATGGGCCAGTGTGGAGATGCATACAGAGCAATAAACAAGAGGCCAGGATACAGAAGATATGAAAGAGCAGTGACTCTGAAAAGCTCCTAAATGCCTGTGAACAGGAGCTGTCTCATGAGAATCGATAACAATGTCCCATCTGTATGGACATTCTTATATTATATCTGTCCATCCAAGATTGACAAAATGTCCCAGGAGAACTGATGATTTTAGATTCTGAGACCCAGAAGCTATCTTCCAAGACACTATATCAATCCCCAGCTTTTCCCAGGAAATCCACTTGTGAACCTGTGGACGAGATTGAGCTGAACTTGGGTTGCAACCCATGAAGACACACATCTACACTGGTCTCCTATACATATCCCCGTGCACACACTATAATCAGAACAAAGGGAGTGGAGCTGTCTAGCTTCTCCCCCCCACTTCTAACCACAGTGCCTCAGGCTTAAATCTGTAGCTGGAGGCACCTAACCTATCTCATATCTGGTCTTCCCTGACCTGTCCATTTCTACCTCTCTTGTCCTTCCTTCTCCCTTGTGTACTCACAGCTTCGTGCCTGGGAGGGTCCAGGCAAACATACAAATGGATCCACAGACAGATGCAACAACAAGCTAGACAAGCACATGTAGCACAGATCCTATATGTTTATTGTGAAGTATATACATAGGATGACCCTCCTTGCCTTGTCCTTCAGGGTAGGACTATTTTTTTCCCTTCATATCCTCACCATCTCCCAAAGTACTTAGGTTCTTAAAAGCTTTATCAGTATAGTTTAAGCAAGTTAAGTTCTATCAAGCTGATAAGGCTTCAGATATAAGCTCCATGATAGACTGTTGGCCAAATAGACAAGTTCAGAGAGGGGGCTCATCACCAGATGGTTGCCTACCAGGTAATGATTTATTTTCCTCTAGCTAAATCAATCACCAAAGCCTATCATTTTCACCTTAGCAATGTCTGTTTTATACACTCCCCTTTCTTCTCTGACTACTGCCCCTTTCCAAACTTTGCAGTTACTATTGGGGGTACTTTTATCTTCTCAGTTCTCTAAACTTGCAACTTAGGTATCTTCTTCAAATCCTGTTATATACAATGTGGCCAAAATGTAATTATTTTACCTTTGTAACATCTCTTGCATATAACCCCTTTTCCCACTGGATAAGCCACCTTCATGATGCAGGCTCTCATCACAACCTATCTGAACAATTGCAAAAATGTGCTGGCAAGTTTCTGTCACTAGTTTTTCTGTTTCACTCTCAAAGCAATTTTCCTTGAGACAGATCTGATCGTATCACTATCTTCCCAATTTGATAAATTCTAATGATTTCTTATTACCTATAGTCTAGCTTTTGAAACTGTGGGACTAGTAACTGAAGGTAGGAATCTTGAAATTATGATTTATTATTGGTAAATGTTTGATCTGTATCCCTATTTTAAATACCCCCACACACAGAGTAATATAACATTTCTCAGGCAAAAAAAGGATGTAACGAGTAGAAAAAGTTTAAGATGCCCTGATCTATAGAGACAAATATGAAATCCTCTTTTTGGTGTTCAAAGCTCTTATTACCCAGGCCCCTCCCACTTTCCCTGCTTTTTTTATACTTTACTCTCTCCCTTCAAGCATTCTTCCACTGGTGACACACTGGTCGCCTTGCTGTTCCTCATACAAAACACCCTCTCAGCTCTAGGAATTTTTCCTGGCTATGCTCCCATGCTTGGAAGGTTCTCAACTTCACCTCACTTCCTGACTTCCTTAGCTTTCTTCAAGTCCTGGCTAAAACCCCATTTTCCAAAAGAATTCTTGCCAATCCCTCTTAATTCTAGTGTCTTCCTTCAATTGATTATTTCCAATTTATCCTTTGTATAGCCTATATTTTACTTAGTTATCTTGTCTCTCCCAATTGATTGTGAATTCCTTCAGGACAGGGACCATCTTTTGACCTATTTTTTATCTACAGTGTTTAGCAAAGTGCCTAGCACACAGTAGGTATTAAATAAACCTTTATGAACTGACTGTTTAGCACAATATTTAAAATGCTACAAAATGTCGATAAGAAATAAAAATATAATAAGAATGATAAATATTTAAAAGTGATCAAATAATGGCACAATCACATACCTAGAATATATAAATAAAAAATCAAAATTACTTAGAGATCATAATAAGCTCAGCAAATTGGCAGGTTATAAGATCACAAAAATCAATTCTGTTCCTACCTACCAAACGCAAACAGTGTGATAATAAAATTAAGGGAAGGAGGATTTATAAGAATCATAAAAAATCATGAAAATTAATCTGGGAAAAAAGCATTATTTAGAGAATTGTCAATCTTTTTTCCCTGGGACATACTTCTTCATTCTGTATAGAAGTGGTCATACACAAAAAAGGGGTACAACTATAGCAATCTAGTGTTTGACAAACCCAAAGATATCAACATTTGGGATAAAAATTCATTTTTTGAAAAAAAAAAACTGTTGGGAAAACTGGAAATTAGTATGGCAGAAATTAGATATGGATCCACACTTAACACAATATACAAAGATAAGATCAAAATGGATCCATGATTTAGGTATAAAGAATGAGACCATAAATAGATTAGAGGAACAGAGGATAGTCTACCTCTCAGACCTGTGGAGGAGGAAGGAATTTATGACCAGAGGAGAACTAGAGATCATTATCAATAACAAAATAGAAGATTTTGATTACATCAAACTAAAAAGTTTCTGTACAAACAAAACTAATTCAAACAAGATTAGAAGGGAAGTAACAAATTGGGAAAACATTTTTACAGTTAAAGGTTCTGATAAAGGCCTCATTTCCAAATTATATAGAGAACTGACCCTAATTTATAAGAAATCAAACCATTCTCCAATTGATAAATGGTCAAAGGATATGAACAGACGATTCTCAGATGATGAAATTGAAACTATATCCACTCATATGAAAGAGTGTTCCAAATCACTACTGATCAGAGAAAGGCAAATTAAGACAACTCTGAAATACCACTACACACCTGTCAGATTGGCTAAGATGACAGGAACAAATAATGATGAATGTTGGATGTAACATACCCTCCTGGCAGTTACAATTACTAGTCTGCCCTAGGCCCAACAGAGTACCTTTGACCACTGAGCTTTGCAGTGTCAACTCTACCCACCTCCCCTCCTCTGAGGCCTTCAAAGGTCTCTGGCCACAATCTCTTGAATCTATAGCTTAATAAGCAGTAGCGCACTCAAGAACAGCCACATGTAATCTTAAAAGCCTTTATTATACCTACTCACATAATGCCCTGACTTGTTGGTTCCCTAGTGAACACCTGGTCAGAAGACCCACATGTTCACTACCAAATTCCTTACCTCTCGGCTATCTATCTGGTTGGCTTGGCTTGGCTACCCCAGGGTACGGAGCCAGGTTAAAGAAAGGGACTGCTGTCTGCAGTGGGCTTATAAAGGGCCTGTGAGGTCACATACCCAGCCAATCAGCGAGAGAGCTGTCACCCATTACAAAGCTATCTCAATATGCCCCACAGGGCAGTCCTAATATCCAGAGAGAATACTTCTGGGCCTCAATCTCCTGTTGCACTGTGGCGCCGCCCATTTAAAGGGCCCTTACAATTCCCTTCTCTTGTTTTGCGGGAACCGCACTTTTAGCACCAGCTATAGTTCACTTGATCCATGAGATGACAGAGTGTTATGCCCAAGGAAGTACAAAGCAACAAATCAGTAAACAGAAGTATGACAATGAGAACTAGGCTCAACAGTGGCCAAGTGTTCAACCCATTCATTAAAGTCATACTCAAGGAGATAATAAGCCAAAGAGGTTGGATGCCAATGAGGTAGAATGTCAACACTGAGGTGGGAAGTCAACAAGGTAAAACATCACAATTCTAGTTAAAAATTAAATATCAGTGAGGTAGGTTGTCACAATTCTAGTTACATTTATCACAATTCTAGACCAGTTCTAGTTTCTCACAATTCTCTATGTACTTTTCACAATTCTAGAGCAATTCTAGCTTATCACAATTCTCTATTGCACTTTTCACAATCCTAGAGCAATTCTAGTTTCACAGGTGCACATAAGCAAAGTCATGTCCAGAAACATTGTCTCAATAACAACGGCAGGTGGGTGTTGGTTTTTCACCCACTAATTTAAAAGCATAGTCCTTCAATAGAAAGCATAGGGCAAAGCCTCTCCCCAGGCCACCATATGGCAAATAGCCACAGGAGGAGCAAGCAGGCCCATTGTCCATTTACAGTCTTAATATTGCATATCACCCAAAACAGTCCATTTCAGCTGCAACACTGGAACTGTCTGCTGTCTCTGGTGTCATGGTCAGGAGGGACATTGCTGCCATCAGCGTCTGAAAGGCTGCTGACATCTGGTTGGTCCTTCTGGGCTGTTGTCTGGTCCTTCTCTTGGATCCCCAGTTCACAAATGTCTCTGGTAGGGATCAACTCCTCTGCTGCTGGATCTGCACCTAGGAAGGAATGTACCTGGGTCCCCAAACCTTGGCCCAGCTTGGGCCTTTCCAAATGCCATCCAGGCCTTTCCACATCACAGTGGAAGGAAAATTCTTGTCAAAAAGATGAACAAAAGTCAGACAAAAGTCAGTCTATCACTTAGCTGAACTTTCTGTGTATGCCCAAAGTGCATTGCTAAGGTAAAATGCAAAGAATTTAAAAATGTAAAATCAAAATAATTTAAAAGTGTAAAACCAAAATAGATTAAAAATATAAAACCAAAATAACTTAAAAATATAAAATCAAAATACTTTAAAGATGTAAAATCAAAATTTAAAAATTGCAAGCAATCACATATATGTATTGCCACATCTTGTGCATATCCCAAAATTCCCTTCTCTTGTTTAGAAGAGAAGATCTTGGGTATATAGTCTGTGCAGTAATGACTTTACTAATAGGATTATAAAAATGCCAATGGAATGGGCAAAGTCAAATTCAATGCAAAAACACCTGAAGGCAAAATATTTGTAAGCCAATCCATAAACTGTCTTAAATGCATATGAAATTTCTACAATGGAAAAAATGGTTGATCCACATGTCTAACTGCTTCTCCAGATTGGAATGAAGCCATAATGTCCATTGGTCTTAAAACATTAAATTTAAAACCATAAGGGTTTTGTCCTATAGGGAGTATAGGAGAGTGAAAGAAAGATAAGCTGTGTGCCCTTCTGGCATGCTCTTAGCTTCCTCTTTAGTTATCACAATTTGCAAATATAAGATTCTAGCAGCCTGATTATAAAAGATATGATTTGAAGGTCCACTCTGAAAGTGGACATGTAGGATATATTTATCTGAGCGCTTTCTCATTTGCTCTCGAAGTTCTTAAAAGAGCTGATACCTTTTCAGTGGCCAGCCACTCATACAGTTAATGAAAAAAAAAAAAAAAAAAAAAAAAACCATTCAGCTATATCCCTGAATTCTTTTGCCTAAAAATCAAAGTTTGAGTTTCTGATACTGAATTGTACTTCAGGAGTGTGAATCAATAAATCTGATATTACTTTTCCTCCTGGGTCAAAGATCACACACTGTCTATTTATTCTAGTGTTGAAAACAGCAATTTTCCAAACCATTCTAAACATAAACACTGTTTTATAAGTACTCATAGTGGGTTGGGAAATTAAGTCCACCTGTGGAAGTGGAAAATCCACAAGGTGAGGTAAGAAAAGAAGAGTTTCAACTCTCCAAAGACGATCCTAGCACTTTTACAAGTATAAAACTCCACTCTCTCTAACTGCAAGATCTTATGCTTGTAAGGTTTCTTAGAAATTAACTGAACTGTATTTTAAAAATTTTTCTGAATATTATAGTCAATATAACTTTTCCTTTTTGCCTTGGGCCATAAAGCCTACTCCAGTCTTTTGAAAAGAAGACACAGGGGTTTTGAATGGATTAATGAACAGTGCTGAAGATATTATCGCCCTTCCTTTTCCTCCTCCTCCTTCTCCCTAGGCCCACGAAGGTGGGGCTGAGGGAAGAAGAATTGGAAAATTCCCCAAAGGCTGATTTAAAATCCAACCTGAGCTTTGCACATAAAAAGAACTAAACCTCTTCTCAAAGGAAGAGTAATCAATAAATTCCTTAAAACAATAATGCATGAGGTAAACCAACAAAATGCTAAGAAGAATTTCTCCAACTGAAGTCCATGTGGTTCGCTTATTTCCCTCCTTAGCTTCAGCCACTAGCTTGTGTAGTAACCTAGCCTTTTCTTATTTTTCTATCTCAGTCTATAATTTAACCTGCGATTCTAGCAACTCTTTTTTAATTGTTTGTCATTCTATTTTAAACTCAACTTCTAGTTGTCACATTTTATACTCTATACTGTCATACAAACACATTAGGTCTAGGTTGCTCCCTCTCCGAGCTATATTTAATGGGTGTGGGAATAGCCTTCTGGGAGCTTGATTACAAGCTTCCTGCTGTTCTTCAGTGGTGATCTTTGCTAAAAGATCTTCCATCTGGCTCTTTAACCTCTTTATATAAGCATTATGTTCAGCTGTGTCCTTGAGCCTGATCCTTGGGTTACCTGGATCCATATTGCCTGCCTTCCCTCCTAGGCAGCGCTTCTACCAGATCTTTCAAAATCTTAATTCTGAATATTAACTATTTTCAAAACCTGATAATTCCTGATGCGTCCACATTCAGGCGCCATTTGTAACATGCCCTCCTGGCAGTTACAATTACTAGTCTGCCCTAGGCCCAACAGAGTACCTTTGACCACTGAGCTTTGCAGTGTCAACTCTACCCGGCTCGCCTCCTCTGAGGCCTTCATAGGTCTCTGGCCACAATCTCTTGAATCTATAGCTTAATAACCGGTAGCGCACTCAAGAATAGCCACGTGTAATCTTAAAAGCCTTTATTATACCTACTCACATAATGCCCTGACTTGATGCCCTGACTTGTTGGTTCCCTAGTGAACACCTGGTCAGAAGACCCACATGTTCACTACCAAACTCCTTACCTCTCGGCTATCCTCAGCTTGGCTTGGCTACCCCAGGCTAGGGAGCCAGGTTAAAGAGAGTGATTGCTGTCTGCAGTAGGCTTATAAAGGGCCTGTGAGGTCACATACACAGCCAATCAGCGAGAGAGCTGTCACCTATTACAAAGCTATCTCAATATGGACAGGATCCCACCCACAGGGCAGTCCTATATTCACAGAGAATACTTCCGGGCCTCAACCTCCTGTTGCACTATGGCGCCGCCCATTTAAAGAGCCCTTACAGTTGGAGGGGATGTGGGAAAACTGGGACACTAATGCATTGTTGGTGGAATTGTGAAAGAATCCGGCCATTCTGGAGAGCAATTTGGAACTATGCCCAAAAAGTTATCAAACTGTGCATACCTTTTGATCCAGCAATGTTACTACTGGGCTTATATCCCAAAGAGATACTAAAGAGGGGAAAGGGACCTATATGTGCCAAAATGTTTGTGGCAGCTCTTTTCGTAGTGGCTAGAAACTGGAAAACAAATGGATGTCCATCAACTGGAGAATGGTTGGGTAAATTATGGTATATGAAGGTTATGGAATATTACTGCTCTGTAAAAAATGACCAGCAGGATGAATATAGAGAGGTTTGGAGAGACTTACGTGAATTGATGCTGAGTGAAATGAGCAGAACAAGAGATCTCTGTACACTTCAACAACAATACTGTATGAGGATGTATTCTGATGGAAGTGGATATCTTCAACATAAAGAAGATCCAACTCACTTTCAGTTGATCAATGATGGACAGAAACAACTATACCCAGAGAAGGAACACTGGGAATTGAATGTAAACTGTTAGCATTACTGTCTTTCTATCCAGGTTACTTATACCTTCGGAATCCAATTCTTAACAACAAGAAAATTGGATTTACACACATATATTGTATCTAGGTTATACTGTAACACATGTAAAATGTATGGGATTGCCTGTCATCTAGGGGAGGGAGTAGAGGGAGGGAGGGAAAAATTGGAAAAATGAATACAAGGGATAATGTTATAAAAAAAATTACTCATGCATATGTACTGTCAAAAATTTTTTTATAATTATAAAATAAAAAAAAAAAAGAAATGGTTATACCTTTGATTTTTGCTAACTTATAAGAAGTATTTTCAACTTCAATTTTCATGAACTCTGAAAGTCCTTTATATGATCAAAATCTTTTACCATTCCAGCTTATCTGTTGCTTTACATCTAAGGTGTAAGTATGCTTTATTACTACATCTTAACACCTATCTTCATCCCTCAATCCCTCCGTGGAAATATTTTACTAAGCTTGGATATTAAAATGACAATTTAAAGTAAAATATATGTTCTCATTTTATATCCTGGCAAATCTAACAAAATTATAAACAAGGAAAAATTTATTTCAAAAGAATATTAAAACAACAGAAAATAGATCAATGTAATTACTTAATGTGAATCTTAAAATACATATTTATACAATTGTATATATTTACACATATGTGTGTATATATGTGTGTATCCATTTTTAATATCACATAGCACTTTTAAAAATCAACTTTTGATAGAACATAAATGATTCATAAAGGTATACATTAAATGTATCTTATATAAACTATAAAATAATAATCATAATGGGAAATAATTCAAATATGAAAGCCTAAATGGAGACTAAGTAACTATATCCTAAATAATGAATGAGTCAAAGAATGAAAGACAAAAACAATAAATAACTATATTAAAGAGAATAATGAGACAAGATACCAAATTATATGGGAATCAGTTAAAGCACTGGGGGAGGGAGGTAAATGAAGTCAAACTCCTAGAAAGACAAATTGGACAAACCATAAGTAACCCCCCCCCAAAAAAAAAAAACCCATCAACAAAACAAAAAACAAACCCTTCTGGTCCAGACAGATAAACAAATAAAGTTTACTTAATATATTAAAAACAAATAATCCTCATGACACTTACATTTCTCAAAAACAACAGGAGGGAATACCCAACCACTTCTTCCATGACACAAATATCGTCTTAATATACAATTCAGGGAGGGATAACTCAGAAAGGGCATTTGTAGAACAATTACCATCAATGAATATTTATGTGCAAGTATTAAATATTAATTTTTATACTGATATTAAATTGGTACACTTTAAACTATTAACAAGGAGACAATGGCAACATAACCAAAACTTTCCAGTATAGTCAAATTGGTTTCTGATAAAAATCCAAAGGTAATTCAATGTTAGGGAAACATTCTGCATAATGAATAAACCTCTTTACCCTGCCTCATAAGTCATTCATCATAATGGTCAAAGGATGTGAACAGACAATTTTCAGTTGAAGAAATTAAAGCCATTTCTAATCAAATGGAAAAAAATGTTCTAAATCACTATTGACTTGAAAAATGCAAATTAAGACAACTCTGAGGTACCACTTTAGAACTCTCAGATTGACTAAAATAACAGGAAAAGATAATGATAAATGTTGTAGAGGGTGTAGAAACACTGGGACACTAATATACTGTTGGTACAGTTGTGAACTGTTCCAACCATTCTGGAAAGCAATTTAGAACTATGCCCAAAGGGATATTAAATTATATATCCTTTGATCCATCAGTGTTTCTACTCGATCTATATCTTAGAGAGATCATAAAAAAGGGAAAGGAACCCACATGTGCAAAATGTTTGTAGCAGCCCTTTCTGCAATGGCAAAGAATTGGGAATGGAGTGGATGCCCATCAGTTAGGAAATGGCTGAATAAGTTTTAGTATATGAATATAATAAAATATTATTATATAAGAAATGATAAATAGGCTGATTTCAGAAAAGCCTGGAAAGACGTACATGAACTGATGCTAAATGAAATAAGCAGAACCAAGAGAACATTGAACACAGCAACAAGATTATGTAATGATCAACTGTGATGGACTTGGCTCTTTTCAACAATGAGGTAATTCAAGGCAATTCCAATAGACTTGTGATGGAAGAGAGCCATCTGCACAGAGAGAAGACAATGGAGATTGGATGTGGATAACAACATAGTATTTTCAACCTTTTGTTGTTATTGTTATTTGTTTGCTTGTTTTTTTGTTTTCTTTCCCATGGCCTTTCCCCTCCCTTCTGATTGATTTTTCTTGCACAGCACGATAAATATGAAAATGCATTTAGAAGAATTGCATATGTTTAACCTATATTGGATTATTTGCTATTTAGGGTAGGGGGGAAGAGGGTTTGGAGGAAGAAGGAACACAAGGTTTTGCAAAGGTGAATGTTCAAAACCACCTTTGCATGTATTTGAAAAAATAAAAAGCTATTTAATAATGATAATACTAAAAGAAAGAAATATCAACCAAAAATTTTTAAATATATAAATAAATAAACTTTTAAAGACAAGTCATCATCATGCCTCTCCATACTGTGTGACTATTATCTATATCATCTCATGCGCCGGTAGCTGCTTTGATATCACATATATATTAGAGGGGCATGTAAGATAAATATCAGTTATCCCTCTGTAATCATATGATTGGACCATCTTTTTACATGATCATACATTTTTGATGACATCCTTATGTAAATTCTTCTTCATAGTTCTTTGCTGTTGTATTTTTTGTATGCTCATGTCCCAAGCTCCAAGAAATAAATCCAATTCCAAAATTTAATCACTTCACAATAGTGACTGGATTCTGGACGACCATGTAAGTGAAGCATAAGTTCTGCTATCCTAAAAAGTCTTTAAAAGAGGCTATCAGTAACAAACTGAATCTTCTTTCAAAAGAAAGACCTGTCTAAATTACAGAGACCAATTGACAGTAAACTAATCATTTGATGATTAATTCTTTGGCCAAGGCTACCAAATATATATGTAAAATAATAACCAAACTTGTATGGAGTGATAAAAGGACAAGATAGAAAATTGAAATAGTTGCACTAAAAAAAATAAAAAGAATGAAAGAGGTTTCAGTATTGAGATCTCAAATTAAATTACAAAGCAAACTAGTTGATTTGATAAGATAAACAAATGTATACATCAATCTAGTTTTTGATGAATCCAAGTCGATAAATTGCTGGGAAAATGAGAAAGCATTTTTGGAAAATAAGTTTAATTGTACAAGCTTATGAAGAGCAAAGTAAGTAGAACCAGAAAAACATCTGATAAGCTAACCACATTAAAGGAAGACAACTATGAAAGACTTTAGAATTCTGATTAATAAAGTGGGCAATCACAACTTCAAAAGACTGATGATGATGCATACAAAGAGGTCACAGAATGAGACATACATTTTCAGATGTAGCCAATGTCTGACTTTTTTTGTTATGGATTATGCTTATTTATAGAAATAAAAGAAATTCTGGCTATGAATTCTTCCCCTGTCTAAGGCTGTGAACCATATAATCTTCTGTTTTCATTTAGTTATATTTGCAGTATAATTTTTTTATGTTAAATGTCCATTTGGGATTTATTGTGCTAAATGGTACAACTTGTGAGTCTGGGGATGAAAGAAAAGAATGTTAAGGTAGTAGAAATGATAGAAATGCAAAAAAAAGAAAAAAGAATATTAATAAAGTACATAAATTCAAATAAGAACACAAAAAGAAATTCAGAAGGGGATGAAATGGGGCAATTTTATTATTATTGTGTTAAGTTTAATATGTTTTAAAAATAACTGTACATAATAGTTTCATATACAATTTTTTTTTGTTCTTTGTACATTGTAATGTCTGTGTTTGTTGATTAGTGTTAATAAAGAAATAATAAACTAGATTTAGACTCACAAGTTGTACCACTTATCACAATAAATCCCAAATGGACATTTAACATAAAAAATTATGCTGCAAATATAACTAAATGAAAATAGAAGATTATATGGTTCACAGCCTTAGATAAGGGAAGAATTCATAGTCAGAAATAAGACAAGAGATTACAAAAAACAAAATACAATTTCAATGATAGGCAATTAAAAAAAACTTCCGGATAGATGAAACTAACACATTTCATGTAAAAATGATTGCATTCACACATCAGATAAAAAATTCTTAAGCATCCAAAATTTATAAGGAATTGAAACAAATCTGTAAATTCAAGAGTCATTCTCCAACAGAAAAAAAATACATATGAATAATTTTCAAAAGAGAATATGCAAACTATGAATAGCTAAAAATATATCTATTATACCTAAAAAGTATGTGAGATGACTAATAATCAGAAAATGCAAATTAAAATAATTTTGAGGATGTTTCACACTCATCAAAAGTGAAAATTCTATACTGGAGAGACTGTGGGAAGAGAAAGTTACTCTAATCTATTTCTGGTAGAATTATGAATTGATCCAATCATGCTATAGAAATTGATTGGGAATTATGCAGAAATTACCAAATTGTTCATGTCCTTTACTCAAGGAATCCCACTACTGGGTTTCTATTCTAAGGAGGTAAATGATTGCAAGCAATAATCTATAAAATACAAAATTATTAATATTTATAATAATAAAAGCCTGGCAACAAAATTATGCCCAACAAATGGGAATAACTAAACAGAATGATGTAAGGAATGATGACTTAAGAAATTAGAGAAACATGGGGGACTAACTAATCCATATGAAATGACACAGAGGAGGAATCAATGTGAGAGATATGAAGACAGAATTGACCAGATTTGTCAAACAATTGAACCTGTGCAATGAGAGAGAAGTTGGAATTAAGAATAAAAGAGATTATGAACCCAGGCGACTGAAAAAATACTGACACCCTCAACAAAAATCTGGAAATTTGAAAAAGATTTGGTTTTGACATATTATGTTTGAGATTCAAAACTAGTTAATGATTCTGGGGTGAAATAGAAGAGTGGTTTTTAACACAATCTCCCAGATGTTTTTCCTTTCAAGCTTTTGAGCAGTTAGCATCTAAATACTTCCATTGGACTATGGCAGTTGAAGCTGAAGAGCAGGAACTATTCCCTCAGATCATCAATGGTGGAGCTTATCTCCAATTATATTAGCCTCTTTGTTTATTATATCACAACTACGTCTCTTCTTGTGGCTGGTCCTCCTGGCTATGGAGGCTCCCAAACTCTCCTTTCTCCCTGGACAACAACCCCTAAGGGAAGACAGAACCTCCCTGGATCAAATAGCAATCATTTCTATCTGCTCTTCAGGAACCACTGAAAAAATCTCTGCCTCATCTCCACCCCTAACATGCCTTTCAATCACTTCATACATAGAGCCGGTATCCCTTAACTCATGGTAAGGAGATCCTCCCCATTTTTGTTTTTAGTGGGGACCAAATGAGAAACATGCAAACATAATTTTTCCATCCAAACCTAAGCTCCCACCAAACTTCACCATTTCTGTTCCATTCTCTCAAGTGCTCAACCTATTTATTAGACATAATACCTTACACACTTAAAATTATTTTCTTCAAAATTACCATGATCTTTTAATTGCCAAATCAATTCTCATCCTTCTTGACCTCTCTGCACCATTTCATTCTGTTAATTTATTTCTTCTCCTAAATACACATTTTTTCTTTTCTGGATTACTAAAAATTATAGATGTAACCTATGAAAATTGTCATTTCTGCACACTTAAAAAACTCAGAAACAAATATTCTTGCTTGTTTAGAAATCTCCCAAAGCATTTCAGTGAGTTTTGAATTAGGTTGTTCCAATTAGTTTTTATGAGTAGCTAATGGATAACAAAGAAGATAGATATTTACTCACTAAATTTCAACAAAAACTTTTCTTAGCGATGATGTGTTTAACCTATATTGGATTACTTGCTATCTAAGGGAGAAGTATGGGGAGGAAGGGAGGGAGAAAAATTTGGAACACAAGGTTTTGCAAAAGTGAATGTTGAAAACTATCTTTGCATGTATTTTGAAAATAAAATGCTATTGTTAAATTTTTTTAAATTAGTGGATGATGTATCTCAATTAAGAAAATATAGCCAATAATTGTACACTATTTCAAAATCCGATTCTTTTTGTACAGCAAAACAACTATTTGGACATGTATACATATATTGTATTTAATTTATTCTCTAGCATATTTAACATGTATTGGTTAACCTGCCATCTGGGGGGGGGGGAAGGAGGGGAAAAATTAGAACAAAAGGTTTGGCAATTGTCAATGTTGTAAAATTACCCATGCATATATCTGGTAAATAAAAACTATTAAAATAAAAAAAAAAATTAAAAAAAAAAAGAAAACATAGCCAAGAATGCATGTTTTCCATTTGGAGGTAGGTATCATTGTGAAGTATCTTTTCCAGCTGTGACAATTATTAAAACCAAGAAGAAAAGTACAGTGAACTTGCAACTAGATCCTCAAGTCACTGCGTTACAAAGTGTTAAAATCAATACTTTAAAAAAAATGAAAGTTTTTATAATGAGATCATATTCCTCTCATTAAAATATCATGATTAGTGATATTTACAGAAAGCAAAATGAGTTTTTATGCCATTAAGGAAAATGTTATTTTCAAAACTGTATTTTTAATCTTCATGTCATCCTTTTAAAATTTTTATATAACTTACCTAATATACATAATTATTAATGCTATAATTATATATAATTTATAAATGAAAAATACATATATATTTATAAAGAAAATTTATAAAAAAGGGGGAGGCAGAGCCAGGATGGTGGAGAGAGTCTTGTACCACAAATATCTCCAATAGACCAAATTCTAACAGAGAAATCCAGCAAACATCACAGTGAGTTTTTTGTTCAACCCAGTTCGGCTTGGGGAAAAGAAAGAGCTGTGGACTGGAACAGGATAGCAAAATGCACCAAAGCACCCAGGAAAAGACTGTGCTTCAGAATAAGAGGGCCAGACTCTTAATGAACATTCCAGGCCTGTGATGGTACAGATGCTAACTGATAGCTTTGTTGCCCAGTATCTTGTTTTTGATTAATGATCTAGAAAGAAAGAGAAGGGTCCAGAGGGTTGGTATTGCAGGTAGAAAAGCCCTGGGCTGTATACAGAGAAAGGAGGAAGTTTAGAAGTCAGCAACAGTAGCAATAGTGATACTGTTCAGTGGGCAAAAGTAGAGTCTAACTGAAAGCATCTAGCCCAGTCTGTAGAGAAATAATCAAAACAGGAAATTCACACTAAAGAAAAACCTATAGGTTCTGTCACTTTGACCCAAAGAGCTCCATAGCAGGCTGAATAGTGTAGAATCCAGAAACATGTACTCTTACATAGACTCATGTTAGAAATAACCAGAGCTAAGAGTAAATAGAGCAATCAGATTTTGTTTTGGAGTAGTCCACTTTGGGAGCACTTAAAGCTTGTAGACTCCAGAGAAACACAACATTCATTATTCCAAGAAAGACCATCCCTCCAGAAATGTGGCATAGCCCAGTCCCAAACTCAAGTGTGAAATCAGGAAATAAGTTAGAAAAATAGGCAAACAAAAAATAATAATCTATTTTGGTGACAGAAACTACCATAATAGATCACCATAGTGGTAAAGATGCTCAAGACACAAATGCAGAGGAGAGAGACTTCAGCTTGGGTACAAACTGAACTGAAATTCTATAAATGGAATGAGAGGGGGCAACTAGGTGGATAGACCACTGATCCAGGAGTCAGGAGGACTTCAGTTCAAATACAGCCTCTGACACTTACTAGTTGCATGTACCTTGGGCAACTAACTTAACCCCAATTGCCTCAAATAATTAAATAAATGAAAGAATGAATAAATGGAATGAAAACACTTTAAAAAGGGGGGAAAAATGAGAACTAAAGAAGAATGAACTGGAAAGGGAATCAATAGTCTTACACAACAGGTACAAAACTACCCAAACAACAAATTCTCGAAAATTCAAATACAAATAGAAGTTAATGACTCCATGAGAAAACAACAACAATAACATTAAAACAAAGTCAAAAGACTTGGGAAAATACAGAGGAAAATGTAAAGTATCTCATAGCAAAAAACAACTGACTTGGGAAATAGACCGAGGAGAAAAAAAACTTACCAATCATTGTACTTTCTGAACACCACAACCCTCCTCCCCCAGAAAAAGTCTAGACATCATAATTTAAGAAATTTTAAAAGAAAACTATTCAGAACCAGAGCACAAAGCAGAAAGAATCTGCTAGTCACTTCCCGAAAGAAACCCCAAAATGAAAACTCCCAAGAAAATCAATCAAAATCCAGAGTTTCCATATCAAAGAAAAATTGTTTATAAGCAGGCAGAAAGAATTCAAGTCTTTGAAGAGCAACAGTTGAGATCACATATGATTTAGCAGCCATCACTCTAATAGGAGAGAAAACATAGAATATGATAGTCCATAAGGCAAAAAAAAAAAAAAAATACGCTTTCAGTCAAGACTGACTGACACAGAAAAACTGAATATAATTCTACAAGGAAAAAAATGAATCCTTAATATAAGAGGACTTCCAATATTCCTGATTAAAAAAAAAATTATCAGAGCTACATAAAACTTTGAATTCAAACACAAGAGTGGAGAGAAGTATAAAAAGTAAACATGAAATAACAATGATGAAATGCCAAACAAGGATAAACTGTTTTATATTTAAATATATGGAAATGATTTTAAAATGTGGAAATATAAAAAATTATCACCAGGGTTCATGGAAGAGGCCAATTGAGCAAGCTTGGAAGTGGTTTTGTTATAGTCTTAATAACCTTAAAAAAAAAAAAAAATAGAAAGACTGAGGAAGAGAAGTTAGGTCTGGAGTCAGGAAGACTCATCTTCGTGAGTTCAAATCTAACCTCAACCACTTACTAGCTTAATGACCCTGGACAAGTTCCTTAATTCTATGTCTCAGTTTCCACATCTGTAAAATGAGCTGAAGAAGGAAATGTCAAATCACTCCTGTATCTTTGCCAACAAAACCCTAGATGGAGTCATGAAGTCAGAAATGACTGAAAATGACTACTTGAAAATAAAAAGAAAATTTAAAGTAGGGATTAGTCCTAATGTACAAATGTACAAAAATATTTCTCTTTTTGAGATAGCAAAGAAGGGAATCTAAGAAGGTGCTCAAAATTTGAGGAATAGATAAACAAGCTATATGATGGAATACTATTGTTTTGAATTCTTATCAACAAAATAATCAAAGAAGATTCCAGAAAGCTGGAATACTATTGTGCTGATGGAATATGATAGAATACTATTGTGCCAAATTCTTTATTAGCATAATGAGCAAAAAGCATTCCACAAAACAGATGATGAAAAATGTATCATCTGATAAATAGGTGAAGGGCCCAGAATACAGGATGACAAATATTTTTTGCATGTGGCCAATATGAAAATTCGTTTTGATTTTATCTATATGTTTGTCACGGAGGAAGGGGGAAAGAGGAATGTTAAGTGAGGTAATTCAGGCAGTGGACTACCGTCACTGGAAGTTTTAAGCCCAGGCAAGATCACCACTTTTCAGAGATGTGGCAGAGGATAATCCTGCTCAGGCACAAGTTGGACTAGATAATTTCTAAGGTATCTTCCAATTTAGCTTGAGATTCATGCCTGACTAAGCTAATTTCCCCAAAGGGGGGAGGGGAGTGGAGAAGTATTACTAAAAATAGCATTATGCACATTTGTAACAGGTTTTGTTTTTCTTACTTTTATAATGGGTGGGGAGTGAAAGATGAAAGGGAGGAACTGAAAATAAAATAAAACTGAATTTTTAAAAAAAGAAATGGTTGGGGGGAGGGGAGAGAGAAGGGTTCATGCTAAAAAAATTTTACAATAAAGTGAGAGGTCAAAAAAAGATTGAAGAGGAGCACCTAGGTGGTGCAGTGGATAGATCATCAGAAGTCAGGGGGACCTGAGTTCAAATCTAGCCTCAGATACTTAATACTTCCTAACTATGTGACTTAACCCCAATTGCCTCAGGAAAAAAAAATTGAAGATCACAGCTTTAGAGAATAATCAGCTTTGTCTTGTAGATGAACAAATCTTTTTGAATGAATGATGCACTAAAAGAATAACTAAGAGACATAAATGATGCTCCTGACTGAAGCTAAATCCTACCTGGAATTTTTACTACTGTTTGACCCTGGCCAATTATTTCAACTTCTCAAGCTTCATCTTTAAGGGGACTGGCCAAGATGGACTCAGAGAAGTCTCCCAACTCTAAATCTGACCCTAAAACCTGAGAGATTTGGGGGAAAGGAAAAGGAGAGTAGGAGGAAAGGTATGCAAATGGCACTAAGTGTCTCCTTGGACAGATGGGTTTAGGAAAGCTCTCCTAACCCCATCTAAGGTAGTGCAGATAGAAGTGGTGGTAATGGGAACACTCAGCTTTGGCTCCGTTCAGTGGATTAAAGGAAACTGAAGAACAAGAACAAAAGGTCATCATACCAAAACAAGGCTGGTTCTTAGTGAAGATGGCTTCAGAATGTTCTCTCCCTGGTCCAAGTGGCAGGAAGCCCGAGCTGAGTTCTTGCCACATACAGCGGGCACGAGAGCTCCCTACCCCCTTTATCACAGCACACCAGGACGTGTTTCTAGCTGCCGTCTCATGTTCCACAGGAAAACACCAGAGGCACCTCTGTTTCTTCAGGCCATGGGCCATAAACCACAGCATCTCTAGAATCCCCAACCATTACCCATATAAGAGGTTATAACGGGTGGGACCGAGCCAAAGGTGGAGAGGAGGGGAATGAATGGAAGAAGAGAAATGGCCATTTACTACACACTTAACATGTCTCATTGGGCAAAGCACTTTTTACAAACATTATCTCATTCAATCCTCTGAACAACTCTGAAAGACAGGTGCTATTATTAGCCTCATTTTATGGTGAAGGAAACCAAGGTGGTCAGAGCTTAAGTGACGTTCCCAGAATCATAGGGTAGGCTTGATTTTAACTCGGGGGGTTCCTGACTCCAGGCCTGGAAATGGCAGTAAAGCCCTAGGAGCAGTGACTTTTTAAAAATTCAATGATTTTCCTGTGTATTCATTCAACTTTTATTCTGGAAGGAAAGCGAGGTAGTTTTGCAAAATGTAGGGAAAAAAGGGATTCGAAAATACTTTGTCCTTAAATTCAAGTCATGCTGAAAGCTTGGCCCTTAAGAAAGCATTTAGCAGTTCCTTTAATCAGTTATCAAATCTGAGATGCAAAGGCTAAGTATAGAGAAGCTAGGCCCCAGAGGGTCATCAGCAGTGACTCACACATGTCTTTTTCCCATGGCTGCACATAATGTATAAGCTACCACTTGACACTCTGGCTTCCTTTTTCTGTAAGCTTCTGAATCACAGCCAGCTCCCAGGACCCCCAAACACAGCTGTGACCTCTCTGGTCAAAGGTCAAGTCAGTTTTCAGGGTTACTTTTCTACCCCCTCTGTCGCAATGTCCCTCTGGCCTCCCTCCCTTTCCCACTGTCCAGGAAGAAGACCCAACACTAATATTAAGAGATTTTTCAGAGCTTAAATCAGTTTGGGCAACTATTTCTCAGAGCATTAATGCTACTGGAGATTTCTGGGCACAGAGATAAAGCACAAAGCTTGCCTTTTCTCTACTTTGAGACACCCATTTCAGATAGAATTACCTTCTCTCTCCCAAGAGATATAATTTTTAGCTGTTATAGTTAAAAATAGCTATAGCTATTTGGGCAGATAGCTTCCTCTGGGCCTCAGTCTCTCCTTCTGAAAATAAAGGGGTTGGGCTTGCTGGCATTCCAGGTCTCATGTGCTAAGGTCCCCAGACTTGGCAGTCTATGATTCTCAAAACCAACATTTGTCCACCTCAGGGAACCAGGTCACTGTCTGCTGGGAGAGGCCCCAGACTGGAAGAGCAGGTGAGGCTACAGAGCCAGAACCACATCAACAAAAACTATGGGGAAATTGGCCCTGCCCTGGAGCCTAGATCTGGCCCAACTAACCTGATGCCTGA
The DNA here is from genome assembly GCF_048593235.1 of Sminthopsis crassicaudata. Taxonomy (NCBI): domain Eukaryota; kingdom Metazoa; phylum Chordata; class Mammalia; order Dasyuromorphia; family Dasyuridae; genus Sminthopsis; species Sminthopsis crassicaudata. Next base: position 133,627,037 of record NC_133618.1, on the reverse strand, counting down.
CTTTAGCAAATGCTTCTCATTTGCTAAAGAACTCAATGTGAGGAAAGGCACCAGTTCTCCAGAGTTGGGAGAGCATCACATCTGGAAACTGTAGGACCTTTAGCCCTTTAAGAACCTAAAACTGGACTAGAGCCAGGTTTCTGTTCACCTGCCCCAAAGCAGTGGTTTCCACAGCCTCTTTAGTATTCAAATTTTTCTCAGTCTTACCATCTAGTTGCTTGCCTAGGATTATATCTCCTCCCTACTATTCTAAAGGTTCAATATTGGGGCCAATCTTTTCTTTTGTTTCTTTTTTTTAAAAATTGTATTTATTTAAAAAACCATTATTTTCATTTTCTTAGTTTTTTGTTTTATATCACTTATAGTGAGGAAGGGAAGAAGGAAAGGAGGAAGGAAAGGAGGGAGGGAAGAAGAGAGCGAAGGAAGGAGGAAGAAAAAGAGGGAGGGAAGTAACAAGGGAGGAAGAAAAGGATGGAGGAAAGGAGCAAGGAAGGAAGGAAAGGAGAGAGGAAGGGAAGAAGGGAGGAAGGGGAGGAAAAAAGGAAAAAAGAAGAAAGAAGGAAAGAAAAAAATGCCCCTTAACTGAAAAAAAAAAAAAGTATAAAAATTAATTGGTCCAAATACCTCATTTTACAGAGGGGGAAATTAAGATTAAGAAATCAGATTAGCAAATGTAGCAAGTAGTGGAGACAAATAGAGTGCTGGGCCTGGAGTCAGGAAATTCTGAATTCAAATCCAGTCTCAGACACTTAAAGCAAGTCACTTAACCTTTATTTCCATTTCCTCCACTGTAAAATGAGGATAATAATAGCATCTGCTTCCCAGGGTTATGAGTTATCACTGTAAAGCACTTTGCCCAGGCCCTGGCATATAGCAGGGGCCTGATAGATGCCTATTTCCTTCCTCCCTATACCACACTGCTCTCCACCTGGTGTGCTCTTGGTTGTATGATTTCATTCTCTTTTGGTAGTGCTGATTCTATACTTGTGTGTAGCAAAGTCCTGGCATCTGACCATCCTACCTCTTTGTTCTCCTGCTCTGATGAACTATCTGGTACATGACTTTTGTTTAGGACTGTCATTTGTTGAATCATACTTGTGGGCAACAGGCTTGCCAAAAGCAGCAAAAGCCGGACCTAGAGGCTCCTAACAACTTCCATTAACCCCATGCATCCCAAAATTCTACCTCATCATCCTGACACATGTCTACAGAAGTTCAAAGTTGGGGGAAATAACAAACTGAACAGCATTCAGAGGAAGACAAGCAGGATGTAAAGGATGGTAGGGATATTTTAACCAGGAAAAAAGAAGACTTCAGCAGAAATGATAGCTCCCTGAAGAGCTGTCCTGAGAGAAAGGGATAAGACTTACTCTGCTTAGTCCTACAAGAGCAAAACTGGGACTAAGATAGAGAGGCTACAGGGAGACAAATTTGGATTTGCTATGAGGGGGAAACTTTCTAATATTAGAGCTGTCTAAAAGTAAATTAGCTGCCTGAGGAAGTAATGAATATCCTGTCACTAGAAGTTTTTAAGAGGAGGAGTAAATGACCACCTGTCAAGGATATTATAAATTGAGTTCTAGCTTTGGATAAGGGGTAAACTAACCACTCAGATCTCTTCTAATCTAAAATTCTGTGATATTTTCCCTATGGGGAGAGGGAAAGGAATGGGTCAAGTTGTTTGCCCTCTATGCTGATAATGGATCAACCAGATAAAGCTGATAAAAAAAGTTAGTCACAGGTTCATGTCTCATCTCACCTGAGGGTTGTCCATGTACCAAAGAAGGCAGTCGGCCTGGGTGTCCAGGATAAAGTATCTCCGTAGGAATTTGCCACTGGTCTCATTGTCCTCGATGTCCAAGAACCCACAAATTCGATTCTGCCGATCCACATAAGGCATTCCTGTGCCCTGCTCACATCACCCTGAAAAACAGAGGAAGGGCAACCTCTTTAGGAAATTATTTAGGGATTTCTCTAGAACTTGTCATATAACCACAGAGGAATGTTAACCAGGGTCTTCACTAGTTTTCCTTTCCAAGTCATCAAATTCTCCACCCCAATCACCTCCCACAGATCTACCTCCACCCTGAGGGATCCCAATCATCAACTTCAGTAACTAGAAAAACCTGTGCAGACCTATGCTTGGGTCATTGAAAAGGATAATTCCTTCTCTAAGAAGGGAAGACAAAATCAAATTCTTGGGAGCACATGGCAAGTACACATTCCTGAATTCTATTTCCTTCTACCAATACACCCTTACTAGTAGTACCTCCACCCAAGTGACTGCTTTTTTAACTAAACAGGAAAAAAATTCTGAGAAAGCCCCCAATCCAAATCCAAAATCTAGACCCAATAACTATATTATACTATGTTCTTCTATACTATACTACATCATGCCATATTATTCTGGGGCAGCATGGCCCTCTCCTCCTTTTTATTTCCAAAAAAAGGCAGGATAACAATTGTATTTTTGTCTCCTTAGAAGAATATTTTATGATAAGCATGACATTAGTGGAAGGAGTGTTGGATCTGAGCTTGGAATCAGAGAATCTGAATTCAAAACTTCTCTCCAACATTTACTAGATGTGGGACTCTGGGCACATCACTTAACCTCTTAGCTTCAGTTTCCTCAAGACCTAAGTTACCACTAGAGGATAAGGTTTGTGAGGGTCATTCTTCTGTACTAATATTTTACTTTATAAACAATCTACTTGGAACATTGGAACTATTCCACTCATCTCTCCCCTATCATACAGCTTCTCTTCCTGTGAGACTACAGGCAAATCTCTTAACTTCTTAGCCTCAGTTTATTCAACTGCAAAATCAGGAGATTGGCCTAGATAACCAGAAGGTTAGGACCTTCAGGTTCCCAATTCTCTGTCACTCAACTTTATTGCTCGATATACAAACTATTCCTAATCACCTGATCCCAGACTTTTATCTCTATATACCTTAGTCTTCCACTTTCTCTAATCTCACTTCCTCCATCAGCCCTTCTAACTGACTCTTGTAAGTGCCCTTTGGAACCCCCATTTTAAAAAGTTTTATTGGTGCTTTTTGTTTTAATTATTTCCAGTGAGTTTTCCCCCCTGTCCCCTCATAAAGTGAGTCTTCCCTTGCAATTAAAAAAAAAAAAAATTAGTTAAGGAAAGCTAACCAAATGACCCTGTGACTTTATACAACAATGTACACAATGCTCCACACCCATAGTTCCTCAGCTCTCCAAAAAAAAAAAAAAAAAGGGAAGTATATTGCATCAACTCTTCTACAGGGCCAAGCTAGGTCATTACAATGCAGACACAATCTTCTGCTTGCTTTGATATTCTTTGCCTTTACATTATTGTAGTAATTGTGTATATTGTTCTCTTAAGTCTATTTTATTTTACTTCAACTCATTTAAATGCTCCCATATTTTTCTGAATTCTTCATTTGGTATTGTAGAAAGAGCACTGTTTTGAGAGTACCAGAGGACCTAGATTAAATGTTACATCAAAAGCTTACTACCTGAGTGACCTTGGACAAGGAACTATATATATGTATGTATATTATACATAAAATGAGAAAGATGGTCTATGTTGGCTTTAAGTCCTTTCCAGCTTTCAACTTACAACCCTATGACCACTATTTCTTATGGCAAAATATTCTATAACATTCACATATCTCAATTTTTTCAGACTTTTCCAAATTGACAGACATGTTCCTTCCACATTTTTGCTACCACATAAAATACTTTTTTAAAACCACATAAAGTCTTTTTTCCTTTATATAAACAAATTTGTTTACATCTTCTAATTTTTCCAATATTCTTGAGCATCAAATGAAATCTGATTTTGTCTTGATAATACTTCATTCCTTAAAATTCTCTCCATTAAAGATTATTTCTCCCACACCCTCTAAGTCATAGGGCATCAGCATGCCTTTTGCTCCTCCACTGCCACTTTTGTTTCATCAAATCTCTTTTTCAAAGTTTATGAAATCATATCTTTCTCTCTTCCTCTTTCCCATTCTCTTTTTCTTTCTCTGTCTCTGGCTGTCTATCTCTGTCTCTTTTTCATTCTTTTCTTCTTACTGTTATCAACTATTGACCTCCAAGTTGTTCTCTCAACCTTCTTAAAAGCTTTTGGCACATAGTTCAGTGTTTTATTATATCTCATCCTGCGCCACCATTCACAGTAACTTCGAAATGATATTGGCAATCTTTCTACATGCTGACCTTGAAGTTCTGCTTCTGGTGATCTCAACCTCTGATCTTACTACTGCATGGCCTTGGACTTTAGAAGCCACCATCACCCTTACCTATACTATCTCAATGGGTAGCAAATAGAAGAGTTCTAGATTTGCAGTCAAAGATCTGAATTCCAATATCTGCTCTTATCCCCTGTGTCAGGAAAAGTCATTTAAGCTCTCTCCAGGATTCAGTTTTTTCATCTTCAGAATGAGGATGGTTGAATTAAATGACCTCTGGTGTCCTCCTGTTCTAATCTATGATCCAATGAAACTAAAACTTTTTAATACAATAGCTTTCCACCTCTCCTTCTTCTTTACTATGACTGAAACTATTTTTCATCCCCATGATGAACTCTAGAATCTTAACTCCTCTCTATCCATTGCTCATATTTTGTCCCTTCTAGTCACTTCAACAATTCACTATCTATGATAATAGAATTGCTCTTGATATTTCTACAACTTCCCCTTCTCAACTCTGGGTACCTCTACAATTTGATTTCACTGCTGTTAAGAACTATAGAATAATTCTATATCTCACTTACTTATTCCCTTATAAAACCAAGCAGTTTTGTATTAAACCATCACTCCTGCTTAATTCATTCATTGGCTAATCATTGCCCAGATACTATTCCAAACTTTTTCCTGTCTCTTTAAACCCCCAACCACCTCCCCACTCTCTCAGAAGATAATCTCACCTCTGACTTTTCTGAAACTAAAATATGTATTTCTCAATTCCCCTTTTTACCACCTAAACACTATAATCTTTACCCACTCTCCTCATTTCCTAATTGTCAGTAAAAGAGATGTTCATTTTCTTGCCAAGGCTGAAATGGTATCTTTTCACCTAGACTTGGATTCCATCCCTTCCTGACCCATCTAGAACTTATTGATTCCAGAAAAAATTTTATTGGAATCCTTCTCTCTTGTGAATCTTCAGTTTCTTTATTGGCTCCTTCCCTTTTGCCTAAAACAATGCTCTGGTTTCTTCTATCCTACAAATAAAAAACAAAATGCCCCCAAAATATGGTTCCCTTTCTTGCCTTCCCTTCACTCCTACACTTTTTAAAAGAATAGAACACTCAATATACAGGTGATAGTTCCACTTCCTCATACTCTCTGCAGCAATATCTCCCTCCCCCATGCCATTTTATTCTCTCTACTGATGAGTAACTCAGGCCCTCAGAATAGTGTAGTTCAGATAGAAATCTAAGAATAGAACAGCCATGAGCCTCAATGGTGGCTCAATTAGTACAGGATCAGCACCCAATTATCTTCAGCTTCTCAAAGCACATAAAGAGCAGTGGGAATCACTCCATGGAAGGTCACTCTCCACCGCACAAAGAAGGTAAGACACTCCCAATCTGGTCCAGTGCAAGCACTTTTCAGCTGGGTAAATGTCATTACAACATAAGGAATGAAGGATCAGACTACCAGACATTGGCAGAGTAGGATTCCTCATCTAGCCAGAGTTTGAAAAGGTAAACTCGACCATCTTCCCCATAAGTGTACCCTCTGAAGAACTCTCATAGAGCTTGGAGGAGGGGTAACATAAGGATAACCAGCAAGATGTGAGGCTGCTTGTCCTATGATCAAGATGACAGAACTATCACTTTGCTTAAGCAGTGCCCTCTTTACTGTATCCAGGTGTCTGGACCACCCATGTCAGAACCACAGCCAGTGTCATAATTTCCACCTCTTTAAGTCTTTGTAATTCCTACTCTACTAAAATTTCTCTGTTTGAGGACAATAGTGACCTTATTGCTAAGTCCAATGAACTTTGATTTCAATTCAGCAAACATTTATTAAACACCTACTATAGACAAGGCTCTGTCCTAGGTACGAGGGATACAGTGACAAAACCCAAAATATTTTCTGCTCTCAGGAGCTTCCATTGGAAAAAACAACCAAACAAGCATAAATAAATGGAAAACATCATCAATGTAATGAGAAAGGGGAAGGGAAGACACTAACAACTAAAAATTAAGGAAAATATAAGAATTTGCATCTGTCCTGAGCACAATGTCCAACTCACTTCATCCTTGATTCAAGGAATACTTATTAAGCATCAACTATTCATCCATTCATTAATTACTATGCTAGGCCCTGGAGGAGATGTAAAACTTAATAAGATACAGTCTATACCCTCCTTGAGATTATAGTGTGCCATGTACCATAAATATAGATAAATAATAATATACCAAATATGAGTATGTTAGGGTTATAAAACAAAGTGCTATGTGAACTCTAAAAAGAGGGAAGAAGCATTTATTATATGCCTATAATGTGCCAGGTACAGTGTTAGGTGCTTTACAGGATATCATTTCATTTAATCCTCAGGAGCATTCACTATTGATGGGAGTGTATAGAATAGGGAGAACAGAGAAAGCTTCCCATGGTAAATGGCATTTGAGTTGGGATTTAAAGAATGACTAGGAATTCAAAATAGGATGGAGATACTTTGGCAAGGAGAGGAATTTCTATTGAACTCCATTGCATCCTTTAATACAATTTATAATGCCAAAAGAAAGAGTAAAAGCATGGAGGCAAGAATCTAAGGGGTTATGTGTATGGGAATGGCAAGTAACCCAGTTTGGTGTCAGCATTGAATACACAGAGGTGTTTCGGAGATAGCATTGTCAAAAGTTAGTGACTAATTGAACATAAAAGGTGCACGTGGGGAAAATCAAAGATCACACAAAAGTTTCAACTATAGAAAGCTGTGGGAAAAAATGATGATCCTCCTGACAGAAAGAGTGAACTCACAAGCGGCTGTACGTTGGAAAGATAATAATAATGAATTTGACTTGAGACATGTTGAATTTGAGGAACCAGTAAAGTCCCTCTTATATATACCCTGGCTTCATCTATCCTGTGGTGACCCCTTCTTCTGCTTCCTACTTTGATTTCTCTTTCTCCTCTCACCTTAACTTATTGTTGTTCAGTTATTTCCAGCTATATTTTATTTCATGCCTCCATTATGGGATTTTCTTGGCAAAGATAAGTTTGGCATTTCCTATTTCATTTTATAGATGAGAAAACCAAGGCAAATAGGATTAAGTGATTTGCCCAGGATCAGATTTGAACTCAGGAAGATGGTCTTCCTGACTTCAGGCCTGACACTATCCATTGTGCCATCTAGCTACTATCTTAACTCAGGTGTCCCCCAAATCTCTTTTCCTTTTCCATTCTCTCCAATTTTTATTTCACCCACTCTTACAACTTTCCCTCTATAAAAATAACTCCAAAAATCTGTATTTTAAGTTCCAAACTCTCTCTGGAGTTGCTGACCAATTGTCATCAGGACAACTCAACACAGATGTCCCTCAGTCCCAAACTCTTATACTCAATGTAGCAAAATTTGAATTTATTAACTTTCCTCCCAAATCTCTCCCTCTCCTTAAAACACAATAGAGGTTCAGACCCCTTCAGATAAGGGAAATAAAGCTTTCCTCAGAGAGGTGATCCTGCATTCCTATGTAGTTTTCTACATGGAGGACTAATTCATTAATTCAGGTGGAGATGAGGAAAAGTCATCACCTTCCCTCTTTCTGTCTCTTAGATATCTCATCACAAAATTTAGAACTGGAAAGAATTTTAGACATCCTCTAATCCAGGCCCTTGGTTTTACTGAAAAGCCCATGGTCACCTCTTAATTAATAATAGGGCTCACATTTAAGCCCCTGTCTTCTAATTCCAAATGTAGTACTCTTTCCTCATGCCCTCTCATTATGATGTTATTCTCCTGCCCTAGAACCTTCAGTGATTCCCTATTCTCCATTAAATAAAAGCCAAATTCTGGCATTCAAAGCACTCTATAGTCTACCTCTAATCCATCCATGTGGGCTTCACTAGTGTTATTGTTCTTCAGGGTCCATTCAAACTACACTATTCATTATCCCATGACTTAATTACCCCACATTTTAAAAATATCTGATTACTTTTACTCTCCACATTCTCTGGATATAAAAATACATGAATTACCTTCCTCAATAATCTCTTCTTGTTAAAATTTAACCCCCTTTTTTCAAAACCAGTTCCAACACAAACTTCCTCATGAAGTCTTTGATACTCCATTACCCTTCCCCAATTAGAAAGGATGTCTCTCCACTATAAATTCTCACATATTTTGGATTCACCCCTCATCTATCAAACAATCAACAAGCTTTTATTAAACCACAAGTATAGCATATAGTTGTTCCATAAACAAAGTATATTCCACTTGGAATTACTGTCATGGGTGGAAACATCTTATCTCCCTTATTATACTGTAAGGTCTAGAGTCTAGAGACTGAGTTTCACTTACTTACCTTTGTAATTGTCTCAGGCCCTAGCAATGACAGCTAGCATTCATAAAGCTTTTACATTATCTCATTTGATCTTCATACATCTCCATTTTACAGATGAGGGAATTGAAACTCTGAGGTTGACTGACTTCTCCAAAACTAGTAAGTATCAAAGGCAGTGTTCAAACACAGTACTCACTCCTCAATATTCATGCCCTCTGTATATAGTTCAGAGCTTTATAAACATTAAATATTTAATATTTGTTGAATAATACTAGCTGATAATATTTACATATCACTTTAAGATTTGCAAAGTGCCTTACATATGCTGATTTGTAATAATAGCTATTAAGTGTTTTATGATTATTATCTCATTTGATCCTCACAACGATTCTGGAAGCTAGATACCAGTTTCATCCCCATTTTATGTGTGAAAAACTGAGGCAGAAATGTTTAAGTGACTTTCCTGGAGTCACACAGCTAGTAAGTTAGATTTGACTTACTTTTGAGGTCAGATTTGATCCCCAGGTGTGTTACCCTAGCTGCCCTGAGCCTCACAATGGCTCTGTAAGGCTGGTGCTATTATTATCCCCATTTTAAAGAGGCTAATACAAGTCAAGTGTTAAATCCAGTGTCACACAGGAAATGTCTAAGACAAAATTTCTGGTCTCCAAGTCCACTTCTGAACACAGATCTTGCTGAGTTAATGTCAGAGGGAGCTCAGTCCTTCAGAGACAGACTCTATTTGGTATTGTTCCTCTCAGAGAAGAATCCTAAAGTATAACCCAGGAGATCAATCCTTCTCATTTTTCCAGAAGGGTAAAGCCCATATCAGTTTTTAGTCAGCAGAAGAAAAAAAAGTCGATGTGAAACAAGGAGGCTGACTCATCATCAGTCAGTGACTACCCAGGAGCAGAGAAACTATAAAGAGAACACACTATCGGTCTAACCAGTCCTGGGAGGAATAACCTCCATAAGGCAATAAGGCAAAACCCCTAGGATTCCAGGCGGTTCCCACAGGGGGCATGTGTGTTAATGGCATCACTGTTCTCCCATCAGCCCAAACTGTGCCATCATTAATGTGTCCTTCTGCCTCCAAGCTCACCTCCATCCAACCAATTGCCAGGTCCTAGAAAGGCAGAGTAGGGGAGAAAAACAAATGCTAGACCTGGAGTCCTGAGAACTCAGCTCTGACAGTGGCAAGCTGTGCAGCCATGAGGAAATTGTCAGGTCTCTGTATCTTTATTGCTAAAACAAGGGTGTTGAACTACATAATTGCCATTGCCAGAGTTGAGGGTCCCATGCCTGACATGATGGTCTGCACTTTGGGTAGGGATAATAATAGTTCATATATAAACTATTACTATTACTCATACAATATGTATTACTCATATAAATTATATATATATATATAATATATGAACTATTACTGTTATTTACATACTATATAATATATTATTCATAACATATATTATGAATATATGTATGTATATATACATATATATACATAAAGACTAATATTATATCTCCCCAAAGTGTAGACCATCCCACAAATGCTTAGTTCTAGTTGAATCCTGGCTACTCTGATTTAGTCCTGGAGTATTAGGAGGCTGCCTTTGGGAAAGTCCCTGAGGAAACCCAGATCAGCCCTGCCCAGTCCCTATATAAGGCCAAGTCCTACTTCTCCTGGCATCAAGGGCAGAAGAACAAATGACTGGGTGAGAGAAGTCAGCATCACCCTAGAGAGGGGGAACAAAAGATCAGGTTAGTAGTAAATGGGAAAGGAGGAAGGGGAGGCAGAGGAAGAAGCAGCCCAAGAGGAAGTACAGAAGGATGGAGGAGAAAAGGAAGGAAAGAAAAGAAGGTAACCAAGAAAGAGCCAAAAGAGAAGATGGAGGAAAAGGACATGACAGAGAATTGAGGGTCCTTTGCATAAGGAGAAGATCACCAGATTTAATGATACCTGTAGCACCTGCCGAAGCTCCCCTGGATTCTCTGGGACCTTCTTTCTAGATCCAATTTTATAGAAGAGGTGCTAGTGGATAGGTTTCCCTGGGACTGGGGAAAGGGAAGGAAGTGGAGGCAGGTCCAGGGCACTGCCAAAAGTAAGGAACAGCTGCTGCTCAGAAGGAACTGAAGTCTCTTCCCTGAATTGAAACTGGGAGTCTTCCAGCAAGAGAGATAAGGAGATGGGGAAGTAGAAAAGGGGGAGGGGTGCAGAGCCAGAGAGCTGAGAGAAAGGTTGGTGGTTGCTCTGCAAAAAAAGAAAGCAAGAAAAAAAAATCAGAAAGAACTAGACAGGTTCTGACAACCTCAACTCTGGCAGCTGTAGGCACCACATTAGACTCCTCCTCACTAGGGATGAGAGAAAGGCAGAGCCAGAGGACCTCTACACAGCAGTCTGGCACATTCCCATGATGCCAGGTGATTAAGGCCGAATTACCCAAAGGCCAAAGGCCTCTGTTGTTCCCCAAGTCCTCTGGAATAAAGTCTGAAAAATGAAACATCACTCCACAGGAGGCTGGGCAAATGCCCTTTGGGAGGAAAGGCCCAGAATACCCATAATGCCTCATTTAACTTCCATTTTTAAACAAATTCACTCTGTAAGCCTGACTAGATGGCTTAATTTCTCTCTTCTTCTCAAACCAGGGGTCAGGGGAAAGTGTTGTTTCTCTTCCTCTCAAAAAAAGATAAGGCCTTATTCACTAGATTCTACTCTAGGGGGGGTGAGGTGCACTGAAAACAGATGTAGATTCCATTCTCAATTTCCTCCTCTCCTCAGAAAAAAGCTGTTCAATTATTTGGGCATTCCTAGATGCAGCTGAATCATAAAGCTCACTAAGAGAGGTGAGAGCTGGGAGTAAGGGGAGAGGGGATGGATCTTTTGCAGAAAGAGAACTGATGGAGAGCAAGAGGTATGAGGGGCTGTATTTGATCATACAATGGAACCATAACAAGCTACTCAGAAGAATTTCTAAAGAGAAATAGGTCCTTATTTAGAGTCTGTTACATGCAATTAAAAAAAGTTGGGAAATTACAAAAAATAAGCTTAAACCCAATGAAAAGATATGAAAATTCATTTCCCTCAATTCCTTTGCAGAAGTGGGAGGTTCATGGGCACGGAACACAGAATATGAAGTCCTTTTTTGGAGGGAAATTGGTTACTTTTAATCAATCAATAAATTATTAAGCACCTAATATGTTCCAGGCATTGTGCTATGTAGTGGGAATATAAAAAGAGGCAAAGGACAGTTCCTACCCTCAAGAGGCTTATAATATAGTTGAAGAAACAACATGTAAACATGTAAACAAATACATACAAACCAAGTTAAATACAGGATGCATAGCAAATAATTAACAAAAGGAAAGGCACTGAAATTAAGAGAGGTTGGGAAAGGCTTCCAATAAGACATGGAATTTTAATTGGGACCTAAAAGGAGTCAGGGAAGTCAATAAGCAGAACAGAGGAGATAGAGCATTCCAATCATGGAAGTTAGCCAAGACTCAAGAGATAGTGTCTTGTTCATGTAACAGCCCAGAGAACAATGTCATTAGATCAAGGCTCACCTGTCAGGGAGTAAAGTGTAAAAAGATTGGAAAGGTCAAAGAAGCCTAGCCTATAAAAGGCTTTAAAAGCCAAACAGCATTTTATATCTGCTCCTGCAGACAGCAGGAAGCCACTGAAGTTTACTGAGAGGGTGACATGATTGGACCTTTAATTTAGAAAAATCACTTTAGTGGTTGAATGGAGGATGGATTAGAATAGGAAGAAATTTGAGGCAGGTAGACCTACCTTTAGTCTAAGTAATCATATAGGGCTGAGGTGATAAGGACCTGTACCAGAGAATGGCAAGGTCAAAGGAGAGAAGGGAACAAAATTGAGAATTCTATTAAAGGTGAAATTGAGAGGCTTGGCAACTGCTTGGATATGATAGTGAAAGATAGGAATTCAAGATGGCTCCTAGATTGAGACCCTAAGCAATGGAAAAAGACAGTGTTATTCTCTACAGTAATAGAAAGGTAAGAAGGAAGACGGTTTTGGGGGAAAGATAATGAGTTCTGTTTTGTATTTATTGAATTTAAAATGTGTACTGGATATTTAGTTAGAGCGATCTTTAAAAAGCCATTGAAGATGTGAAATTGGAAGTCAATAGGAAGACTGGGGGAGAAAAAGTTGGTTTGAAAACCACCAGCAGAGATAATTAAATCTATGGGAGCTGATGAGATCGCCAAGTAATATAGAAGAAAAAGAAAAAAGAGCCTAAGACAAAACTCTGAGGGACACCTACAGTTTAGGATATCATCTGGATGTCCTAGCAAAGGAGACAGAGAAGAAGCCATCTGAGAGATAGGAGGAGAACTAGGAGAAAAAGTAGCATCCCAAAAACCTTGAGAAAAGCAAGAGTGATCAACTGTGCCAAAAACTGCAAAGACATCAAGGATAATGGGGATTGAGATAAAACCAATCAAAAGATCATTAGTAACTTTGGAGAAAACAGTTTCAGTGGAAAGTTCAGATTAGAAGGCAGATATGCTCTTTTTTTTCTCTTCCTTTTTTAGTTTCATTTTTCAATAGAAATAAGGGATATGGTTCTCTAGGAGAAGGGCTTCACAGGGAAATTTAGGATATGTAAAAAACAAAAACTATCTGTAAAAAAAAAAAGATTTTGTTCTAGCCAGAAGAAGTCCCCTGAATGATATCCAAATTGGAGTTGGGTTGGTAAAGAGTAAAAATGAATTTACCAGCTGATGCTTAGAGTATTTAAGGACATCCCTTCCATCTGTCTGCTCTTGGTTCTTTCTAGTTGACACTTTATCACCTTGGCTCTGAGCAATTGAAAGAGAGTGACAGTTTTTAAAAAATCTATCACCCTGCCCCTTCAACTTGTTATCCTTTCCCAAATTCTTCCCTAGATCCTGGGGTGGAGGTGGGGTGGAATGAGGATGGGGCAAAATAATTCATAACACTTCTCTAGTTATCACAGGGTTAGGCAGAAACCGAGACTGGGTGGCAGGAACTAAGAAAAACATCCTGACTAGGAGTCAGGCATTAGAAGCATTAGAAGAAGCATTAGAAGAGCATTAAAAGCATTAAAGCATTAGAAGAAATCTAAATGTCGTATCATCAAAGCAAAAAAATATATATCATGGGCCCTTCCCAAATATTCCAAACATTATGTTTTGTTACTATTTCTCCCACTCCAAAAAGTCCCAATCTTAATGTATTTAAACTCAATATCATCTTTAAAACCGTTTGGGATATGTGTATGTGGGAGGGAAGAAGTTAGCAAGATTGGAATCAAACCTCATGATCTGCTCCAGGCAAAACCCCTTTATAGCTCTAGCCTTTTATTACATATAGTTCTCTGCTCAAAAATCTTCAACAGTTCCTCATTACCTGCCAAGTAGATTCCAAACTCTATTCAAAGTCCTCCATAACCTAGTACCTCTCAATCTCTTTCTCCTAGAGCAGTTTTGCATTTATCCTATTCTCTAGTCAGAATAGATTCTTTTTATAATAACCAGCTATCAAAAAAAAACCTAGAATAAGAAAGAACAGTAATGGTCATCTTAATCCAATCACCTCATTTTATAGATCAGAAAATTGATATCCAGAGAGCTAAAATGACTTATCAGGTCATTCAGGAAGTAAACAGCTGAGCTGGAATTTGAACCCAGGTTCTCTAACTCCGAACTGAGAAACAAACTCTGGACTTCCTTCTCTCTAAAGCTAGAATTTTTTTCCTCTTTTGACTTATTGAATTCTTTTTCATCCTTTATTGTTTTTGTTCTTGTTCATTTAAGTTGCGCTCCATTTGGGGTTTTCTTGGCAAAGATATTGGAGTGGCTTGCCATTTTCTTCTCCAGCTCATTTTACTGATGAGGAAATTGAGGCAAACAGAACTATGTAACTTGCTGAGGGCCACATAGTTAGAAATGTCTGAGGCTGGATTTGAATTCAAGTATTCCTGACTCCAGGGTGGCTCTCTAACCATTGAACTACCTAGCTGCCCTTTCATCTTTAGAGTTCAATTCAAATTCCATCCATCCCCTCTATGAAACATTCCCACCTTGTTTTCTATCTCTCTAAGGAACTTACTGTATAGTATTGTATATTATGTGTTACCTATGTATCAACTTACCAAACTAGTTCCATGAGGGCAAGGACCATGTCTTATATAAACTTTGTATCTCTCCCAACTTAAAAGTGTTCTGTACAAGAGTTAAATGTTTGTTGATTGGAAAGGGAAAAACAACAACAACAACAATGTAGCATTGAAGAACTCTTATTGTAAGTTTAAGGGTCTACTATTACACCCAAACATATTAATTTCTTTTTCCCCAATACACACCTAAAATTATAACTGACCCTCCTTCCTATTTATCTAGACCCATTCTGGACACCCCTGGTTTAAGATACTTAAAATATTATTTTCAGGTATCCTTCTTCCCCCCCCCCACTTTGATGTAATTCAAGGGGCACTGGAAAGTTGCCTGTTCTAAAACACCTTTCACACCATTAATATAGTGTCTTCAAACACTATATATATATATATATATATCTTCCACCATTGCTAGATTAGAGAAAGCATTGGCCCAGAGTCAAGAGATTAAGTTTGGAGCCCCAGCTCTGCCTCTAAATAGCTATGAGATCTGGGGCAAGCCACTTCTCTTTTCTGGGCTAGTTCCACATCTGTAAAATGAGATCAGAGGTGTCAAACTCTCCATCAACAGCAACACTGATATGTAATTGGGAAATGTTTTAAGAAAATACCATATAAAAGAGATAATGCTAATTAGTGGCTTTCTAAGTTTCTATTTGAGTTTGATACCACTGGACTGGATAATCTCTAAGATATCTTGCACTTCTAACATCCCATAATTTTATGACTTTTTAAAATAAATCCGCATATCTGTAGAAGATAATACCATATTAAATCTTTTTTTAGCTAATGCCTTTAAGAACTGAATAACCTAAGAGAACTCAACCTAGAATAAGTGGAAGGGTGAGAAATAAACACCAGATAGATGAGCACTATTTCATAAGGAGGATGTTTTGTACTTTTATCCTTGCTATAGCATCTTAGTAAATAGTCCAGTGGATGAGTATTAGGAATGGTGGACTTGGTGCCAGGTGAGTTGGGGGTCCCAATTCTATTATAATATATAATCCTGTATTGAGACAGCCTTCAGCAGAAGCTCTATACAGTTTGAGTTTTGTTACTTCCTATTGCTGCAAAATCCTCTTCTTGGATCTGTCTCCTGGGCTATTTAACCTGGGAGAAGTCTTATGATCTTTCTGAACCTCAGTTTATTCATATGTAGAATGGGAACAATGATGTAAGAACTATCTATCTTACAAGGCCCTTGGGAGGAAAGTACTTAAATGTAAGCTATTTTTATTATAGGGTGCCAGGGTGCTGAAAAGAAAAGCAGGAAGCCTGCCAAAGACAAAATTCACCTCTGTCACAATCTGGCTGAGGGCTGGCCTTGCAACTGAGCCTACATTTCTCAACCTCTTCTCTCCCTGCACATTTAAAAAACAAAACATAAACAAACAACATGTCGAAGTTAAAGCTTTCTCCAGACTCTTGGAACTGGCGGCTTTCAATTCAGCAAATGATATCCCATCAGTAGCACAAATCCCTAGGGGCCTAGAGAATATAGGAGCTCGAACAAAGCCTGTATTTAGACAGCCTTCAGAGAATATTTTGTACATAGTCTGGGGTTTGTTGTGCAGAGCATTAAGGAAGATACAAATTATTAGATATTGAGTGAGATACAAAATTTAGGTAAGAAATTGGCACTGGCTTCATGGACCTTACAGACTAGCCCAGTGGTTCTCAAAATATGTTCTAGGGATCAAATGTAGTCTCCAAGACCTTTCAGGAGTTTTCATAATAATACTAAGATATTTTATTTTCTTACACTGTAAATCATAATAAATAAAATCTATATAAATAAAAGTTCTTTGGGAGAAGGTACTCAATAATTTTTAAGATCATAAAGGAGTCCTGATACCAAAAAGTTTGAGAATTGCTGCTCTAGTCTAATAAGGAAAATAAGATCCATAGCATAAGTAATGTTAGTGTCCAATAAAATCTGCTAAGAAATTCAGCAGTATTTTTCTTTGAGTAGTAAAATGTTTGTATCTGTTGATAATTAGAACCAAAACATTTTTTAAAATATGAAAAAGAATTAAACTGTCTCCTACATGGAATAAAGAGTTATAATACAGAGCTTTGTGAGGTTCCAAGAGACTAGTCAGGGGAAGTCAGAGAGGGCTTGATGGAAGATACAGCCTCTGCATACAAGATGAGATTCAAAGGAAAAAAGAGGAAACTAGAATCAGAGGAGGTGATTTTGAATCTTACTGTCATTTCCTCTTTCCTCTTTAAGGGCCTCAGTTTTCTAACCTGTAAAAATAGTTGATATTTAAGGCACCTTCTAACTCGAAGAGTGTATGGTTCTAGGAATTCAACATGGGGAGAGAGAGAGACAGAGAGACAGAGACAGAAAGAGAGAGAGAGAGAGACAGAGGGGGGGGAGAGGGAGGGAGGGAGAGAGAAAAGAAACATTCTAAACCAAATGTGAGCAAAAATCCTAGATGTTCATCTCTAAAGATTTTCAAAAGATTTTGGCAAAGATTTTGAAGAAAGGAGGCCATTAGGTACTAGAGTCTCCTTCTGGGGACAGTGGGTAGTTTATTTGAAAAGTAAACTGATAGATACACAGTGGGTTAATGAAAAACCAAAAACTATCCCCATCATAAAAAAAAGTGGGGGTGGTTTGCATGCCCCAATTCTCTTTTGTAAAACCACAGAACTATCACAGCCTGCTTTAAGGAGTCAGAAAATAACAAAAGAAGCTCACATTTCTACATAATTTCTACATTATCTGATTTGTAAGGCAGGTAATTCAAACATTCTCATTTTTCCAAATGAGGAAAATGAGATTGAGAGCTTTTGAATGCTAGGCCAAGGACATATAGCTAGGAAGCATCAGGGCTTAGAGACTGTAAAATTAGAAAGAAAAAAAAAAAAGAGAGAAAGTAGCACATAGGAGATAAAAAAGAAAGAAATAAAAGGAAAGAAGGCAGAAGGGGGAAGAAAAGAAAAAAAAAGAAAGAAAGAAAGAAAGAAAGAAAAAAAGAAAGAAAGAAAGAAAGAAAGAAAGAAAGAAAGAAAGAAAGAAAGAAAGAAAGAAAGAAAGAAAGAAAGAAAGAAAAACCATATTAACCCAAGTGAATTTTTAGATTATAAGATTTCTGTGGTTCTTTCCATACTGAAGGTTCTATGCTTTTAAGGTCTCTGATTCAATATGCAAACCCACTCTAAAAAAAAAAAAAAAAAAAAAATATATATATATATATATATATATATATATATATCCACCAAAATTTCCTAATTGGCACTATCATACAGTAAATGAGTACATATCAACTACCATAGACCAGAAAAGACACTCATCATAAGAGTCAATAGCCTGGACTGAGAAATGACAACTTGGAGCCCTCAGTTTCTTTGCTGTAAAGTAGGTACAGTAACACTTTCATTCTTTACTTTCCAGGGTTGTTGAAAGGAAAGCACTTTGCAAATCTTAGAAGAATATTACTGGGGTGAGAGCTAGGGACAGCGGCTTTGATGGTGGGCAAAGGGGATACTTGAAGGAAGCTGCTGATCTCTAGCTAGAGAAAGTTGGTCAGGAAATGATGTCACCAAATAAAAAAGATTGAAACACAGCCAGGCCAAGTTTGAGGCAGTGGAAGAGAGCAAAAAGTGAATTCACTCAGCTGCAGCCTACAATATACAGGATGGGGGGTGGGGATGACGCACATGGAGGGGGGAGGGAGAGGGAAGAGAAGTGGACCAATCCAACGGGTCTGTGAAGGACTGCTAATTGTACAGCCCCAAAAGTCATAGGCTATTTCAGAACAAATCCCTGAAAACAAGCCAAGAACTATAAATAAGGAAGTCTGAGAGCATCTATTACCTAGTGATTACAATACCACTAGATTTTTAAAATTCTCATGAGAGCATATACCCGAGAAAAGATGAGAGCAGAGAGCCTAAGGACAGGAGGAGTACAATGTCAGAATGAAGAGGCTATAAGGAGTTCTTATAGTCATTGTAAACACACAGAATGAGAAAATTCTAAACATCTAAGACACAGAGATGAAAACCTTCCCAACCTTCCAATTTACCAAATGATTGGTGGGAAAGGGCCACCAGAACTTGTGTCATATCAGAACATATCAGGGGGCCAGGGGAGGAGAGGCTAGTCAATGAGAGTCCCATGGTTAGAAAATATATAATATCCTCTGCCTACTTCCAATGCAACATGTGAAACCTAGACACAAGTGAGTGAGGGGCTGATGATGTGATAGTGTCACCCTTTTTGTGCTCTCTGCAGTAGCTTTTAAGTAAGATGAGTGAGGAGTCTCTGATTGGGAAAGGAACAGTAGCCTTAAGCCACTTTAATACCCAACCCTGTTGCCTACCATGTGTCACTGAATACACAATGCCTGTTACTTTGAATTTATTCTTTCTTGATCTTAAGTGAATGAATATCCAGAACTGGAATGAATCAGATTATGAAAAGAGTATCCAATGGGACAGCTAGATGGAATAGTGGATAGATCATAGGCCTTGAAGTCAGGAGGACCTGAGTTCAAATCTGCTCTCAGACACTTAACACTTCCTGGCTGTGTGACCCTGGGCAAGTCACTTAACCCCAATTGCCTCAGCCAAAAAAAAAAAAAAAAAAAAAGTCTTGAGAGATCAAATGAATCAGGTTATGATGAACCTGGGAACTTCAAAAAGACATTAGAATCCTCCTTAGCTACTAGTCAGTAGCAGACCACCAGAGCTGGTAACAACAGTAATTGAGGCCACTTCGTAGTCATATCTGAGAAGTGACTTCTTGTTGCCACAGCACTTGATACACTTCATTCTTCAAGTAGTTAGCCCAGCTGAGAAAGGGAACAATTTGGCCATGGGCTATGCCAACCTAGAAGTGAATTTGGTAGGGATTCTACAAAAAAAGATAAGAACTTCCAAGGCAAGAGGTACCCTTCTAAGACAAAAATGTTTCCTCTATAGGTACTTTACTATGCTTTGTCTTCACATTTGAGCCCATTCCCTAAGGATTCTGTATGTGTATAAGAGGGATAGAATACCTACTGGGTTGGGGAGGGCTATTTTATACTTTTGCCTTTGTTATACCTTTTAAACAATACTCCTTTATAAAAGAGTATTTTTACCATTTTATAACTGATATGAGATGGAAATATAGCAGATGGAGACTTGAAAACAACAGTATCATTTGGGTAGGTGAGCTATCCATAAGCATTTATTAAGCACTTCCAATGTATCAGTCATTGGGATACAAAGACAAAAGTCAAATAATCCCTGACCTAAAGGGGTTCACCATCTATAAGCCATATGGCATGGTAGATAGTATTGACCTGGACTTGGAAATCAAAAAAATATGATTTTGAATCCAGGCTCTAATGTTCTGATCTGGCTGTATGATCTAGCCTTGATTTCCTCACTAAAAATAAAGAAATTAAGCTACTATTTAATTTAGAAAGTTTATAGTAAAGGCAAATACTTTTGTAAACTGTGAAGACTTCTATAAATATGGCAAACTATATAGTAAGCTAACTTCAACTTCTTAAAGTGCCCAGAATCATTTCTGATGAAGAAGAGTTCTGATGAACATTTATAATTTATTACAAATAATCTGTTTGCTTAGAGTGCTATCTCAAAATGCATGGAAAAACCTATGGAAAACCAAAGGGATTATTTTAGCTGTGTTTGTTGAATTTCATATTAACCAACAAACATTTATTAAGTATCTACTGTGTGCCATTTATATCTCCTCCACTGAGGGCCAAAATGAGCAAGTTCCTTCCTCAAGGAATGACAGTCTACTGATCAACTCAACAAACATAAAGAATTGGATTTGGTGGCAGTTCTAAAGCTGCTTCCAGTGCTATCTAATCATGTGACCTCAGCTAAATGCAAATTAAGTTGGGGAGGTAGCCTGGAACATAGAAAGTACTTTAAATATTGTTGAATTGAATTAAATAAATTGAACTAAAACTATAATAATTACAAATTGTTTTTGTATAAAGCCTTACAAAGTATGCTAACAAAAATTGGAATAATGCATCAACCTAAGGCAGGTGTCACCATCAAAAATGAAAAAGAAGTTTGATAGATGTTATCAAAGCACATGAAAGCAGGCTATTAATGTACAGAAATACTTGAAATAAACCAATATCGTATCATCAAATGACAGGTGAAGGCTAACAGATAAGTACTCAAAATGTGCAAAAATGTAGCAGCCCTTTTATAGCGGCAAAAAACAGGAAATTGAGTGGATTCCCATCAGCTGGGAATCACTGAATAAGTTAGGGTACATGGATGTAATGGGATATTATTGTTCTATAAGAAATGATAAGCAGGCTGATTTTAGAAAAGGTTGGAAAGACTTGCAATGACTAATAGTGATATTAGCTTAGGCGAGAGAAAATTATACATAGTAACAATGAAATTATGTGTTTATCAACTATGAAGGACTTGGCTCTTTTCAACAATGAGGTGATTCAAAGTAATTCTGATAGACTTGGGATAGAAAGTGCTATCCATATCCGGAGAGAAAACTAGGGAGACTGAATATGGATCAAAGCACAGTATTTTCACCTTTTGATTGTTGTTATTTGCTTGGTGCTTGTTTTTTCTTCCTTATTGTGTTTTTCCCCCTTTTGATCTAATTAATTTTTTTTTTTTTTTGGAGCAGCATGAAAAATTTAGAAGAATTGCATGTTTAGTCTATTTTGGATTGCTTGCTATCTTGGGGAGGGGAAGGAGAGAGAGAAAAACTTTAAAGTTTTGCAAAGGTAAATGTTGAAAACTATCTTTGCATGTATTTTGAAAAATAAAATACCATTTAAAAAACAACAACAAATAAGTATCCAGCAATGAATTTGTTGATTTACAATAAAAATAGTTTCTTTTAAGAAGCCTATGAAAAAGCTTAAAATCTAAGAACTGATCCAAAATATTCTTCATGAGTGATACATGAACTCAACATGTAGCAAAGGAACTTTGAAGAAATGGTTGAATCATAGAACTGTATTAGTAGAAATGGAGGTATATATGATAATTTAGAATCTGGTTATCATCACACCAAAAAAAATTACAAATGAGTCATCCTAAAGGAACCCAGACTTCGATCAATCAGATGATGCAAGGAAATGGTTGAAATTTAGCAACCCCTCATTGCAGATTGTAAAAGGACAAAATACCTAAACAGGACATGATCCACTGGCTAGAATTATAAGCCAGAAATTCACTCTCTTTCAGAAACCAGCAAATAACAAAACTCCACACTACAAATACCTCAAAGTATCTTTAAGAATTCAATAAAAAATTGTACCAGAATTAGAACTAGAATTAGAATTAAATAAAACTATTGCCCACAGTTCACAAAATATAACATTGATCTACAAAAATTTAAGAACAATGTTTTTAATAGATGGTGCAGTATCAAATATTCATAAGCTGCAATCTATGTGGAATTAAAAGCTTTCCAAACCAAAAGATCTGGTGAAAGAAATTAAAATTATGTGGGAACAAGATGAACTACATACTATTCCTGTTTTTTCTTGACTATAAGAATTGATCCAAAGATGCTTTAGTCAGCCTGCAGAAGATGAATTTGCATCCAAATACTTCTACTCAGTGACAAAAAGCAGTTATTTTGCTCACCTGTGCAATACTCCACAGAACATTAAATATAAAGGAGCAATAATAAGATATCTATTTTTCCCAGGACTGTTTTTAGCTGAAGTCAATTAAAAAAAAAAAAAGATGAGAAAAATGAGAGAAATATTAATATTAGTTTCACTATCTCAAGTTAGCTTTAAAAAAAGGAACACTTCTTTCTCAAAAATAAAGAAAAGCACTGATAGATTGGAAAATTACAAAAATATTTCCCAAATAAACTTCCCAAAAACATTGCTTCCCAAAGAACTAGCAAAAGCTAACAACAGACATTTGCAACTAGACTTACTGAATGTAACTGGACTACCTCCAAATAGAGTCTAGGAAACAGCTAAGATCAAAGAATGGAACCAAAAAGCCTTCCATGGATGATATTCACATGAATTCAATTAGTGACAAGAAGCATTGAACATTTATATGACTGCTTCAAGTAGATTTGTTATCAGAAAAAGAGAGGTTTAGGGGATCAATAACATATTAGGAAACTACAGAAAGCTCATTCTTAAAAAGTTCTAATATACTGATCAAGTAAACTTTGCAAGGAAGCAGTAGAAACTATACAGCATATTACTGGAATTCACAAATATTTAGCAACTGCCAAAAACTTAGAAAGATAAAATAAAATGGACAGTATTATATGCAATGGATAGGCTTAATATTCTTCATTAAAAGACAACAAAACTGAATACTGCAAATTCAACCTCAGAAATGGTTGAGTCAACAAATAAACTGTATGGGAACAAAAACATTATCGCAAATAATTGACACTGATATAACATAACCCACAAAAAACTGATAATGTTTTTTAATAAATGTTGCCATATCAAACTCTCATAACCTCCAAATTATATTGAATGAAAAGCTTGCCAAAATATAGAAACTTAACAGAAGAAATCAGAATGTGCTAAGGGTAAGAAGTACATATCTCTGTCATCCATCCTGTCTGCTACTAGAACTACAATTTCAGTGGGCCAACAGAGAATGATCTTTCATCCCAATTCTTTTATTCAATTACAAAAAAAAAAAAAAAAAGAAAAAAGAAAAATCAATTGCTTTATCCATCAGGACAACTATTTGCTGAATTCTAAACATATTGACTTATCCCAAGATTATTTCTGAGTTCATTCCAACATAAAGATAAGAATATAATGATAATAATTAATAATAATAATAACATCTCACATTTATAGAATCATAAGTCAGATCAAGAAAGGACCTTAGACATCATCAATTCAACCTTCTTGGTTTTTAAAGAAGAAGAAATGCTTCTCTTCCCAAACAGAGAAAGTGAGAAAGTGATTTGTCTACGATAAAGCAGAGACAGGACTAGCACCCTGGTCTCCAAACTCCCACTGAAACACCCTTCTCATAATTTAAATAAGGAAAGAATTCCAGGAGGGGAAAAAATAAAGGTGATGATGACACAGAAGGGGATAATGGGATAACCAGATTGTCCAGAATAGTGAATCAATGGTATTGAATTGCATAGGGAAGGTGGGGCTAGGTCCTAGTTGGCCTTCAAGCTAGGGAACACCAACTGAGCTCTTGAATGTTTTTCCCAAGTTTGAATGTTCTCATGTTCTTTGGACACCAATAGTTGAGTCAAAAGGAAGTAGAAGAACCATTGACTAATGTGGTCAAAGATGGCAAAAAAAAAAAAAATAAATTAAGATAGTTGAACATTGTATATGTCTGCTGATTGAGAATACCAACCTATGAAGTTCCTTATCCTTCTTAGAGCTGTATCCATCTCATTATATATTGGACAGGACTTAAAAGCAGCCTTCAATCAATGTGAACACAGAAGGGGATCACACACAGAGATTACAAACTATAAAGTGGGTTTGGCATAAACTGAACTGGCTGCTTCATCTACTTTAAGGAAATGTTTCTTCCCCCCTCCCCTTTTTTTAAAAACCTTTATATCTTACCACAATTAAAATTTTTGTGAACAGAATCTTTGGTTACATTATCGTAAAATTTAATGTCACCCAGAAATTTTGCTGAATTAATCAGCTTCTCCAGGAAAGGTCCCTAGAATTCCATACAGTAGAGGATATATCAGGAGCTTGAAAACAGCAAGGAGCCACCCAGTCATTTGTTGGCCAAATTTGGATATAATCTGTTGGGACAGCCTGTCTGAACTTTGCATGTCAACTATTGTGTTTCTCTAGAAATGAAAGGAAGATGTGGAAGATGTGGAGGTCCTTACTTCCCTCCTTTATCTCAGCTGACCCCTCCCAGATCCACAAACACTTGAAGCAAAAAAGCCCAAAGCTTAGGACTCAAGCTAAGCTGGTATTATGGAGTCTAGATACTACAATGTTAAGACTTTCATAATGAGAAGCCCCCAAGCATTTTTTAATAACTAGTAAAGAGCAGAACTAGGATTTCAATGCAGGTCCTTTGAATCTAAACCCAAAATTACTTTTAGTATATGCTAGTAACAATCACCTAAAAAATTTAAAGCCATAAAATTTTACATAATAAATACATCAGAATGGGACAAGAATAAATGTAATTACTTTTAGGGAAATGTACAAATTCTTTTTTTTTAAAAATTTAACTATATCTGACCATATGGTTATACTGGGTGTTATTCAGGAGATTTTTCCCTATGAGATTGTTATATTCTTAGTGCCTAGAATATAAACTTATAAACTTATAAACACTTAATAAATGTTTATTGATTCACAATGAACAAAAATTTTCAGTGAAAAAGATAATTCCCAAAGGTTGGAAAGACCCAAAATTTAAAAGAGAACAAGACAACCATAGATACAAAATATGTGAATTAATCCTAAGAAACTCTTCCAAAAGTATTTATATAATCATAGATTGTTAGAACTGGATGATATCTGAAAGATAATATAATCCAACCACTTCATTTTAACAGACTATGATTCAAATCCCATCTAGCTATTCACCTGTGTCATTTAAAAACACTCCCAAGGAAAATAATATATTCCTATCCCCCTCTCCCTACATCAATTATTACAAAGAAGAGTCAATCCAGCTTTGGAAGGGTGAATGAGTAATAACAGAATTACTGTCTTGACTCAAGACTCTTGAGGAATACAAACCCTATCAGCTCACTATATCTATCCAGAGCCCCAGAACACACTCTGCTTCACATCCCATCCTGCCTTCCATCCCAACAATCTTGCCATCTGTCTATAGTTTTCGCGATTCCAATGACCAAAACTCCTTTTCCTGGCCTCCCTTGGCTCCTATGCAAGTCTACTTCCATTAGAATTGAAGCTCCTTCTATATAGTCTATGAATATAGTAGCATTTGGTTACACTATAAGAAATTAAGAAAGGGACAGATTTAGTGAAATCCATATATGAGCAGAACAATTTATACAATTACAACACTGTAGTGAAAACTATTCTGAAGGATTTCAGAATTTGATCTAATAGCTATCAATTATATGTGCCAGGTATTGTGCTAAGGGCTTTACAATTATTATCTCATTTGAAGCAGATACTATTATCCTGATTTTTGCAAGATCACAAAGCTAAAAAATCTATAATGCTCAACCAGAGGACCAGTGTCAACACATCCTGACAGAAGAGATATACTTGAGGTACAAAATGAGATGTATATTATCAGACATGCCAACATGTAGGTGTACTGCTTTTGTTTAATTGTGTTTACTTGTTACAAAGAAGTTATTAAAGAGAAAATTGGGACAGGCAACAGTGGAATGATAATCATACCCAAAAGATGAAAAAATAGTCATTAAGGCATTTTTTTTAAATTTAAGAAATTTCAGAGGGAGACATGGACAAGTAAAGAACTTTGAAACTAATGTGATAAATTTATACTTAACAAAAACCCTAGCTGCAAATAACAGATTCATGGTTTCATATGCAAACTTTTTTTTGTTCTTTCACATGCAAACATTCATATTTGTTGCTGTTTGTCAAGTTCAGAATAACAAAAAAAATAATTATTTTAAAATATTTTTTAAAAAGAATTGAGGGCAGAGACTTTATTTATATCCCATAGCACAGTGTCCAGCACATTAGTGGTCATTTAATAAATGCTTTTTCATTCATTAATTTTTTCATGAGGAAACTAAGATCAAATAGGAAAAGTGGCTTAGCCAAAATCAGTCAACTAATAAAGATTCAGTAAATGCCTATTAGCACAGTGGGGAAATAAAGAAAGGCAGAAAGGCAGTCCCTACCCTCAAGGAACTCACATGAATACCATTATAAGCTACATATAGATTAAATTGGACATAGAAATCCCAGAGGTAGTGAAGAAAAGATGAGATGAAGTGGAGATTCAGCCTAGTTCTTCTGAGTGTGGTCGAGTAGAAAAAGCATAGAATTTGGGGGCAGCTCCGTGCAATGAATGCAGCACCAGCCGGAGTTTAAATTTGGTATCACTAGCTGTGTGACCCCAAATCAGTAATTTACTTAACCCCAACTGGCTTTAAAAAAAAAAAAAAAAAAAAGGCTCTGGGTTTCAAATCGGAGGACCTGGCTTCAAAAGTGGCTCTGCTATTTATTATCTACATAATCTTAGCCAAGTCACTCCCCTTTCTTTTACAGATAAAAAAACAAGCTTTTGTCGGTCTAGATCAGAAGTTCTTAACCTTTTTTGAATCATGGACCCTTTTGGCTATGTGGTGGAGCCTATGAACTCCTTCATAAAATAACATTTCTTTAAATGCATAAAAGAGAATATGTGGTAGAATTTCAAAGACAATGAAATAAAAATGTGTCTTTTCCCATTGAAGTTCACAGACACCTGCCCTCAAAATCTTCTCATAGACCCTTTGATGGATGAATCCCAGGTTAAGAAGCCCTCTAAGGTTATAGGATCAAAACCTTGGAGCTGGAAGGGGCTTTCTAACCAGATCCCTTCTAATTCCTTATATAGATGAGAAAACTAAGGCCCAAGGAAATAAAGTGACAAACAGTAGAACCAACCCAGATTTTCTGATTCCAGAACCTGCCTTTTTACCAGTACACCAGACTTCTCATGGTAACAACTGCGGCACTTCTGTCTGGGTAGACAAGACCCAATCCTCCTACTCCACCCCCAAACAACCTGTCCCCCAGATGTCTCAAAAATGGTGTAGTGTATAGTGTGCTGGGCTTGGAATCTGGGAAACTTGGGTTCAAATTCTGCTTTAGACACTAGCTCCATAACCTTGGCAAATCACAGATTCTCTTCTGTAGGGGCTAGATTGGATCTCCATCCTGAAACCTAGAATCCTATGAAATCCTATGATTTCACCCAATACTGGGTGCAGCAGAGATGCTCTCAGCAGCAGAGATGCACAGAGCTTTGACAGGTCTTACCCTGCCCGCTTATTCTCATCCTAAAGCCCAAGTCAGCAGATGGACACAGACCCAAGTAGTTCAGCAACGCAAAATAGGAAATGACAAGTGAGGTAATCAAAACCACTTGCACACTTAGCAGAGGAGTTGAGGGGAGGCAGCAGCCTCCCAGCCCAGCCCCAGACCTGCCCTGCCCTGCCCTGCCCCACCCTGCCCCACCCTGCCTGGCCCTGCTCAGGTCACCTAAACTATTCTACCAAGCCCCTCAAAGATCTATAGCATCCTAAATATGCAAAGAGAAGATGGTCCCAGAGGTGTAAGTTGAATTTGCCTTGACTCAGGGAGACAAAGACCAACCCAGGACAAAGACCTGGACCCAGAGGAAATAAACAAAATGCAAATAGAATGTTTAACCAAAGCAATTACCTAGTACTGGCCCTCTGGGGGTTGCAATATAATGTTTGACTATGAGCTAAAATGGCAGGTGGGGAAGGCTTAGCCTGGTAATTCCCCTTTCTAAAGCATATTAATGATGGCAAAATACTTTATCCAAAACAATCCAGTGAGACAGTGCAAGTATTGTCATCTTACACTTTACAAATAGAGGAAACACACAAGTCATTAGCGTTGCAACCAGGCCACTCCAAACTGACCACCCTTTCCACTATCCACAGGGCCAGCCACTTTTCCGAACCTCACTTATTCCTGAAACACTTACAAGGATTCTTCCCTCCCCCAACATTTCCCAGTATCCAAAGTTCATACTGGCAAGCCTGGGCTTATAGTTTGGGGGCATCAGCCCATTGTGGCAACATGACAGGCATTTGCAAGCTTACTTCCTTTTACACATACTCAAAGGGAAGAAGGAAAAGAATAAGAAACATGCCAACAAGAGGGAAAAAGAAAGGTTTACAGAATCCTTCAAGGAATTAACATTTAAATAGTTGAAAGTTTCCAAGCCAAGAGGAAAATGCTAACATAGGAGGTAGCTTGCTGAGGAGGTAAGGATAACCATCTCTAGATGAGGTGAAAATCACCATCCTAGCTAAATTCAGCATTAATAATTCCTTGAACACACATTTTCATGAGTACTTGTACCTATTCTGGGTAGTCTCACAAAAAAAGTCAGAAGAGCCAAAAAGATATAACACAACAGGTCTAGATTTCCTTTGTGAGGCAAATCTTAATAAGGTGTGGGAAAAGTACAAAAAGCTACGTCACTAGGGAAAAGCCTACCTACTCAGCTCTGAAGGGAATCTACATGTATAGATGCTTAATATCTGATGATGGTCGTAGTACAATGCATCCTAAAAGGAGATTCCTCTGTCATCAAGTCTTCTGTTTTTCTTTCAGTGTGGAATTGACTATAGGCAAAGAAAAAGGAAGAAGGTGAAGGAGGTGATCTATTCTGGTGAGAACAGAGCTCTAGGATAGTTATAGATACCCTATTTTAATAAGAACATTGACAAGCTTAAACACATAGAGGAGGGTGTCCAAAAGATTGAGGGAACCCAAAATATACTATATGAGGCTCCATTGAAGTATCTGAGAAAATTTAGCATGTAGAAGATCAAGGGAGGATATGATTAACATATTTGAAGGACTGTCACATTAAAAAAAGGGGGGGGGTAGATTTGGTCTCCTTGGCCTCAAAGGGTAGAACTAGACCAAAGTGGGGGAAGAGTTATAGAGACACAGAAATCATACTTAGCTTGAGGAAAATTTCCCTGTGGTAAGGACTGCCCAAGAATGAAACAAGCTGCCTCAGGAAGTAAAGAATTACATAATCAGTGTAGATCTTGATTATCTTTCAAGGATGCCCCTCAGATAGAGGCTGGACTAGGTGACCTAGGATCCCTTCCTGAAAGTCCCAACTTTGGAGATGAAGGAGGGGACTTGCCAAGTATATATTAACTGAACTCACAATGCTCTAGAATCATAGGGAGCACACACAACCAATTGGTGAGAAACCTTAGAAATAAGATGGTCATTGATTCAGAAGAAATGAAGGCCTAGAGAAGGATGGGGAAATGATTTGCCCAATCACACAGCTATCAGAAGCAGTGTTAGGATTTCAATTTGGATCTTTTGACTTCAACACAAGGCTTTTTCTACTTCTTTTCACAGTTGCCTCCCTTCTTCTCTTTCTTTAGTTGTATCCCATGCAAATCTGCAGTTTTAGTTCCATGTTGGAAAGGAGAGAGGAACAAGATCATAGGGACATTCTGTACTCAGTCTTCAAGAAGTATAGGAAGGAAGTATAGCTTCATAAAGTCTTGGAGAAGGGGAGGGAGAATGCACTGAGAATGGCTAGTCAGCAGAGGGATGCACCAACCTGATCTAATTTTCCTCATCTATAAAATGGGGATAATAGCATTTATCTTACAGGGTTGCTATGCAAAGCTTAAAGAGATGTGTGTGTGTGTGTGTGTGTGTGTGTGTGTGTGTGTGTGTGTGTGTGTGTGTGTATATATATATATATATATATATATATATATATATATATATATATATATATATATTCCTTATTATTCACTAGTATATGATCTGAAGCTTGGATTCACTACCCTAACGGTCCCTGAGATTGGACAATAAATGTTTCTCTTGCTTCCCAGGACATGTCCAAACATTTTCCTTTAACCGAGGGGTGCTGTTCTGAAAGAATCGTGGTTGTGAAGTCCATCTTTGGCATAGGAAGAGATTTTAAAGATATGTGTGGGGGAGTGGAAAGGAAAGGGAATTGAGGGAGAAAGAAAAGGAAAGAAGAGGACAGCTGCTGGCCTGAGGAAAGCGAGGTGCTGTCCATTCTATTCCGGGGCTGTCGGGGAGACAAGGTGCAAAGATGCGCTCCGGCAGGGCCCCAAGAGCAGCTGCGGAAACGTCATACTTCGGCATCAGAGCCCAAGCGGGGATGGGGGTGGGGCAGGGACAGGTAGTAGATTAAGGAAGGATTTGACAGAATAAAAGCAGTTGAACTGTTCCAGAGCAGCTGGGGATGGGTTGATGTAGGGGGAGGTGAACTTTCACTTAACAAACATTAAACTGCTGCTACGGGTGGACACTATATTAGGCGTTGAGGTAGGGAAGGGTACAAAGTTTAGGTATGGAACGTCGCAACCTTCCCTCGAGAAGCATCGAGTTTCACAGAACCAGCAGTAAGGAAGCCACCCCATTCGCTCAGTTCTGTTCTGAGTTAGAACCCAAGCCCATCCCCAAGACTCCGTGGGGTCCACGAGAAAGAGCAGAGTCTCCCAGTTTGGGGATTGCCGAGTTGAACAGGGATAAAAAGAGGAGGGAGAGGAGGTCTCGCAAAGGGAGGACCGGCAATCCCCACTACTGAGCGTAGGTCTGGGTCCAAGCAAGCCCATGATCTCCCCACCCCTCTCCCCCCAAGCCACTGTAACCCCCATCCCTAGAAGTAGATTGGCCCAACGTTTCGCGGCTGCAAATGTGAGAAAAGACAGAGCAGCCATGCCCCCACTTCCAACTCTCCGGCCGCCCTAAGCTGCGCTCGGATTTGGGGGGAAAGGGAGGAGGGGTAGAGAGGCAGGGCACTTGTTGCAAACAGTCTCAGATTGCTATGGGACGCCCAGACCCGCGCGAGTGGGAAGCGGTGACGACCCCTGCACAAGCACTCCCGATGCCAACTCCAAGCGAGCCAGCCTCTCCCGTGCCCGGCGCCCCGAGCCCCGGCCTGCGCTCTGCGCTCAGTCCCCCGGCGCCTCTCCGAGCCCCTCTCCTCCCACCTAAGAGCCTCAACTTACCCCGCTGCGCAGGGGGCCCGGGGATCTTCGGCTGCTTCACATCGGGGTTTGCCAGTTGGTTTCTCTCCCCTCCCACTGGCCAAATCTCTCAATCTCCCGGTCAATTTCTCCCGGTCCCTAGAACTGTCAGCCTCTCTATCTCTATCTGTAGCTCTGTCTCTCCTCCTCCTCCTCCTCCTCCTTCTCCTTCCCCCTCCCCCTCTCTGGTCTCTCGGCCCTTTTTTCCGGGTTAATTACGCTTAGCACTAAAGCAAAACGCAACCCCCGGATGTGAGTACAATGCTCGGAGGCCGGCCCCCAAGGGGAGTGGGGGGGGAGGGGAGAGGAGGGAGGGGAAGGAGCGGGAGAGGTGCTCGGGCCAAGAGGGGCTAGGAGCCGGGTGGGGCTGAAGGGGAGAGGGTGGGGGAGGGAGGGAGAACAGGGAGAGAAGGTGGAAGGCGAGAGGCGGGGCCCCGGGGCCTGACAGGTCTTGGAGGGACAACCTCTCCCAGGTGGGAGCTGTAGATCGGAGCTTCCCCTCCTGTCTATGTTGCCAAGAGAAAGATATTCCATAGCCAGACCCTTTTGTCGCTCCCACTCGCTAGCTTGCACCCCAGCGCTCACTGAGATCTGGACGGATAAAGAGGTAGTAAGCAGGGAAGGAGTTGGCGCACGTCTTGTGAGAATCGAAAAATGTTAAGAGCTGAAAATTAATCCAACCTCCTCGTTTTTACAAAGGAGGAAACTGAGATCCAGAAGATAGGAAGTGACTTGCCCAAAGTCACATAGTTTTGCAAGGGCTCCCTTTTATTTCCTGTTTTTTTTTTTTTTTTTTTCCTTTTTCTTCCCAATATCTCTGGAGAGATTTGACACGGCTGCAAAGAGCTTGAGAAGACCTTGGTTTTTACTTTTGTCTCTGCCTCTTACTACTCGTAGTAAATCAATTTCCTTGTGCTCAGTAGGAGACATCAGTATAACCTACGAAAATAAGGGGGTCTCGGTTTCATTCTTTGTAAAATGAGGAGGGGGTGGAGGTGGACTAATTTGCCTCTGAGATCCTCTCCCACTTTGTGGGTCCGCTGGACTTCAGTTTTCTGTCTAGGAAAGAAAGGAGTTAGTTACATTCGGGGCTTCTTAAACTTTTTCCACTAGCGACCCCTTTTTGACCCAAAGATTTTTACAAGACTCCAGTATATAGGTATATAAAAAGGTATATAAATCAAACATTTGCTGCTGATAAATTAGAATCTCATGTCCCCGACATTCAGGAGTCTTGACCCACAGATTAATAAATTTTGGATTGAATGAAGATCCTAACTCTAAACCTGTGATATGTTTCTGTAGTATTATAAATTTTCCCGGAGTTAAAGAATTAAGTTTAGGATTAGAAAGAGAGCAGGGACAATGGATGAATAGATAGAACATTTATTAAGTCCTTACTGTGTGCCTAGCCCTCTGTGTTTAACCTGCCCTGTAACAATGGGCATATCACTTCTGTCTATGTCCCCATTTTCTTCCTCTGTAAAATAAGAATAATAATACTTATGCTGCCCATTTTACTGGGTTTTTGTCATGAAATGACTTTGTAAACCTTTATTATCATGGGTTGTGCCCAAGTCACAACTAGGTAATAGGAAAGTTTATAGGCCTGAGAGAGGTCACCTTTCTTGCCTTCAAGGAACAAATGAATGTATGCAGTAAAAGGGGGATTATAGAGCTGGAAAGAACCTTAGAAATCATCTAGTCTACCTCCCTCATTTGACAGATAAGGAAATTGAGATCCAGAGATGATTAATCCAAAGTCACGCAAATAATAACTAGCTGAGCCACAATTTGAGCATAGGTCCCCTGAGTTCAAATTCAGGGCTTGTCCTCATGTTATCACTCAAACTATCATATGTATCTGACAAAGGAAAATATATATTCAGAAATATATATTAACAAATGTTCACAAATCATCTATTACTAAGGAAGAGTATGTCCTGTCTGTTTATACCAGTGTAAATATGACAGTGTAGTGAGTGTTGGACTCAGTCAATAATAGTCAATAAACATTAATTAAATACTTAACTATATTCTAAGCATTGTGTTAAGCACTGGGGAGTTGAAAAAAGGCAAAAGACAGTTCTATCAGTCAAGGAGTTCTAGGGCTAATGGGAAGTCTTCAAGGAGGAAGTAGAATTTTAGAAAAATGTCAAATTATAATAACTCATTTATGGAGTGTTTTTACAGTTTGGAGAACACTTCCCTCACAACCACCTTGTGAGGCATATAGTCTAAATATTATTTCCCCATTTTACATATCAGGCAACTCGGGTGCAGAGAGAGGAAGTCTAAAGTCAGTCACATGGTTACTGAACATCAGAATCAGCTGGGACCTGTGCATAACCTCTGCTCTTTCCATTGCATATCTAAACAGAAAGCACATGTTTTATTTGCAAAGAATAGTAATAATAGCTCACATTTCTATTGGCTTCTAATGTTTCCGGAGCCCTTTTATCACAAGTTGGTACAAGCAAATAGCAAAAGTATTTTTTTCGTCCCTGTTTCTTATAGTTGAGGGAGCTGAGACTTAACATTCTTGCCCAGGACCTCACAAATTGGAATTAAATCTGGAACTCAGATCTCTCCAGATTCTGAGTCTAGGGTTCCTTGAACTACACAATACTACAAATAAACAGAGTACAGTGATCATAGGGGAAATAGAGGAGAATCTAAATCCCTAAACAAATACACCAAAGAAAGAGATAAAAAGACTCTATGGAAGGAAATCAGAACTTCTAATCAAGAAGGGCTGGTATCAAAAAAATAGAATTATATAGGGTGTCCTGAAAGTCTTAATAGTTATAGTCCTGACCGTGTCACTGGCTCCCTAAACTCTGAGGTGAAATAAAAAATTCTCTCAGCCTGACATTTAAAACCTTCCACACACTGGCTCTCACCTACTTTTTTTGATCTTATTCATTTTACTCCTTCACTGCCACTCAGTATTACAGTCAAACTGACCTATGAGCCATTCCTCAAACATGACATTTCATCTCCTATCTCAGCACCTTTGCATAGGTGGTTCTAGACACAGATAAGGAAATTGAGATCCAGAGATTATTAACCCAGAGGTCACACAAATAATAAATAGCAGAGCCAAGATTTGAATTTAGGTCCCATGAGTCTAAATCCAAGGCTTGTCCTATTGTATCACTCAAACCATCAAAGAAAATATACATTCAAAAAGGTACATTAACATAATTCATAAATTATCATTGCTGAGAAAGAGTAAACTCTCCTGTCTGTTTATACCAGTGTAAATGTGACAAGTTAGTGTGTATTAGTCTCAATTAGTAAATGAAAAAATATTCATTAAGCACCTACTATGTGTCTTGAATGAACTCCTTTTTTCCTACCTCTTCAAGTTGAACACAACTAAAATGATTGAACAATTAAGAAGAAATAGTCCCTGCTCTCAAGAGCTCATAGTCCATTGTGGGCAGAGGAGTCAGGGAGACAACACACATCTAACTCTTTACAAACTAGATATATAGGCTAAATTAGAGATAATCTCAGAGGGAAGGCATTATTAGAAGTAAGGGAGACCATGAAAGGCTTCTTGCAGAAGTGGTCTTTTAACTTAACTTGAAGGAAGTCAGGAAATCCAAAAGGTGAAGAGGAAGAAGAAGATGGTATGCTTTGTGAAAGGAACAAAAAGGAAGTCAGTGTCATTAGATCATAATGTGGAGGAGATATGTTGTAAGGAGACTGAAAAGACCAAGTTGTTAAAGGCTTAAAAAGTCAAAGAGAGGAACTGTCAATTGGTATCTCATCCTGTGGCTAGCAGACTCCCACATGTTCTAATCCCTGTGATTCAGTTTTCTGCCTGAGCCAAAACCTCCTTCTCTGCATTACCTCCTTTGCCCTCCACTTCCACTGCACCTTCCCAATAACTGGTTCTACTGTTTAACTTTCCTTCATTCTAATTTGCTTCCTGTCACACTTCCTTTTTAAAATTATTTTAATCAAGAAAAACTTTATATTTCTCACTCTTTCCTTATTTCTAACTGTTTGAGTTAGCATTATACCTGGGTAGATTAAGTGAAGGATTTGGTGATTAGGAAGTATTTGAAACCTACCTTAGATATTTACAACCTGTGTAGGATCTATCCTGAAATTCCTTCTCTCCATCTCTCTCTCTGTCTCTTTATCTGTCTTTCTCTGTGTCTGTGTCTGTGTCTCTATCTCTCCCTCTCTCTCTCTCTTTCTTGCTCTCCCCTTTCTCTTTCTGTCTCTGACTTTTAGTTTGTTTCTCTCTTTCTCTCTGTCTCTCTCTCCCTTTTTTTCCTTTCTCTGCCTCTCTCTCTCTCCTCCCTTTCTCTGTCTGATTCTATCTCTCTCTCTCTCCTTACTCTGTCTCTCTCTTTGCTCTTCCCTCCCTTCCTTCCTCCCTCTCTTTTTTCCCTCTCCCATCTCTCCCTCTTCTTTTCTCTCCTTCCCTCTCTCTGCTTCTCTCTCTTTCTCTTCTTCCCTCTTTCACTCATCAGTGTCCATAGTTTCTATCATCTCTATGCAAATAGCTTTCAAGTCTTCATACTCAATCTTCATATCTCCAACTACCTGTTGGACATTCCCACCTAGATGTTCCATAAGCATTTCAAATATGTTCAAAGCAAAACTTTTCTCTTTAATCCATTTACCTCTTAACTTCCCTATTGCTGTAGAGTGCACCACTTCTCTTTTAGTTACCTGGGGGAATTGAGAAACCATCCTCAACTCTACTCTTGCTAATTCCTCCATATTCAATCAACTTCTAAAGCTTGTTGATTCTACCTCTTCAACATCTCTTCCATCTGACCCCTTTTCTATTTTCACATGACAATGATCCTGGTACACACTTTCTTCACCTCTTCCCAAGCCTACTGCAATTACTTCCTAATTGATTTCCAGTCTTGTCTCCTTTTCAATCTATCTTCCATGAAACTGTCAACTTGATGTTCCTAAAACATAGGTTTCACCTTGTCACTCCCCTGCTCAAGAAGGTTTCAATGGTCCCCATTGCCTTTTGGATAAAGTTCAGATACTTCTATCATTTAAAGGCTTTTGCCATCTGAATC
This sequence comes from Sminthopsis crassicaudata, assembly GCF_048593235.1. Classification (NCBI taxonomy): domain Eukaryota; kingdom Metazoa; phylum Chordata; class Mammalia; order Dasyuromorphia; family Dasyuridae; genus Sminthopsis; species Sminthopsis crassicaudata. The sequence continues at coordinate 133,590,589 of NC_133618.1, read as the reverse complement.
TAGTATATCTTTACAGGCTAATAACACATTATCAACTCTCCAGCCAAACTAGCCTATTAGCTTTTCTCTTGTACCAGACAGGCTATCCCTGTCCTTCATGTCTTTGCATAGATTCTCCTCCATGTCAGAAATGTTTTTCCTCCTTATTTCCCACCCTCTTTGAGAGGCCTTTCCTGGTTTCCCAAATAGTGTCTCCTCCATCATCTTATATTTACTTTGATCTCCAATTTCTTCTTTCACACATATGTTTTGTGTTTACTTTGTGAACATCTACCCCTTCTCCCACCAATCCATAGACCGTTAGCTCCTTGAGAACAGGAACTTGTCTCACTTTTGTATTTGTACCTGGAACACCTATGTGCCTTCGACATAATAAATAATGTTTATTGATTGATTAATGTGATATTGGGCAAGTCACTTAATATCTCTGATCTTCAATTTCCTCATTTATAAAATGGGGAAAAAAGAATAGTCCTTCCCTTTAGCTCTTAGATGGAATAATATAAAGTGTTTTGTAAACTTTAAGGATTTATATAAATGTTATTATTACCAGGAACATCATTATCACCAACACTTGGCTGCCTCCAGAAGATCTTACATTCTTAGCCTCCTTCTCTCATTATTCTCACACTCCCATCAAAGAAATGGAACAGAAAGAGGAGCAAGCAAATCCCTTGCTCCTCATTCACTGTCAATCTCAGACCTTCCTTCTGCTGCCATCACTCAGTAGCATTTCCTGTGCTAAGCTTCATATAACTGGCCAATAAACCTAGTTCTGATTCCTACTATTGTCATCTAGCCTCCAGGTTACTCCTCTTTTCTCAGAGAGTTTAGTATTTGACTCATTGGGTTCCTCTCCACCTGAAACCATGCCTCATACTTGGAGACTTTAGTATACATACTGATGATCCCTCAACTGCATTGGCCTTCCAGTTCAACCTCCTCAGTTTCCATGACCTCTATTTTCATCTCTACCTCAGCCACCCACTGGACTGGTCATACCTTAAAATCTCACCACCACCCACAACTGTACTAGTTTCATAAACTTGAACCCTAAAATCCTCTCCCTTCTATCTCTTCTTCTAGACCAATTTTTTTTTAACCTCCAACTCTTCTCTTCCCCCAATATATCTCAGCTCTAGCTATCTGAAAGCTGACTAATTCAGTTCTATATTCTCATGTACTCTTGAATCCCTATTCTGGTTTTTATTATCAACACCAACCCAGATTCTGGTTACCTCTTCTCTGTTGCACTTGACCACATAACCATACCATTTGGAATCACTGCAGACTTGTGTTACTTAATCTCAACTGGGCTCTCACTTCACTTCTTTCATTCTTTCCTCATTGATTCCAAACCTTGTTTTCTCAAATCCCTAACACTTTATCCTATGTCCTATTTCACTGAAAAAATAGAGGCCATCCTCTGTGGGGTCCCACTTCTTACCTCTTCTGCGGTCCTATTTTTTTTTTTTTTTGCATTTTCCTTTAGTATGAAGCATAACATCTCTCCAGATCATTCCCAATTCTCTCTCTTTGCTCTAGTCTCCAAGGAAATGACTCTTCTGTTAATGAAGACTAACTCATTTGCTTGCGCCTTTCATCACATCATTTCCCATCTTTTCCAGAAGCTTGTTCCTTCAATTACTTCCTTTCTCTAATCTTCAATTTCTCCTTATCCCTATCCTTTTGCCCACAATCTAGCCCAAATCTCCCCCATTCCTAAAGAAAACTTTCAGTTCAGCCTGAAACTATCATCCTTCAATTCTTCCCCTTTTTATTGCAAATCTCCTAGAAGATGTCAAATACAATCATTGCCTCTACTTCTTATATACCTACTTCTCAACTACTTGCTTCCTGACTTTCTATTCAACTGCTCAACAGAAACCTTTCTCTCCAGTGTTACCAGTTGTTTAATGGAGAAATTTCTGGGTGGCACGGTAATTAAGAACACTGGGAGTGTAGTTCCTAACCCAAATTAAGTGCTACATAAATGTTAGCCATTATTATTAATGGACTTTAAAAAAAAAAAGTGTTCATCATACTTTATCTCTCTATATCTTTTAAGAGTCAATCATCCCCTCCTTTTGGATACACTCTCCTCCCTCAGCTTTCCTAACAATACTCTCTCCTAGTTCTCCTACCTGTCTGACTACTCCTTTGTTAATTCAGTTATCATTGCTATGTAAATCTCTCCAGCCCTAATCTCCCCGGAGTTTCAATCTTCCACCTGGAGATCACATAAGTACTACAAATTTAACATGTTCAATACAGAATTTATTATTTTCCCTCTTAAACCAATTTCTCCCTTACTCCCTATTTCTCCTAGGGTTGGGGATGGGGTGGGGAAAAGACATTAGCTTTGTTATAATAGAGCTGATGATCTCAAAGACAACATAGACTCTTTCTTCAGTCTCACCCCCAAATTCAATAAGATACCAAATCTTGTTCAATTCTACTTCCTCATCTTTACCACTTTTCACCTGGACTATTGAAATAGTTTTCTAATTGATCTGCCTGTCTCTAGTTTCTCCTCTCTATAATTCATCCCCCTAATGGGCTGGCAAAACCTTCCCCATAGGTCTGACTTTCCTAATTAAAAAAAATCTTCCATGGTTTCCTATTATCTATAGAACTGCCCTTCAAAGGGAGGATAGGTCCATCCATTCTAGAGGAGTGTTAAGATTGATAGTTGTAGTGTCATCTCAAAAGTTAAGTGATAGCTAACTGGAGAGTGAGGTGATAGGGGTAAGCCAAAACTTCCTAAAACAGCCAGTCTTGGGGTTAGTCTCTAATACAACTATACTTACTCTCATTCTTCCTATTCTTATCCCTTTAGGGACAAACTCCCCACTTTTGAGACCAGATGATCTCAAGAACCCACTTTCTTTTTTTCCTCTTATTTTTTTAAACATTTATTTATAGTTTTAAACATTTATTTTTATAACATTTTGATTTCCATTTTTCTCCCTTCTTCCTCCCCTTTTCTCCCCCCTTCTTAAGATGGTAATCAATTTGTTATAGGTTATATGTGTACAATTATGCTAAACATTGTTCTATATTGGTCATGTTGTAAAAAGAAGAATCAGAACAAAAAGGGAAAGCCACTTGGCCATTGAAAGAAATTCTAGTCCCATTCCTAGGTCCCATGGTGAGTGAAAGGCATCGATGGGTGAGTAAAATCTCCATCTCCATCCTTGTCATTTTGGATGGGTCAGGGTGTGTCAGACAGGATGAGTAGGGATGAATAGACTCTGATCATGGTTTCAGATTTCATTAAATGACTTTTATCCCCAAATCTACCTACTCCTTTTTTCAAACTTCCCTGTTTCTATTGAAGGTGTCAAGAACTTTCTAGTTACCTTTGTTTTCACAACTATCTCTGCCTTCTCACTTTCCCTTACCCTATATTGACAGATCTAATCAGCTGCCAAATTTTGTACCTCCAGATCTCTCATATCTGCCTTTCCTCCTCTCTCCACTTCCATAGTATCACCTTCATCTAGGCTTCTATCACCTTTACCTAGACTTCTATTATCATACTCACAGTTTCCCTTCCTCAAGCCTCTTCCTTTTCCATTTCTCCATACAACTTTCAAAGTGGTTTTCCTCAATTGTTGATCTGACTCTATCTCTTACCCACAGCTCACCCCACTCAAGGAATTCCAGTTGATTCCAGGGTGAAGAATTCTTTCATTCATCTCATCAATTTAATTTCTATTTTATGTAGATTTTATAATATAATAATTATATTGTAATGTATATTTCTAATAACACATAATGTAATAAATTATAATGTAATAATAGCTAGCATTACGTATTACTTGCTTCTCGCTACAATCCTGGAAAGTGCAATTAATATTTCTATTTTATAGATGAGGAAATTGAGGCAGACAGAGATTAAATAGCTTGCCCAGGATCACATAGGGCAAGTAACTAGCCCAGGGTCACATAGCTAATAAGTATCTGAGTCTGGAATTGAATTCTATTTTTCAGATTCTAGGTCTGGAGTTTTACCCATCTTAATACCCAACTACATAATGTTACTATAACAGTGCATACATATAATTTGTATATAATAAGTTTATAATTTGTAAGTAAGTAAATATACATATAATAGAAGTATATTTTCAAATTTTTTTTAACTGATTGGGTATGCAGTCAAAAAAGTTTAGAAACCACTAGTATATAAAATAAAATCCAAATTCCTTAACCTTGCATTTAAGGCCATCCGTGATCAAGCTCCCACCTATCTTTCCAGATTTAATTTGTACTACTCTCTTTCCCAAACTCCATGTTCTTGCTAAATGGCCTAATAGAATTTTCTTGAACTTAGTTTTTTCTCTTTTATCCCCATGTCTTTGGATAGACTTTCCCTCATTTTAATAATTATTAACTTCCATCAAAGTTCAGCTTAGGTGTTGCTCCCATGGTAACATATCTTTTCAGGATATACCTCAATTTCTTCAACTAGAAAATGGAGATAATAATTGCATCTCCCTTCAGGAATTGTTGTGAAAATAAAATGATATATTTGTAATTTAGCACATGATTGGCTCATAGTACATACCTAAATAAGGAGAGGAGAAGGGAGAAGAAAAGCCTTCCAAGAAAGGTTTTGCACTGAGCCTCAAAAGATGCTCAGGATAATAGTAGGCGAAGAGGAATGGCGCATCAGACAGATGGAGGAGAAGAGAAAGCACAACCATTCTTGGTCCTAGATTCTGCAAACAGTTAATAGGAAACTAATAATGCAAGAATGAGAAAATTCCTCCTCCCTATACCCCAACAAATTGCCAAAGGGTTATGTTCCAACCAAATTTGGTTATTACAAGGATAATTCTGACTTTTTTCCTCCCCTTTCCTATCTTTTGGTCACTTTTCTGTGACTGCCAAGTCCTCTATTCAGATGTCAGAAGTATCAAATTGGTGGTAGTTTATATACCCTGTCATGATCCCTTCCCTTCCCTTACTCCAGGCAACTAGAAAATGTTGTGCATTTCATCAGGGGGTACCCTGAATAATCAGCTTTTGATGGTCTAGAAAAGATAATTTAAGGGACTAAGAGCTCCATAGAACTTACAAAACAAAGAGCCACTAGGAAAATATCTTAGGATTCATTGGCTGGAATTGGAAGAATCTTGGGAACATAGAATAAAAAAATAACAGAGTTCAAAGAGACATTAATAGTATTTTGATAATAATAGCTGACATTTATGTAGATCTTTAAAATTTGTAAACTTTTTGGTGTATTATGTCATTTGATCCTTATAATAATCTTGTAAAATAAAAGGCATAAATGTTGTTTATTTCTATTTTATAGATATGAAAATTGAAGTTCAGAGAAGTTCTTATCCATGGTCACATAGCTAGTAAGTGTATAATGTGATGTTTAGATCTAGGTATCTCCTGATTTCAAGTCTAGACTATTTTCCACCATGTTCTCTTTACTTATAAATTATTAAAACTTAGAGGACTTTAGAATATCAGATCCAAAATGACTGAAAGTAGCCTTAGAATATAGAAAACACAAGTTTCCTTAATAAAGGTCTCAATTTCAACAATTGTAGGAAATTGATTCAAATATACAAGAAATAATATCCTTTTCCCAACTGATTCAGATATAAACAAGCAGGTTTCAAAGGAAGAAATTCAAGGAATAATGTTATATGAAAAAATTCTTTTTTTTTTACTTTAAGAAGTTTGTGTCAGACCATTTGAATCTATGATAGGAATTTTAATTTGGAATTCTGAATAATCTTTCAGTAAACTATTTTCTTCCATAATCAGTGATATACTCACAAAAAGCATCAAGTCTGGAAAGTTCTAGTGAACAGACTATGATATTTGTGAGCCCAAGAGCATTGATTTGATTTAGGTACATGCTGGTTAACTTAGTTCATAGAGAAATTATTCCTTGGCCCCCAAAATATATATGGTCCCCATTCTACAAATATTCACAATGCCAAAGAGCATGAATGACTTGGCTCAGTGTAATCCAGGGCCAGGAAAGATATTTTAACATATGGTTTTAAGAAAGCATCAAAAGACTCAACAGATTTGGGTCTTCATTTAATCACTTATTTGCAGCAAGACTTTAAGCAAGTCTTTTTTTATTTCTCTGAATCTCAATTTTCTCATTTGCAAAATGAGAATAGAAGCTATATGTGGTGATGGATAAAATTCTGGATTTAGAGTCAGGATGACCTGACTTGTCTCACACTGTCCAAAACACTGTCTAGGTATTAACATTCTGTGTGCCTCATACAGGCAGCTACTTAGGAGGAAGTTCCTACCTAAGTGCACCCTATGCTAAAATCACATATTCCTATAAAACAGGGATAATGATACTTACACTAATCTTCATGTGTGGTGTTTCTAAGGGCAGCATTTTAGCATTACAAAAATATGAATTATTATTAAAAGCCACTCACAGCAAAATGTCCTAGATTAGAAGCAGCATTTTTATATGTAAATAGCATGCTTTCAATGCTTTTTATCATGATGTTATTCTGATTGATCCTATTTCTCAGCCACCTTTTATTTCAAAGAGCTCTTAGCATCCTCAACTACCCTACTTCCCCAATCCTTTCACATTCTAGGAATAAATGGCTATGATCTTCTATTCCCAGAAAAGATATGATGGAAGATCAGTTCAGACACACTTCCTTCTCTGTTGGGATCTCTTCCATAATCATTTAGGCAATTTCAGTTCTATTCACATATATCCTCCTGCCACTGAAAGGGAGGGGGAAGAACCTGATGAGCAACTTGAAGTCTGAGTACCAGTGAAACTCATTATGAGTCACTAGACAGGTAATTTGCTCAAGAATCCTTTGTTCATCACTCCTAATTTTTAAAACAGCTCCATAAGACTGTCAAACTATATTAAAATGAAGTTTAGCATTAGTCTGGAGAATTTAGTCCATCCATCTTAGTGTTAAGGGTGGAGATCACCAGGAATTGTCCTGGAATCAATCACTCCCACTTCAAATGGTATAGGCCCAAAAAGCTTCAAGGAATTAAAGGTGTGAACTTGGTAAAGTTCACAAAATCCAATCCATTGATTTCACCATCATTCTAGGACAACTCTAGGAAGATTCTTCTTTTTGCAATGAAAAACCTTAGAAACTATCTCAAAGAAATACTAGGTAATGACATCATCAAAGATTTTAATAGCCTAGATATATCACTGGTAATAGCTAACAAAGAATGGAAAATTATGAATGTGAGTAAGTTACCATACTTTGAACTAAAGAACCACAATATCTTATATAAGATAGGTCATTTTAGGTTGCCACTTTATTTATTTTAATTGATTGGCAAATCCAGATGATCACTACCCTTAGTAATTAAGAAGCAACACTTCAAATGCTTACTTGATAATAAATAATGTGGTTTTAATCAGATAGCTAATTTGAGGGAACAGAATCTGCAATAATTCCAGATTTACCTGGAGATCAAACTTCATGTCGCCTCAGCCCTGAAAAATATAGCTCTTAACTTGAATGAGTCTCTGAACATCAGAGAACTTCTGGACTTAATCCTGGGAACCCTAGTGTTTTATGGGCTCTTACTTTTGAAAGGCAATTCTTAACAAGATCTTTGAGATCATTTAATCCAATAGGTATTTAATATTTTATTTTTCCCCAGTGACATGTAAAAACAATTTTTAACATTTGTTTTTAAAACTTTGAGATCCAGATTCCTTCCCTTCCTTATTTTCTGCCCTCATCTTCTCCCCCCATTCTCTGTTGAGAAGGTACATGTGAAGTTATGCAAAACTTAGAAAAAAAATTTTATTTAATATTTTATTTCCTCCAGTTATATGTAAAGCCATTTCTAACATTTGTTAGTCCAATAGCTATTAACCTTTTTTTTGTATCATAATCTGGTGAAGCTTCTAGACTTACTTTTCAGTTTAAATGAAGTAAAATACATAGAATTATGAAGGAAACTAACTGAATTATAGTTATGAAAATGTGAAAAAATGGATTCATGAACCTGAAGTTAAGAACCCTTGATCTAATCCAATCTTCTAATTCTCAGGAAACTAAGGCCTAGCCCAGGAAATAAGGTCCCACTGCAAGTAAATGGGAAGTCTAGAATTACAACCAAGTCTTCCCATAGATGCTCTTTCATAGCCTTTTCCTACCTCTGGGCTAGATTAGAAACCAGAAACTAGAAAAAAGGAGGGGTCAGGAAGCAGTGGGAAGTAGGCAATGACAATAGAACCAATAATTAGCTGTCTGAATTTGAGAATAGAGAAAGGGAAATTCTAGAATGGATGTAGAAAAGTCTTGCTGGAAAGCAAAATCCTGGATATTTCTAATGATGTCCCCAAATCACCCAGAAGTGTGCATTCTCTGCTTTAAGAAGTCAAGGAAGCACTGGGAAATGAGTGTAAACTGTTATTTTTACCTTCTGAATCCAATTCTTCCTGTGCAACAAGAAATTCGGTTCTACACACATATATTGTATCTAGAATATATTATAATATATTTAGCATGTATAAGACTGCCTGCCATCTGGGGGAGGGGGTTGGGGGAGGAAGGGAAAAAATCTGAACAGAAGTAAGTGCAAGGGATAATGTTGTAAAAAATTACCCATGTGACACTGATACATTGCTGGTGGAGTTGTGAAAGAATCCAGCCATTCTGGAGAGCAATTTGGAGCTATGCCCAAAAAGTTATCGGGCTGTGCATACCCTTTGACCCAGCATTGCTGTTATTGGGCTTATATCCCAAGGAAATACTAAAGAGGGGAAAGGGACCTGTATGTGCCAAAATGTTTGTGGCAGCTCTTTTTGTTGTAGCTAGAAACTGGAAGATGAATGGATGTCCATCAATTGGAGAATGGTTGGGTAAATTATGGTATATGAAGGTTATGGAATATTATTGCTCAGTAAGAAATGACCAGCAGGAGGAATACAGAGAGGCTTGGAGAGACTTACATCAACTGATGCTGAGTGAAATGAATAGAACCAGAAGATCGCTGTACACTTCAATGCTGTATGAAGATGTAATCTGATGGAAGTGGAAATCTTCAACATAAAGAAGATCCAACTCACTTCCAGTTGATCAATGATGGACAGAAATAACTACACCCAGAGAAGGAACACTGGGAAGTGAATGTAAATTGTTAGCACTACTGTCTATCTACCCAGGTTACTTATACCTTCGGAAGCTAATAATTAATGTGCAACAAGAAAATGGTATTTACACACATATATTGTATCTAGGTTATATTGTAACACATGTAAAATGTATGGGATTGCCTGTCATGGGGGGAGGGAGTGAAGGGAGGGGGGGATAATTTGGAAAAATGAATACAAGGGATAATATTATAAATTAAAAAAAAAATTTAAAAAAATTACCCATGCATATGTACTGTCAAAAAAAGTTATAATTATAAAATAAAATAAAAAAAAAAACAAAATAAAAAAAAATTTAAAAAGTCAAGGAAGTAGGTGATACTTTAAGAAAGATTTCCACTCAAAAATGGCTAAACTAGAAAAAAAACATAACAAGACAAAACAACTTTGGTGCTGCAGCTATGTGGAAAATTTATTCCTCTGGAATATCTCAGTCAGTCCTTGACAATGCTGAGTAAATGAGACAGTGCTATATAGATATCCCAAGTCCCTGACTTCTTGAGACAAAATAGTCTTGTCTAAAGTTAACAACTTTCTTTAGATTGTGCTCACAGCCCTCAGTGTACCTAACTTAGTTTTTTAAGTTCTGATATGGAAATAGGGTTCCATTTCAACTACCACATTTGATTTTTACCCAAGGCTTTGCCAAATTCTAATTATTTTGCTACTGGTACAGTTTTAAGAGCGTTCTACAGTTAGCTTAAACTGGCTCTCTAGAGATGGTTAAATTTTTAGTGTGAGCACTAAGACCTCTGAAATCAGCAAACTCTGCAAACCAGAACTTTACTTATTGTTTCACTGCTTAGTCTTAAGAAAGTAATGGGAAATAATATGAATAATACAGATTAAATTTAACTATGTACTTCCAAATCACTATTGATCAGAGAAATGCAAATTAAGACAACTCTGAGGTATCATTACACACCTGTCAGATTGGCTAAGATGACAGGAACAAATTACGATGAATGTTGGAGGGGCTGTGGGAAAACTGGGACACTGATGCATTGTTGGTGGAGTTGTGAAAGAATCCAACCATTCTGGAGAGCAATCTGGAATTATGCCCAAAAAGTTATCAAAATGTGCATACCCTTTGACCCAGCCATACTACTACTGGGCTTATACCCCAAGGAACTACTAAAGAAGGGAAAGGGACCTATGTGCCAAATGTTTGTGGCAGCCCTTTTCATAGTGGCTAGAAGCTGGAAGACAAATGGATGTCCATCAATTGGAGAATGGTTGGGTAAACTATGGTATATGAATGTTATGGAATATTATTGTTCTATAAGAAATGACCAACAGGAGAAATACAGAGAGGCTTGGAGAGACTTACATCAACTGATCCTGAGTGAAACGAGCAGAACCAGAAGATCATTATACACTTCAACAATGATACTGTACGAGGATGTATGCTGATGGAAGTGGATTTCTTCAACATAGAGAAGAGCTAATCCAATTCCAATTGATTAATGATGGACAGAACCAGCTACATCCAGAAAAGGAACACTGGGAAATGAGTGTAAACTGTTATTTTTACCTTCTGAATCCAATTCTTCCTGTGCAACAAAAAATTCGGTTCTACACACATATATTGTATCTAGAATATACTGTAATATATTTAACATATATAAGACTGCTTGCCATCTGGGGGAGGGGGTTGGGGGAGGAAGGGAAAAAATCTGAATAGAAGTAAGTGCAAGGGATAATGTTGTAAAAAATTACCCATGCATATGTACTGTCAAAAAATGTTATAATTATAAAATAAAATTAAAATTAAAAAAAAATTTAACTATGTACAATGTGTTTTCTGAGAGTCAGTTGATCTAGAACTATTCTGTCTTCTGGGAGTTTTCTGCTCCTTTCTATCTAGCAAAATTTCAATACATCTTTCAAGGTCTAGCCCAGATACTACCTCATCTATGAAGTGCTGCAACCTGGAAAAGATTCCCTTTCTCCAACTCATTGATTACTCTTCTTCCTAACTTCCCTATTGCAGTACAATATTATTCTCTTAACTATTCATTTTCAAATTCTATCATATTTACCTTGAATTTCCCCCCCAAAGGAAATCAGTCTTCTATTTCTTTTGTATCCCTCTCAATGGACCAACCCAGGGTTGGACCAAGAGAAAGAATAGGCTTTGAATTCAATAGAATTGAAAGAACCTTCATGAATCTCCCATTTTCACAAATGTAACAGAAAACAAACAGCTTTTATTGCTTCAAACAATACATGCTTCATTAGCCATTCCTTCATTCCCCTTTCTGAGAGCCCTAATTTAATTTCCAAGAATTTTGCCCTCCCCCATAAACCCCAAAGAATCTTTTTGATTTGACAATGGCTGCAAGAGTTTAGTTGTTTGTTTTTTAAAATGGTATCATCCAGAAGTCTTATGGGATTTTCCAGAACAGAAAACATAAAACTTCTTTAGATAATAACTCCTATTATAGAAGCCACTCTCCTATCCTTCCCCTAGACACAAAAATAGGGATAGAGTGTGCCCTCTTAACCCCTACAAAGAAGCAAAAATGCCAGTCCTAAAGTCATTTCCCCAAAAGTTCAGTGGGTAGTATTGTTGTGCCACTGTTCTCTTTTATTGTCCTACCTCAGTTTCCCTAATTGTCCTGCCTCAGTTTCCTTAATTGTCCTGACTCAGTTTCCCTCAATTGTCCTGACTCAGTTATCCTAATTGGTCCTGCCTCAATCCCCTTGGTTGCAAACCCCAATCTGGTTCATGAAGACTGATATAACTCAGGGCTATTTGCTCTAAGATTATAAATTGTCAATGTGTAAATTCAGAAAGGAACTCCAAACTTTGTGTCAGTAGTCAGACACTTCTTAACTCCCAGCTCGTTAGAATTTATGGTCTGTCAGATGTAGATGGTTCCTGCCTGGAGATTCCCGATCTCCAGAGTTTGGACTCCACCCTCCTGCCTTTGTTTAGCTACTGTGTATAAATATGTCATGGAGAACTCACATTAGCTGCCGGCTGCTGGCTGGGTTGCTGGATGCTGGATTCTTGGAGATGATAATCTCATTCAGCCCTGGGACCAAACTATAGATGCATTTGGTCCCAGTAAATCTCTCCCTTTCAAATAAACTATTAAAAACCCTCTAATCTCTATCTTGCCTCAGTTTCTCCGGCATTACAATATGACAACAGCTCCAAACAGCTCCTCTTCTCTGCCATAGGCAGGAAGTTGGGGAGGCACTGAGCTTAGACAGCCTTGCTTTATATTCTTCCTTACTCAGTCTAGTGATGCTGTAGTTTTCTCTTGATCTTTATCTTGTATTTCGCCTTCATTCTCATATAATTATCATTCACTCAATCAACAAACATTAAGCATTTAGATGCTGAGAGCAATATTTTAAACACAAACTTTGTTCTCAGGGATTTTATAATCTAATAAGGAGAGATAAGTATATAGAGGACTATAATAGCTATTCAAGCATAAAGGAAATGAGATTAAATGAGGGAAAGAGACTATTTCCAGTTTTGTCAGGGATGTAGAAAATCCAGCTGAAGATGAGATTGCTATGTTGGGTAGGAACTTGGACTAGATGGATTGCCTTTAAATTTCTTACAAATTCTTAAGATTCTCTGATTGTAATGAAATATGTAACCGGGTAGAATAGAGAGGATATAGGAATATATAATCTCTAGTCAAATGCATTTCAGCTGGGTAACATCCAGAAGAGGTAGAGGGCAGAAAAGGAGTGGTCAAGAGGCAAGAGTCGACCATGGGGCAAGAGAGGATGAAATATTCATGATGAATAGCAGGCTATCAAAAGAAGTATGGCACTGCAGTGCTACCTTCCAGATGCTAACATTCTGAGGTAAGGTCCTAATCACTCCCCTCTAGTAAAGCTTTGATTCTGCCTCACCATGGGCTGAGCAGCCTGGTACACTAAATCAAACCATCTGTCTCATTAAAGATGGAACCAAGATATTGTGCCTCTCTAATTATGGCACTCCTCTATTTAAAAACCCTCAGTTTTGCCCCATAGCCTACCAAATAAAGTATAAACTGCTGATCCTGACATAAATTGGGTACAGCTTGTGTTTCTTTGCATGATCTATATTCTAGCCAAACTGACCCATTTTCATCCCCCATTCTTGACCTGTTGACTCTTATTTATGACCTTCTCTAACCCCAAATTATGTCTGTTGAAGTTCCCCCTTCCTTTCCTCCCTTCTTAGAACAACCCAGATGGTACTTCTTCTAGAAAGCTTTCCCCAAGCTTCCGAGATGAAACTGATTTCTTCTTCTTCACATTTCTTGTAATGCTCATCTACTTTTCTCCTGTGGGCTTCTCTCTCTCTCTCCTTTGTATCACAGTTATTTAGGTACATCTCCTTCCCTTTTATTAAATAGTTATCTCCTTATGAGCAAAGTCTTCCATGTGTCTATTGTTGTATTTCTCATTTCTAGCACATTGTAGCTGTGCTACATTCATTTGAAGAAATGTAATATGAAGAGCCTTGATTATGCAAAGGGTTATTTTTTTACTTCTTCCTTTTATTTCCTTTTATACTTTAATTTATCAAATGAGATAACACATATAAAATGCTCTGTAAACTTTAACATGCTATATAAATTTCAGCTAGTTATTATTATCAGTATGGGTCCAGTAATAATAATGTCTCTTTGTGTCTCTGGCTCTCTCATCATCTTTCTCATCAATCTGTGTCTGTTCTCCATCTCTCCTCTAGCAGTGGAACCAAGAGTTGGAAGGGCAAAGGAAAAATGAAATCTCAGACTGCAGCAATAGAAAGACATGAAAAAGCACTTTTGATGAAATTAGAGGAGCTTAGAGAGGCATAAGGGGGCAGAGGAGTTATGTGGGTGGGTGCAGCTTTGGGCAAAACACCCATAACTGTATGTACTCAGCTGTTTTATCAACCTTTAATAGAGAAGCTTCCCAGAAGGCAGAGGTCAAAAAGAGCTAAATATTTTGTGCAGTCTCCAAATTTATATCGACTAAAATAATAATCAAAGACATCTTTCCCTGGAGTTCTCAATCTCTTCTAGGCTCATAAAAGACATTGATATGGTTCAAAGTTTCTTCTTCCCTTTTCCCTTCTAAAAAAGTCCCTCCCCCAACCAACACATCAATCTTTCCCTCCTCATTATTCCCTCCCCACATACACAACCATGGAAATAATTTTAAAATAAGTCTCCTGTGCCCTCTTTGTGGGTGTGGGAAAGCAGAGATAGACAGACAGACAGACAGACAGAGACAGAGAGACACAGACAGAGACTTTGGGAATTGCCCTGGATCCATTCTATCCTGTCCCCAATTTAGTTGACACCTTTGCTCTCAGCCAATGCTTTTACTTTTCTTGAAACTAGAGGATATGCTAATCCTTTTCACCAAGTTACATGATGTAACACAAGTTACATCAAGTTCAAAATTCACTTGTCAATCTCTCCAGGGACAAGACCTCTCTAGGGACAAGAGCTTTTGGAGAAGTAGCATTAGCTAGATCTCCTTCCCTAGGTGTCATAGATTGAAGACAGGTTCCTGTTTAAAAGAAAGTCTGATAAAGTTCAGGAGGGGTGGGTTTTTTTTTTTTTTTTCTTTTTTTCCCCTTTCCCCTACTCATCTATGTGATTTTTATCACTAGTCCTCTAAGGGACTCCCAATCTTTTCTGAAAATCTCATTAGAGTTAATGCTTTGTCACTCTGGTCACAGGGTCCATTCCTTCAGGAAATGATTAGCTAATATCTGAGGCCTGCTTGGTGAAGTTTTACTGCTTAAAAAAAAAAAAAGAAAGAAAAGGATGGGGGAAAAAAGAAAAATACCACACATCTAAGAGTTTTCTGGGGTTTGGGACATTTTTAGAACAAGGCTTGCTTTGCTCTTTTTTTCCTCTCTCTTTTCTCTCCTTTTTCAGGTTGAAGATAATACTCAAAGACTTTGAATAATGTGGTCAGGCTACTTTCTTACTCTGCCTCTACAGATATCTTTCTGGATCATAGGTTTAAGCAGGATGAGGCAACTGAATTGTTCTTAGACTACAAACCAATACTATCATCACCATTTTGCAAAAAAGGAAACTGAGACCAAAATGACTTGCCCATGGCTATGGATCTGAGACTCAAACTCTGGTGCTCTTTTTTTTTTTTTTTTTTTTTTTTTTTTAGGTTTTTTTACTTTAATGATATATTCTTTTTCCAATTACAAATAAAGATGATTTTCAACATTCATTTTAAGTGTTTTTTTATTAATATTTTTAATTACATTTTTCCCTTCCACCTATCCCCTCCCCAAGACAATATGCAAACTGATAAAGGTTGTATTACATAATCAATTTTTAATATATTTCCATTTGAGACATATTGGAAAAGAAAAATCACAGCAAAAAGGAAAAACCACAAGAAAACAACAATAGCAGCAAGGACAAAAGATGAAAATAATATTCTTCAATTTACATTCAGTCTCCATAGTTCTTTCTCTATATTTAGATGGCATTTTCCATTCAAACTCTATTGTAATTGTCTTGCATCACTGTATTCATGAGAAGAGCTAAGTCTATCATAGCTGATCATCACACAATGTTGCTGTTACTATATACAATGTTCTCCTGGTTCTCCTCATTTCACTCAGCATCAGTTAATTTAAATCTTTCCAGGCTTTTCTGAAATTCGACTGTTTATCACTTCATATAGAACAATAGTTTTCCATTACATTCACATACTCATTACATTTATTATGGTATCCCCTCAATTTCCAATTCCTTATCATCACCAAAAGAACTGCTACAAAGATTTTTGGCACATTTTCCCCTCTTTTACGATCTCTTTCTCATAGACAAACAGTACTAACACCATTGGATCAAAGGGTATGCATAATTTTATAGCTCTTTGGGCACAATTCCAAATATCTCTCCAGAATGACTAGTTCATTTCACAACCTCATCTGATGCTCTTTTTCATACATATATGGGATATAAATGCTTAGGGAGCTAGAGACACCTGCTAGACCAATCTAAAACCAAAGGTTATACAGAATTCGCTAGCCCTCTGATCTCCAGGGAAAGAAACCATTTCAGGAATGATCATTTTGGTCTTTTAATAAGATCAAATGAGATTTTAAAAAATTGTAAAATGCTTAGCACAGTGTCTAGTATTTAATAAAGTGCTTAATAAATGCTTCCTCCCTTTCCTTTTTCCTTCCTTCTTTCCTCTCTCCATCCTTTCCTTCCTCCCAAATTCCAGGGCTTTGTGTGGGAGTTTTATATTAATAAGACCCCAAATGATTATGGGGCACAAGACTATATTCTTCAAAGTTTCTTCCAACTTTGGAATTCTATGATTCAACAAAAGGCCAAACACTTTAACCCAACACTGACAGCCACCCACCATCCAATCTGATTCCAGTATCACTTCTTAGCATTATCTCACACTACACCCCCTCATATACTGTTCCTGCCAAACTGGACTACTCACTGTTCCCTGAACTTGTACCAACCTTTTCTGCTTCTGTGGGATTTGTTCATGCCAGCCCATGTAAATGGAATGATTTCTCCATCTACCATCACCCCATTTCTGCCTGTTAAAATTTTAGCTCTCCTTCAAGGGACAGCTCCAAAGCTACCTCCATGTAACCTTCCCTGCCTCTGGACTGTATCCCTAATCGAATATACTCACTCTTCCATTTACTTATTATATTCTATTTTAAATTATAATATTTTCATATAGATCTGCTCTTCCTGAGTAGACTATAAGCTCTACGAAGTCAAGGAACTTAGTCATTCATTTATTTTACATCATTTGTTATATCTTACATGATACATTACAGATTGAAAGCCTATTGTAAATGTTTTCTCAACTTGTAGTAATGTGATCATTTCTGACCATATTTTAAGAAAATCGGGGCATCTAGGTGGTGCAGTGGATAGAGCACCAGCCCTGAAGTCAGGAGGACCTGAGTTTAAATCTGATCTCAGTCACTTAATACTTCCTAGCTGTGTGACCCTGGGCAAGTCACTTAACTCCAATTGCCTCAGGAAAAAAAAAAATCATTTTAAACCTAGACCCCATTTAGAAGAGAAGAGCCAAAATAATGAGAGTCCTGGAAATTATGTTATCAGAAGATTAACTGAATACTATTATATTCAAGGTAAAGGAGTTTTTACTGGGGGAAGGTGCAATAGCTGTCTTTAAATATCTGAAAGGATTATTACTTAGAAGCAGGATATTCACTAGTCATGGGCAAGTCATTCAACCTCTGTTTGCCTCAGTTTCCTGTATTATAAAATGGGATAATAATAGTACCTATCTTAAAGGACTATTATGAAGATCAAATGAGATATTGTAAAATTTGCTTAGCATAGTGCCTTTCCTCCCCCATTTGCTTTACTCCAAAGAGAATATCTAGCACAAATGTTTAGAAATTAAAAGGAAGGAGGTCAGCCCAATATTAAGCAACAGTCAATATTACTTCAAGAGGTAGTGAACTCCTTGTCACTGAAAGTATTTAGGCAGAGAATGTTGAAGAGTATTGGTTTTCAGGTTTGGATTGTACTAGATATTATCTAAGGTCCCTAGCTACCCTGACTTTCTATAATTCTATGAATTAGATTGAATTGAACAGAAAGCTGTAATCTAGAATGAGGTATCCTGAATAAACTTAATACCCTAGCCTTAGTAAACAGAAATAAGGGCCACTTAGACCTCTAGAAAGGATCTTTCTCAGGAGGCCAGTTGACTACATAAAAAGAATCAAGATACCTGCCCCTCAGTTCCACCTCCCTTGTTTGAACCAAGGTGTTCTTCTTTCATCACACCCACAGAACAAAAAGGCAGGGGAAATGAAAGGTAGCAGAGCTGAGCTGGTTCAGGGTCCAACCTTCTGATCCACTTGAAGGTTCCCAGAGATAACAAAAGGAGCTGGATTTTGTTTGTTTTTGTTTTAGCTTTAGAAGGAACACAAGGGAAAAAAGTCAAGAAAACTCTAATTCTTTGGCTTATTGGAATTTCTGAGTCTATTGCTAAATAAAAGGGATGTCATTAGAAAAGGCAGAGGATTTGACACAGAGAAAGTTTAATATTGGACTACTTAATGAATGCTTCTTGTATTAATAAGAAGCATACATGGCATACTGAATGAAGGACATCATAGTCCCACTATACTTTACCTTAATCAGAACATTTTTTAAAAATGATTTCACTGAATTTTAAAAAATACTAATAGTCTTTTATTTTTCAAAATACATTGCAAAGGTAGTTCAACATTCACTCTTGCAAAACCTTGTGTTCCAAATATTTCTCTCTTCCTCCCTACCTCCCCTTTCCCTAGACAGCAGGTGATCTAATATAAGTTAAACGTAATTCTTCTAAACATTTTTCCACATTTATCATGCTGCACAAGAAAAATCAGATCAAAAAGAAAAAAATGAGAAAGAAAAAAACAAGCAAGCCAACAAAAACAGCAATAACAAAAGGTGAAAATGCTTTGTGGTGATCCACATTCAGTCCCCATAATCCTCTCTCTGGGTGTAGATGGCTCTCTTCATACATCACAAGTCTGTTGGAATTAGCCTGAATCATCTCTTTGTTGAAAAGATCCACGTCCATCACAGTTGATCATCACATAATTTTATTGTTGCTGAGGGCTCATCTCTTGTACTGTGCTTATTTCTAGATGTTACATTTTAGGATGTTTATAACCCAGAGAAGAGGGCAATCAAGATAATGAGGGAACTAATGAAGTTCAGTTGGAGGAATTAGACATATTCAGTCTGAAGAAAGCAATATTTAGTTGTAGAAACATAATGATCTATAGTTTTATAGCATAGAGTTCACCTAATTAAAATATTTTATTTCCAGATGAGGAAATGGAGGCAGGATTTAGATGCAGGACCTCTGGCTCTGAATTCAGCGCTCTTTTCACTTTAACAGTAATGGAAGCATAGCAAAATTCCAATCATGGGGATTAGTATGAGAAAAGGCACAGAGATGAGAAAAGGAGGAAATGAGGAGGCAGGAAAGGTAGGTAAGAATGAGATTGCAAAGACCCTTGGATGGTGTACCAAGAACTGCATAATTTATTCAATAATATTTAACAAATCTATTATTTTTTTCACTTCTCTAAAAGTCAGTTTCCTCATTTGTAGGATATACTATATATTGCACTATACACATCTCAGAGTGGCAAATAATGAAAGTGCTCTTTAAATATTAAAGTACTATAGGAATTTGAGTTATTAAATAGTGAGCATGCTATAACATTTCTATAAAAAGCTAAAAAAAAAAATCTTAAAAAAAACAGATCGCTACCTTTTCAAAACGTTGTTCCACTTCCCAAGTATCTCCCTTATCAGAATCCTATTAATAAGAAAATGCAGTTAAACAAAATAATTCAAGTTGCTGACCATGTTTCTGACAATATATATACCATTCCACACCTAGAGTACATCTCCTCTCGGCCAAGAGGAAAGAGGACTATTGATGAATAGAACTCTGTTATCAAGGTTGGTGAACTTAGTGATTAAAGTTCTGATGCTTTTTTAAAAAGGTATATTTTTGTACGTAAAAGACCTTTCCCTCTTTCTTTAATCTCTGGGGTATAGGCCTACCAGTGGATTAGTAGGTCAAAGGGTATGTACAGTTTAGTAAATATTGATGTATAATTCCAAATTACTTTCTAGAAGCGCTGTATTCATTCACAAATCCACTAATAGTGTCTGTTTGTTCACAGTCCCTCCAATATTGATTTACCCAATATCCTTTTTCTTTTTTATCCTCTTTGCCACTCTGTTGGGATGGGTAGAATTTTAAAATTGCTCTAATTGGGGTTCTCTAATTACTAATGATTTGGTCTTTCAATGTCTTTCAGTGTATTTTCCTTTAGTTCATAGGATCATAAATTTAGAACTAGAATATCAATATCAACTAGTTGACCTCCCTCATTTTATAGAGAAAGTCCTCTAAAGTTAAGTGATTTACCCAAATAGGTATTTTTGAAACCAGGTCATTTCATTCCAATCCTAGTTATTTTTCAATTATGTCTAATTTCTTGTGACCCCATTTGGAGTTTTCTTGCCAAAGATACTAAGAGTAGGTTGCCATTTTCTGCTCTAGCTCATTTTACAGATGAGGAAACTGAGGTAAATACAGTTAAGTGACTTGCCCAGGGTCACACAGGTACTCAGTGTTTGTGACTGGATTTGAATTCAGGAAGATGAATTTTTATCACTTCTCTGTGCCACCTACTTTTCCATAACTTTAGTAGCAATGGCATAAATTACTATGTGGGTTTTGTTTAATGTGTTCTGCATCACATTGTTGGTAGAATTGTGAAAGAATCCAAACATTCTGGAGAGCAATCTGGAACTATGCCCAAAAAGTTATCAAAATGTGTATACCCTTTGATCCGGCAGTGTTTCTATGGGCTTATATCTCAAGGAAATACTAAAGAAGGGAAAGGGACTTGTATGTGCCAAAATGTTTGTGGCAGCCCTTTTCATAGTGGCCAGAAACTGGAAACTGAATGGATGCCCATCAATTGGAGAATGGCTGAGTAAGTTATGATATATGAATGTTATGTAATATTATTGTTCTGTAAGAAATGACCAGCAAGATGAATACAGAGAGGCTTGGAGAGACTTACATCAACTGATGCTGAGTGAAATGAGCAGAACCAGGAAGGAGATCATTATACACTTCAACAATGATACTGTATGAGGATGTATTCTGATGGAAGTGGATATCTTCAACATAGAGAAGAGCTAATCCAATTCCAATTGATCAATGATGAATCAGCTACATCTAGAAAAGGAACACTGGGAAATGAGTATAAACTGTGAGCATTTTTTTGTTTTTCTTCCCAGGTTATTTTTACTTTCTGAATCCAATTCTTCCTTTGCAACAACAATAACAACAAAAAAAATTCGGTTCTGCACATATATATATATATTGAATCTAGGATATACTATAACATACTGAATATGTATGGGAATGCCTGCCATCTAGGGAAGGGGTAAAGGGAAGGAGGGGAAAATTCAGAATAGAAGAGAGTACAAGGGATAATGTTGTAAAAAATTACATATGTACTGTCAAAAAATGTTATAATTATAAAATTAATTTTAAAAATTAAATTAAAAAAAAAAAAAAGAAAATGGGATGCTTCTTGGGCCACATTAAAAAAAATGGCCAGCAGGATGAATACAGAGAGGCTTGGAGAGACTTACATGAACTGATCCAGCAGAACCAAGAGATCATTAAACACTTCAATAACAATACCGTATGAGAATGTAACTGATTGAAGTGGATATCTTCAACACAGAGAAGATCTAATTCAGTTCCAGTTGATCAATGATGGACACAATCAGCTACATCCAGAGAAGGAACACTGGGAATTGAGTGTAAACTGTTTGCATTTTTGTTTTTCTTCCCAGGTTATTTTTACCTTCTGAATCCAATTCTTACCGTGCAATAAGAAATTTGGTTTTGCACACATATATTTAGGATATACTGTAACACATATAACATGTATGGGATTGCCTGTCATCTAAGGGAGGGGGTAGAGAGGGAGGGGAAAATTCGGAAAAGAAGTGAGCATAAGGGATAATGTTGTAAAAAAAAATTACCCATGCATCTGTACTGTCAAAAAAAATTATAATTATAAAATTAATAAAAAAAAATTTGTTCTGCATCAGTTTGTACAGGTTTCCCAAGTTTCTCTGAATTTTTCATATTTGTTGTTCCTTATGGAATAAATAATAATATCACATTACATTCATATATCTGTTTACATGCTCTCTATTGAGCACCTACTTGACTTCTAGTTTTTTGCTATCACAAAAAAAGTGTTATTAGACTTTTTTATATATTTCTGAGATTTAAGTTTGCCTTTGACTAAAGGGTATGTATAGATTAGTATATCGTTAATATAGTTCCTAATTATGAGATTGCCTGTCATCTAGGGGAGGGAGTAGAGGGAGGGAGGGGATAATTTGGAAAAATGAATATAAGGGATAATGTTATTAAATATATAGTTCCTAATTGTTTCCAAATAGTTAAGCCAATTCACAGCTTTACCAATGATGCACAAATATATTATATTATGTTTTGGGATACTACAGATGATATCCATGAAGAAACATCTAGCTACAAATTGAAAATGTAGCATTGGACACCAAGAGAGATTTGGGAATCATTTGCTTAGCTTTACTGATAGTCTTCTCATATTCACACATTGATACTGAAAAAACTATGATTTAGTTATTCTATCAAAACACAGAAGCCAAAGAGACTGAAAGCTGGATGTTCTACCATGACAATAGAAGCAGCCTGATGTAGTTGAGAGAAAAATCTGTTCTAAGCACGAGGAACATTTAGTTCAAATCCTGCATCTAATATATTTTGGCTACGTAGCCATGATCAAGTCACTTAATATTCTGATAATAAATTTTAAATATTGTTTAGTTATTATAAATTTTAACAATACCCTTCTGTTCCTCTGACAGGTTTGTTCCAAAATGACTTTTCCAATACATTTACAATGCCACTTGAGCCCTTTTGTGGAAGCTGTAGCACATACTCAGCTAATAAATCTATGAAAACTTAAAAAACAAAAAACAAAAACTGATGCATTGGTAGATGGAGTTTCCACACCAAGAGTTCCCTATATAGATGAAATAATGGGTCTGGTCTCATCCCCACAGGGAGAAAAACACCAAAAAACTAGCCAGTAAAGAATAAGTCTGAAGCTTAAAGAACAAAAACCACATATTAACATTACCTATGCTCTATTGTATTTTTATTTATTTTGTTAAATATTTCTCAATTGTACTTTAATGAGTTTAGGGCTATCCTTTAGAGAGTTATGCTATGTACACTCCCTCTGATTCATTTTCACTCATCCTTATGCATGCTTTTTTAATATCCCCATAGCTATTTATGGGGTTTCCATGGTATAAAATGCCCATTTGAAAGTCTTAGTGTTTGGTGAAAGGGCCAGAATATTCATGTTTGAAGTCCATGCCTCTTCTCTAAAGGTGACAGATCCAGACAGTCCAGTACCTCCTCTGGTTCTCCATTGGTTTAGCTGCTTTGAATAGAGCTCTGATCTCAAAGTCAAAAAAATCCCCATTCTCACTTTGAGTCAATAGGGAGGATGAGCAAATTACTTCACTTTTTCATGCCCTAGATTTTTTAAAATTGTAAAATGGGGTAATAATAGATAGATTGAGTCCTGCACTGGTTCACATGAACTATTAAAATATCTTGGAACCCTCCAGCACACATATCTTCTATTGATTATTGAACATTTATTAAGTGCCTTGTTCAAAAAGAGGCAAAATTCATCTCCTGCTTGCAAGGAACTTACAATCTAATGCAGAAGACAACATGACATACATACATACATATATATATATATATATACATATATATATATATATGTATATATATATATATATATACACAAAGAAAACTATTTACAGGATAAACAGGAAATAATTAATAGAGGGAGGGAATTAGATTTAAGAGTTCATTCTCTATACATTTATAGGAAGACATAACTAAGAATTGAATACCATGAAAAGGCATGGAGAGCTAGCAACTGCACCACTTACTGAATTGTCCACATTGAAGAAAAAATGAGGAAAATGAAATGAAGTATTAGCATGAAGACTCATTTCCAGAAGGGCTTGGAGGACCACTTGAACTAGCATGAGATCTTCCTGGTGCTACTATACAGAGAGAATGGTCCAGGATGGCATCCACAATAAGCATTAGCTAATGGCAAAGGACCAAGTTGGGCAGCAACAGTGTATGAAAAGAGAAGGAAAATAATGTGAAAGTAAACAGCAGACTAAATAATTTATGATGGATGGGAGCACAGATGCTTATTTCACTTCAGGTGAGGGTGGGAATGTTTCCCCAAGCCAAAGCTCGCTGTGCAGCTTGTGCCTGCTCCACAGCTCAATAGCTCTAGAAAATAAACACAGTATAATTGTTGTAGTCAAGGTCATGGAGCCCAGAGAGTCAGAAAACCACAGGATGTTACAGCTGGACAGAATCTTAGCACATAGAACCTGGAATGACAGCTAGAAGTGACCTTGGAGATCACCTCCTCCATCCACTCTCCTCATTTTCTTTCATTCATTCATCAAACATTTAGTTCCTCCCAAGTACAAAACACTATACAAGGTCCCTTTGCAAAAGCATAGTTCCAACCCCTGAGCTTACATCTGAGTAGGAGAAAGAAGACACAGACACAAATAACCAGAGAAGGGAATAGGATGTGAGAAGTACAGAAGCTGGCTGGAAAGCTCTCTGACTGAGAGTTCCAAAGAAGGAGTGAGAATTTCTGAGTGGGGATTCAGGTGTTAGAGAGAGGGGGCTGGCCAATAGGAGCAGCGTGTGCTCTGCCTGCTGCCAAACTAGGCTCTGAAAGTTCATGATGATGCATAATAGAGAACCCCGGTCTTCACTTCAGAGCATGGATAGCTTGGTTAGATAACTATGTGGTAATGAAACAGAACTTTGAATTGGCTGCTAAGTGAAAATTATGTACAAAAGCAGAAGTATATACAAAAATTTCCTTTGGTATAGGAAGCATAGGGAAGACTTCAGGGAAGGGGAACTGACTGTAACTCTAGACAAGATTATATTTTTCAAAATCACAGGTCTATGCAAAATATTATATATTACTATGGACATGTCATTCCTCTACCAAAAAAACCCCAAAACAACCTTTAATAGTTATCTAATTGCTTACTGAATAAAGTATACATACCTGATCCTGATATTCAGAACCATTTACAGTTTATCTCCACTTCTTGTCCAGATATATACTTCTCTATTTGTGTAATAGATAAGTTTGGACTAAATAGTCTTTTCTTGTTCCCTACCTCATTTGTCACAGGATAAGATCAGAGTCTGTACTATAGCTATATTTACATGCTTATTTTAATATGCCAATGCAATTTCATCAATGTGGGAACTTCCTTCAATGGTTTAAATAGCATCCCATCAATACTTTCTCATCCTGTGTAAACCTTGTCCATGTCCTCCTATAAATCTTCCAAAGCAGAAGTCCCTTCCATATGCTAGAGACCTCCTTTTGATAGCTCTCTTGACATTGCCTATTTGCCAACAAAACAATAGTTTTCCACTGGGAACCCTCTTGATGCAGTGCTAGTTTTCTCATTTACCTTAACGAAGTAAAGGATTTCACACTTATAAAAAGAAGTGGATTGGTTGGAGTTGGCGTTTACCCAGGCAGTGATCCATCTAAAAAAAACAATTTGAAACTCACAATGTTGACACAGAAGGATGGGGGCTGAAGGATGGCAGGAACACAGGTGAGATTGAACACGACTGACTGACTAACTGTAACATCTCCTCATACCTGGAGAGCATCTGAGCAGGAAAAATACCCAAAACAAAGCTTGTGTACTTTCAAACCAACTTAAACTTGTGGCAAATAGTGAGAATGTTTGGATAAAGTGCAAGAGCAGTCTAGGACTTATAGGAGTGGCACAAGTATAACAGACAAGAAGCTTCTTGGTATTTCCTTGGCTCTCTGTGTATGGTCAACTGCTGATCCCTGAGCACAGGGAGGTGGAGGGATAGAGGGAGCATGTTTTCTGAATTGTGAATATTATCAGGGTTGTTAACCTTTCTTTTATATTTTGTAAGATATTAGTATATAGTTATTTTATATATTTTATTGTATATTTAGATTTTGTTATATATTTTCAACTTTTGTTTTATATTTGTCAATATGTTGAAGCTTATTATTCCCTTCTCAAAATGTTTTAAAAGTCATAAATATATGGGATTATGAAGGAAATTAAATATATTAAAATAAAGATCAATTATTCCCCAAAGTTTATGAAGACCTCTTGATATTTATCCACAAACTTCTCAAAGATCCATGGACCCCAAGTTAAAAACCCTTTGTTCAGAAGTAAGTCACAAAATGCTAAACAGAACAGGACCCAGGATAGATCCCTCAGGCCCTTCACTAGAGAACTCCAATAGTATTGCTATTCTTTGAGTCTATTTAATTTGTTCTAATACAATACAATACTAAATTGTTGTCTAGCTCATATTCCTTGACCTGATGTTTAAGGTACTGAATATAGATTGGATGGTCCACAAAAATTATCTCTAGTACTCTTTTTTCTTTCTTGTTTTTTTTTTTCCTTTGCTGAGGCAATTGGGGTTAAGTGACTTGCCCAGGATCACCTAGCTGGGATGTGTTGTCTAGTACTGTTTTTCAAGTGCTAAGAAATGCATTTAGGATTTATATTTAATCTCTGTCTTTTTGACAGTAGAAAAATGTGTGATAATACTGACTCAGAGTAAGTAACATGGTGATAGCATGATTTGATGAACCATGGAAAACACTGAATTGATTTAAATATAGACTGCCCCTGAGTATAGTCAGCACCTTTAAAATAAAATTTCTCTAAAAGGAAAAAAAGAAATCAAACTAAAACTAAACTAAAAACAAAATTATAGTTAACTAAAAATAATTACTGTGAAATTAAAAAAAAAACAACAACAACCTAATACATCAATAGACCTACTTTCTCACCAATGTGGATATTACTTCCAACAATGCATCTCTCAGCCTATATAGAGTTACCCATCCTTTGCAAGCTTCATTGTGTCCTGCTTAAAATCTGTGAAAGAGAGTTTACTCATTTTGCTGGGGAATATTCCTCAAGGTTTTTCAATATTGTGATGATATCAATGAGGCACATGGGAGGTCCAATGATCATCTTTCACTCTCAACATATGAACAGTCTGGTCTGTCTCCTTTTCACTCATATATGTCTTTGAAGACATACTTTATATCACTTTTGCCTTATTGGTAATGCTCTATAGTCTACTTACAACTATATTGAACTTCTGCCTGGTCTTTTGGGTTGATCCTTAGCTTCCTTTCTTGACAGACTGTAATTTTTAATGACTCACAGCCATGCAATGTTTCTAAAAGAATATTGGTAGGCCTTTGTTTCACGAAGAAGCTTAAAGTTATTAAAAGAACTTTGCAATTTCCCAAAAACCAATTCATCCCACTCTTCTCCATTTCAGTTCTCAGCCCAAATCATTGTCCATTTGCAGTTTCTGTCATTTACACACACGCATATATATATATACATATACACATGTATATATATGTGTGTATGTGTATACACACATGTATATAAATAAATGTCTATATTTGTATCCATAGATTGTCCTTTCAGACAATTCTTCACTTACTTGGTTTTTCCTGTGTGGATAATCAGACCCCAACTCTTTTAAGTGATTATGACTCACATTTGGGAATCACTTTAATATCCAGAGGCTTACTATAATCATTATACAGTCATCTGAATAGAAAAGAATCTGGGTTCCTTTGCTACTTCATAGAATTTCTCAATTCAGCAGTGAATACCTTCAGTGACCACACCTCTTCCTATCAATACCTCCATTCATGTTAATAATCAGAGGTTTGGAGGCAGCAAGGTGGTGCAGTGGATAGAGCACCAATAATAATAATAATAATAATAATAATAATAATAATTAGAGGTTTGTTGAACAATGTTGTCTTTATTGTTTTTCTTTCAAGGATTCATAATTTTCATATATGGATAAGAGATGCCTTGTTGGAAGAAGCCTTTAACATGATTTGTTCTACCAAATAAAGGTTATCATTATTTTAATATATTAAACAAATAAACAGATTTTAGATTCTATCTTTCAGTAAATTGCATGAAGGTAAAGAAGTGGTTTATCATGGAATAATGTTTGCAAAAGCCTGCCTTTTCCTTTCGGATACCCTCATTAAGGATGCCCTCAATGTGAATGTACATTATCCTCATAAAATTTTAATCTATTTCTATTCTAATGAGAAAATTTTTCATTCATTTTCATCATCATTGCTCTTTCAACCTGTACCAGAAACAAAGCAATGGTTATTAAAATAAATTAAGCCAAGACTGACATTATAGGCCACATTTTGGTTTTATATCAGATGTAGAAGGAAAATGCAGCCTCTATTCACACCATCACATCAAGTGGCACTAATGTTGTGTGTTTTTGCCAGACTATTTCCAAAAAACTTGTCGTCAATGTGATCATCTTTTAAATGATTCGTGTTTGAAAAAATCATGAGATGCAGAATGCAAATGCTTTCTTAGCAAAGAAACTAATGCAAGAAAATCTTCAAACAGCAAAGGGAGCTTATAAATGTGTTGGACCACAAGAACCCTACTTAGTCTGGGAGAGACACAAGCAGACAGATGGACAGACAGACAGAAACAGAGACACTAAAAGACAAAGACAGAGACACAGAAAACAGACAAACATAAAGACAGAGAAAAGCACAGAGACAGACAGACATAAAGAGAAAAAAAAAAAAGAGAAAGACAGAGACAGACACAGACACAAAGAGAAAGAGAGAAAGACACAGAGACAGACAGACAGACAGACAGCAATAGAGAAAATAAACATTAAGTGCCTATTATGTGATAGCACTTTACAAATGTTATCTCATTTAATCATTACAACAGCCCTATGAAGTGGGCGCCTGGGCCATAATTACAAATGAAAAAGGTATATTTTGTGTTCAGCAAGACAAAGTATTCAAATCAGAAGAACCTGGATAGAATGAAAATGCTGTTAAAGCTTAAACCATATTATTGATTATTGTCAGAGCTGGGTTGGAGGGAAGGGTTAATACTCAATTCAAGAACTGATTAAGGAGAAATGTTAAAGGAAGGAGATGAGACTGAGAAATGCTATAAGCAGAGGACCAATGATAAAGCATGTTATCCATCTTCCATAGAGAGATGATGGTCACAGGGTGCTGAATGAGATTTACATTTTGTTGGGACATGGCCAATATGTGAATTTGTTTTTCTTGACTAAGCATATTTATTACAAGGGTTTTCTTTTTCTTTTTCCAGTTGTTGGGGGAGGAGGGGAAGAAAACAAAATTAATCTTTGTTCTTTGAAAAAAATTTAAGTTAAAAAAGAGAGCAAAAATTCTCATAAAAAATTGCTAAATAGGACTATTTATCATATCCAATGGCTCCTTTTAGGAATCATTCTGTGTGGTATTTGGTGACATATGGACTGAAATGAAGAAATGTGTGCAAAGTACCAAATAGTCAAGAAACACCATGGAATTCAATGGGTTTTGGATAGCCCAGGGTTTCTAGCTCAGGTAAAACACACACACACACAAATGTTAGCCAGATAACATTGATTTGGGAGGGACCTATCTTTGAGTCGTGACACACAAAGTATCTATTAGAAGAGACCAGCAGACTTAGGACCTAAAGCCAAAATTAGTCACATTAGAGTCTAAAAAGATGTGTTCAGATTCCAAATTTATGAGTTGATAGCTCCCACCCCCAAACTCCCTTTTTTTAGAGGGATTTAGGAAGAAGGGGAGATTAGAGTGTATACCAAATGATTCATCCATGTGTCTCTGGAATTTGCCTCTATCAGTGACAGTAAAATTAATCCACCCCCTGTCCTCCCTTCTGTCTGGTTAAAATGCAGAAACCCAACTCAGATGAACATTATTTGTGTGACTATGCTAACAGCACTCTCCACCTCCTTTATTTAGATATGCAGCTGTTAAGCAACATTGTTCTCTCACTAAGTATTATTGTTTTTTCTTAATTATATTTGTCAATTATTTTTTCTTGTTTAGTACCTATGTGCTGGACAGTCTGTGGGATCTCACAGTGGTTAGTCTCTAATGATATATATATATATATATATATATATATATTAGGGGAAGAGGAAAGTCTCCACTTGGAACAAAGGACCCTTAAGAAAAGATACTCCCCCCAAAAACAAAATTGAAAAATTTTTAAAAAAGAAAAAATACTCCCCCATCTAACAATTTACCACACAGAAGCAAGGTATAGTAGAAAAAAGCATTGACTTAAGTCAGAAGATTCTGTTTCAGATTTAATGCTTCCTAGTCAGATGATCTTGGCTGAGTCATATCTCCTTCCTCAGTTTCTTCATCCATAAAATTAGGTGAATCTCTAATGTTTTTCCAAGCTCCAATTTTTTGTGATTCTTACAATCATTTCCTTATCTTCTTGGTCAACCTAATATAATAGAATTGTGTAATGAGACACTAAGCATTCTTATTGAAGTAAGCAGGAAGGAACCAGTTTCTTTGGTAGATGAACCCTGATTTTTTTTTTTATCTATATCCACAAGATATATGATAAGAGGTCTTTCTTTTTTAAGTTTTCATCATCTGTGGTTTTAACTCTGCATTCACTAAGAGACTTGTGAATTTGAAATTTGGTGAGAAATCAATGGAAGAGAGAACTTGAGAAGGATAGATGGGGCTACTTGGGCCACCAAGTCATAAACACAAACATAAATGAGTTGTTTAGTGATTCTGTTCACCAAACCCAACAAACATATATTAATTACCAACAGCATTATGTGCCATGCACTATGCTAAGTGCTAGAGATACAAACAAAAATAAAATAGTCCCTGTTCTTAAGGAACTTATATTCTATGAGATGGCACAACAAATATACAGATAAAGATATACAAAGTAATTTCAAGACTTGTACTTTGCTAACAACAGAAGAATTTCTTTTCTTTTTTTTTTTTAAGAGACGGACACACCTGTGGCACTCCAAGGTTCAATTAATAATGATTCTATAGTGCCTTAATCTTTGTAAAATATGTTTCCCACAAGTTCCCTGTAAATAAGAGCAATGGTTTCATTTTAGAGAAAAAAAAAAAGCTGGGCTCAAAAAAGATTCTGTTATTAGCCTAGAATTCCTAGTTTGTCTGATTCCAGATCCATAACTCCTTCCACAGAGTGACCTCTGATTTATATTTACCTCAGGTACCTTTTCAATGGGTTTTTCTCTCAAATCTTTTTAATAGGAAATAAGAAAATGATCTTTTTTCCCTTTTCCCTTTTCTTTATTGGAGAAGTCCCTTATCAAACTCAATCTGCTTGTTCCCTCCTCCCTTTCTTCGTCCTTCCCTTTCTTCCTCCTTTCTTTTCTTCTTTTCTTCCTTCCTTCCTTCCTTCCTCCCTTCCTTCCTCCCTCCCTCCCCCTCCTTCCCTCCCTCCCTCCCTCCCTCCTTTCCTCCCTTCCTTCCTTCCTTCCTTCCTTCCTTCCTTCCTTCCTTCCTTCCTTCCTTCCTTCCTTCCTTCCTTCCTTCCTTCCTTCCTTCCTTCTTTGCTTGCTGTTCTTTTTTTTCCTTTATTCCCATTCACTCTCTTTGTCAATGACTAAAACATATGAAAGAATTTAAGGGTTAGGAAATCTATTATAGGCCTTGTAACTGAGCTGAGTCCTTGGCCTGCAGTGTTCTGCTTCCTCTCAATCGAGTTGTGTGCATGAAGGGGTAGGAGGAGGGAAAGATGAGGGGAGTGTATCACAGAGGAGTGTTTGATTTATTTATGGAATGTGGGCCTCTTGATCTATTTTATTTTTCCTATAGTTGTGTATTTGTGCAGCTGTTGTCACTGTTCTCTGAAATGTCCCCTGGGAAGACACATAATAACCCCGGAAATATTCATATTCACTGGGCACTCGCTGCTCCAGGGTCATAAGACCCAAGGGTTGATAGATGGAAGGAATATTAAAAATAGTCCAGTCCACTTCTCTCATTATGTAGTTGAGAGGGGAGAAGCCTAAAAAGGGGATGAATTTTGTTCCCAGGTCACACAAGTAGTTAAATTTCAGAATCAGAATTTGAATTCAGTTCTCCCTAATCCAAAGCATAAAAGGTCTAATAAGGTTCCTTCACTTTAAAGAACAGAGGTTGTTAGACATAATTGAAGCCAAACATATGACTAAAGCAGCCCTAAAGGGACAACTAATTTCTCATCCCTGGAGATGTGAGACTCATAGACCTAGGGGTTGTGAATTAGGCTTCCCTAAAACCCTGGCCACAGCTCATTAGTACCTGAGATTAAGTGTAGCCTGGCCCAACTTTCCTAAAGGTGAATCCTACTCCTAGCTAGAGGAAGGTGTGGGTAGTCACTAAAAAGAAATCAGATATTTCTGGCCATATTGCAAGAGGGCTAGTTACTTTGTACAACTCAAAAATTAATCCCTTCTTTCTGAGAGAAAGAAGGGAGGGAGAGAGGAAAGAAGGGAACAAAGTGGGGCAGGAGAGGGACAATCAAGTCAACAAGTATTTATGAAACACCTATTGTGTTTGACACCTATTGTGTCAGGTATTACGTACTAAGTTCTGGGGATACAAAAATATAGCATCTTATTTTCAAGGAATTTACAGTCCAATGGTAAAGACAAAATGCAAGTAACAATGTACAAAAAAAGTCATATACAAGATAAATTGGAGATAACTGAGGGAAGGAATTAGCTATTCAGTCATTCTTGTAGAAGGGGAATTTTAGATGAAATCTGAAGGAAACCCGGGAAGCCAGGAGGTAGAGATAAGAAGGAGAGAATTTCAGGAATGGGGAACTACTAGTGAAAATGCATGGAGGTAGAAAAGGGAGGGTTATGTCTTAGAAGTAACCCAGAGGCCAATGTCACTGAACCACAGAATTCTTGGAGGCAAGTAAAGTGTAAAAAGACTAGGAAGGTCAGAAGGTGGCAAGTTACATGGAGTTTTAAATGCCAATGGAAAAATTTTATATTTGCTCCTGGAGGCAAAAAGGAGCTACTGTGATTTACTGATTAGGGGAAGTGATGAGACAACTTATATATGATATATATGTCAGCCTTGGATGGGAAGAGCTTGAGTCCATTCTTTCAAAAGTATGAACTTTCATACTTCACCATAATGCTGCTAGGCAGGAGAAAGTCAAATCAGGAGAAAAGGAAGGTTCTGATTAACTATTAGTCAGCAACTGATCAACTGTTACTATATCCCTTATTTGTCTACACAGCTAGTCAAAGAGATTCATCACCACATGATTAATAGTCTGAAAGTGATCATACAGTGTTTGCATGTGTTCCAAAGTTGATATAAGAATTACATCAGCTGAGTATTCTGCTCATTTTCAGAAAGAGTGGACTCATTGACTAATCAAGAAGGAAGGAAAGGAGGAAGGAAGGAAGGAAGGAAGGAAGGAAGGAAGGAAGGAAGGAAGGAAGGAAGGAAGGAAGGAAGGAAGGAAGGAAGGAAGGAAGGAAGGAAGGAAGGAAGGAAGGAAGGAAGGGAGGGAGGAAGGAAGGGAGGGAGGAGGGAGGGAGGGAGGGAGGAAGGAAGGAAGGAAGCAAGGAAGCAAGGAAGGAAGGAAAGGAAGAAATCAAAGATTTCAAAAAATAAAGTAAAGGCCTCCTGAAATTTGAGAGGAATATGCCATATTCCAAATGATCTGTCTAAATTAAGAGAAAGTTTCATCTTTTAAGGGCTGGTCACTTTAGCAGTCATCATCATCATAATCGTCTTCTTCTTTTTTCTTTCTTCTCTTTCCAGCTTCATATTCTTTTTCTCTTTCTGTCTTCTTTTCTTTTTCTTTTTTTCTTCTTTTCCCCTCTTCTTTCTTCTTTTCTCTTCCTCTTCTTTTGCCATAGCAATTCATGAAGTCTATTTACTAAGGTGCAGAGGTATTACGATCTGTGTTGGCATAGAAAATACTGACACTGATAAAATCAGAAAGTAATAAAAATCCTCTTTATCAACATTTGTAAGCCGATGAGAAGGTCTCTGTTTCTCCTTTCTGTGGAGGAGACTCAGGTAGAATACAATAAAAAGGGTGCTCATGGTTTTGGAAGCAGATCTGAGAATCTTAAATTTACTAGTTGTGTGATTGGGGAAGTCCCTTAAATTGTCTCTGCTTCCTTTGCCTGTTTAATAAGTTTGTAAGCAAGTCTAGCATTGTTAGCATCCCCAGAATGCAATGGTAACATTATTATGCCTATCACACATGTCCATCTGAAACCTTCCAGCTATGCTACTTTTATGGAGTTTTTGCAACCCCTTTAACGATTAGCTTTGGAAACATGTACAGAAAAATTGTAAGTCCCTTAGTGAAGGTGCCAGAATTTTCTTTTTCCTCCAGAGGCCATCTCTTCTATCTGTCCACTGCCCTTACCAAAAAAGGAATCTAAAAATATCTCTGAGCTTTTTTTTTTTTTGAATTGTAAAACTTAATAGCTAACCCCCTCTTTTGGGAGGTAAAGGGAGGGGGAAGACAAGTACAAAAAATAACAAAGGTTACCAGAAAGAGTAAAAGAAGAGCAAGAATGATAGATGTGGAAATAGAAAGAATGTATAGAAGAATTGCACATATTTAACATGAATTGGATTACTTTCTGTCTAGGGGGAGGGAAAAAATATGGAACACAAGGTTTTGCAAAGGTGAATGTGGAAAACTATGGTTGCATATATTTTGAAAATAAAAAGCTTATTAAAAAAAAAGAAGAAGAGCAAGAGAGACACACAGCAAGGTACTTATGCAAAATTTGAGGAAAGAAGCATCATTTTTACAGTACAATACAAACAAAAAATATTGCTCCCTCAGGGGCTTTAAGTTTTATATTGTTGTTTACTTACATATATTCATACTTCATGGGCACCTGTGCTGCTAGGTAGTGCAAACAGCTTCTTCAAACTACTACTTGAGACCTTTTTTCTCAAGGCAAATCATTAGAAAATATCATCCCTCAATATTTCTCTGCCTCCTATCAGCCAGTATGATATAGCAACCAATTAAAGCCATAAATGACTTTTTTTATGCTGATTGGTAGTTCTACCAACCAGTGATACAGATTGAAAGAAAGAACATTTCTATAATTTTATGTGCCCCAAAAATTCCTGAATGAGTCCCTGATAAAAGCAGTTGATAAATTGTACAATTTTCCAAATGTATAAGATATTGTTGACAATGAAAATTCCAAGTTGATGAAAGCACCAATAACTGGAATTTTATATCCTCTCAAATCATAAACTTATATAATCTCAGTACTCAAAGATTTCTTAGAGGTGATGCAGTCCTGTCCCTTCATTTGATTTCACAATGTCTCATAGCCAACCATAGTCAATCCTGAGGTCATCTGAGTTCCAGATCAAGGCTCTCTCTACATTACACCATACTGCTTCCCATCCTGTTTTATATAATTTTTCTAATAAATATGTTGTTTGTCAAGTGTAAATTTTAGTGTCAAGGATGATGCTATTGATGATAAACACTAATAATAATTTCTGCTGTTTATATAATAGCACCTTCTGACTTTCAGAATGTCTTAGATCCATTATCTCATCTGTGTGCACAGGTGTGAGTGGAATGACAAATGAGTATCATAAAGAAGTGGGAAACCAAGTAAAGCTGGGGTTGCTTCTGGCAAGACAACAAGTTCTCTCTGGACCTTCAGCTCTCCCCTCTGCCCTCCAGGGACTGCTTGTTTGTTTGGAGTAGCCTCTCTTGCCCCTTGAGTTGGTCATCATTTTGACAGGCATATTTCTGAAGACAGACCTCTTGGGGTTTATTTATGGCATTCTGCAACTGTCCAGGATGGCTGTTTTCCGTTTCTAAGATTTCTGCTCCAAAAACCTTGGAACTACTTACCAAGTTCTTCCAATGATGTCACTCCCTTGTGACCTCAAATGGCTAGCATGACCCTGTATGTCCATCCCTTCCCCCACCATGTCCCTCACCTTTCCAACCTTGCCCAATTTCTATGGTGGACACAGTTATACAAACTAATACAACACCTCTTAAAGCTTTTCTGTCCATGGTGACCTCTTCTGTTTCTTCTCTGGGCATTTAGCTTTTCAGGTCTTCTAGTAACATCTGCTGAGAATCCTCTCCTGGGACAAGTGCCTGTCCTCTTCCTGGAACCAATTTAAAAATACATTTAATAGTTGGAGAGGATTTCTCTCCTTTTAACTTCTGAGATCATTCCCCCGGGGAACTGAATGACTTTCAGATTCCAGTGTGTAAGTTGTTTTCTTTAGATTAGTTTTTGTGTAAATATTCTGCTACAAAATTGTTTCCATCCTTTAAGCAAACTTAGTATTCAGTCAAACTGATTTCTACCCACAGTTACCATTACTAACTGTAACCCTACCCTCTTCCTACTGTCATCAACTTACTTTCTTCTCAAGAAATCTAATTCAAAATGACCCTCTTGCTCTTAAAATCATTTCCCAACTTATTGTGACTCTTCCATTTCCCACCATCTCCCCAGGGCTGAAAGCTAAGCCAAGATACCTGGATGGAACCCAAGCAAGTGTTTTTTTGGGTAGAATTGGATGAGCCTGATGGCACCAGGAGAATGGTGGAAGACAAACAATGCAAAAGAAAGAGGGTGGGTGCTTTAGAAACATTTTAACACTGTGTGATACAATAGCATGGTAATATTTTTATTTTCAGTTTCAAATTCTCTTTTTTATTCTCTTCCTCCCAGACCCATGAGAAGGAAAGACATTCGGTATCCTTAATTTATATGAAGTCAATAGCATAGAATTCTTATGAGGAGACGATGCACATTTTTTGTCTTAAATTGAGTTCTCAAGCACTTTTGGTAATAGTACCACATTATTATTTCTCTCTCATTGGTTCACCCCTTCCTTTTATTCCTGAAACTAGAAAAGACCTCATAGATAATCTAATACAAGCCTTTCATTGCACAGATGAATTCTAATCCTGTTTCTGTGACTAAGAAACTTTGAGTGAGTCTATACCCTTCTTTAGGTTGAAATTGGCTTACCTCTAAAATGAGAGGATTGGACAAGATAATGTCAAGAGTTTAATGGTAACCTTTCAATCCTAGTCCATTCTGTTTTATATTAGTGTGTGAACTTCATGCTATCTCCACATCTCTAGGTTATGAAAACTTATCCTAAAGCCTTTAGAGTAGGGGTGAAGCTTATAGAACCTTTCTCAAAATAATGCACAAAATAAAATATGTAAGGATACAATGGAAACCAATTATATTGAGGTATACTTATCAAAATGTTAAAAACAAAAATTTTATAGGCCCCAGGTAAAGAACCATTATTTTACACTAATGTATTGTTGGTAGAGCTGCAAACTGATCCAACTAATGTGGAGAGCAATTTGGAACTAAGCCCAAAGATCTATAGAACTATGCATATTTTTTGATCCTGCAATACCACTAGTAAGTTTGTATCCCAAAGAAGTCCTAAAAGAGGGAAAAGGATCTAGAGGTGCGAATGTTTGTTGTAACTCTTTTTGTGGTGGCAAAAAAGTGGGAAATGAGTAAATATCCATCAACTGAGGTATGGTTGAATAAGTTATGGTACATGAATGGAATGGAATACTATTGTGCTAGAAGAAATGATGAGTAGGTGGATTTCAGAAAATCCTGGAATGATTTACATCTACTGATATTGAGTGAAATAAACAGAACCAGTAGAGTTCGTACATAGTAACAGCAACATTATGTAATGATCTACTCTGATAGACTTAATTCTCAGCAATTCAGTGATAAAAGATAATTCCAAAAGACCCCTGATGGAAAATGTTATCCACATCCAAAGAAAGAGCTTTGTGAAATCTGAATGCTAATTGAAGCATTTTCACTTTTTTTTTCTTTCTTATTCCTTTTGTTCTGATTCTTCTTTTATAATATTACTAATGTGGAAACACATTTAACATGATTATACATGTATAACCTATATCAGATTGCTTGCTGTCTTGGGGAAGGGAAGGGGGGAAAGAAGAGAAAAAAAATTGGAACTCAAAATCTCATAAAAATAAAATAAAAATAAAAATAGGGGCAGCGGGGTGGTTTAATGGATAGAGCACCAGCCCTGAAGTCAGGAGAACCTGAGTTCAAATGTGACCTCAGAAACTCAACACTTCCTAGCTGTGTCATGACCCTGGGCAAGTCACTTAACTCTAATTACCTCAGCAAAAAAAATTTTTTAAACTTTTTTTTTTAATTTCAATATTATTTTATTTTCCAAATACATATAAAAATACTTTTCAACATTTATTTTTGTAAGACTTTGTGTTCCAGATTTTCTCCTTTCCTCTCTTATTTCTCCCTTCTCCAAGACAGCAAGCAATCTGATATAGGTTAAATATGTGCAATTTTATAAAAGTAAATGTTGAAAATTGTCTTTCCATGTAATTGGAAAAAAAAGTAAAATACTATCAAGTGGGGGAAAGAATTCCTGTTCTAGATTATGAACCATGACACCTTATTAAATCTTATCTCACACTTTCATCTTTCAACACATTTTTGTGTTGAAAGCCTGGTTTACAGGATAGAGCACTAGATTAGGGCTCAGAAAACTTGGATCCAAGTTCCATTTCTGACACTTAATAGCTACGTGTTGGTGAGCATGTCAATTCATGATTCTCAGCCCAGTTTCCTTACCTATAAAAAGAGATAAAAAAGCTTGGAATGCCTACCTCATAGGAACTTTGTTATGAATGCCTTTTGTAAACTGTAGCACTCTATCAATGTGAGTTACCATTAATCCTTCTCTGACTGTTACAGGGCTCCATCCCATCATTT
Source organism: Sminthopsis crassicaudata (assembly GCF_048593235.1). Classification (NCBI taxonomy): domain Eukaryota; kingdom Metazoa; phylum Chordata; class Mammalia; order Dasyuromorphia; family Dasyuridae; genus Sminthopsis; species Sminthopsis crassicaudata. Next base: position 133,552,005 of record NC_133618.1, on the reverse strand, counting down.
TGTTTTTATTTTGTACATCTTCCCTATTTCCATAAGATATCCACTTACAAATAGATCTTAAAGGCTTTCTAATTCAATACTTTCATTTTAGAGGCATACAGGGTTTGGTAAATGTGCCAAGTGTCTCAGATGGCATCTCTATGTGAAGAATGCTAAAGAGCTTCTTCCGGGAGAATCATGACAATGTGTTAAGGAACTCACTTGGAGAGGCTGATTATGGATAGACACTCCAACACTTGTTCTAGCCCACTAACCACATTTTGAAGAAGAGGCTATTTGATTGTTTTTGGAGGCAATCAAGGTCTGTAAACTTCAGCAACTTTCCATTTGCTGGATCTTGGTGACTCATTAATGACATGTAGTGAAGAGAATGACATCTCTAGCCCTTGGGATTTTGGAAAGGTCAGAAATGCAAATCAAACATTAAAAAGTAGGAGCCCAAGTGAAGGGCTGCAACCAGGTCAACATTACTGCCTCAAGGATCATGAAATAGTCTTACGGAGAAACTTTGGGTTTCTTGCGTACTAGAATCTGAGACAAGAGCTCATCCAGCAGAGACTTGGACCAACACTATGTAAGAATTTAGCTAAGCTGATCATACTGTTCCTGCCATCCCCACTTCAAGACTTTTGCAGGTCTCACCAAATTAGCAAGACTTTGATTATGTGTCCTCTGATTTGATTGAATGTCTGTCTTCCAGGAACCAGCCTAGTTAATGTGGAGAGGCTCATTTCTAGAAGGTTGGACACTAACATGTGAATCTCTTTTAGTCACAACAACTATTATGTAACTGCCTCCTAAGTTGTAAAAAGAGCATAATTTGACTAATGTGGAAATATGTTTAACAAGATTGCACATGTACAACCTATATCAGATTGACTGCCACTGAGGAGGGGGACAGGAAGGGAGGAAAGGAAGAAATTTGGAACTCAAAATTTTATAAAAAATTAATGTTGAAAACTAAGAAAAAGAAAAAAGATCATGATCTGTGTTGATGGAGGAAGTCTCTGCAATGATATAATCATGAATCATTCAAAGCAATACTATAATTAAAAGTAATATGGTATGGTAGAAAGGTCACCAAATCTGAAGTCAAGAGGTCATTCTAATCTTGCTTTTGTCATTAATTAAAGGCAACTAGATGACACAATGGATAGAGCACTGGAGCTGGAATCAAAAAAACTCATCTTGAATTCAAATTTGGCCTCAGATACTTCCTAGCTGTGGGATCTTGGGCAAGTCACTTTACCTTGTTTGACTCAGTTTCCTCATTTGTAAAATGAGCTAGTGGTTTACTTCAGTATCTTTGTCAAGAAAACTCCAAATAGAGTCACAAAGAGTTAGACATAACCAAAATAACACAACAATCAAGGTGTAACCTTGGACAGGCACTTTTTTCTCTCAGGACCTCAGTTGACTACATCTATAAAATAAAGGGATTTGACTAATTGTTCTCTGAGGTTCTTTCCAAATATATCACATTATTTTCTTCATTTAATGGTCTCTTTACCACTCTTAGCTTAGGATATTCCATGTTCTAAGTTCTTTTGCAGTTCTGAAATTCCATGATCTCTGAAAGTCCATTTCAGCTCTTACCATTCTATATTCCAAAATCCTAAATCTACCATTCTGGGGGTCTGGGGAATCTATAAGAGGAAGTACCTCCTGTCAATAAATCAGAAATAGGCTCTGTTCACAGAAATAAATTCCCTCCAGAAAACCATAAGTCAGAGGGTAGGGGATAATCGCAGAGTGGTTTGATCAGGTGTGGCCATTTGTCCCTTGGGTGTGGTTGTCAGAAGACCCACTGTGACCTAAGCAGCTTAGGCCACCAGACTGGAGTGAACATGAGCCAGTTTGAGTTGGTTCTACTGCACATCAAAGAAACTTCCAGATTCAGTAACAAAGCACCACAAAGGATTTCTGATATGTCCAGTTTAAGGGATACTCAGTTTGCCTCCTGCTTGGCTGATTCTGATTCCCAGGTCTCTGATCGCCTCTGGATGGTAAGAAAACTTGAGCAAATCAAGGTAGTTAGTAAAGTCAGGAACCATTCCATTTTTACAATATCCTACTATGCAACAGGCACTATACTAAATGCTTTTTTTTCTTCTTCCCAAATATTAACTCTGAGCAGGCATTGAACAAATCCTGACTGATGATGGCTTCTTCCAAGGGCTGAGGTTGTACTAGTTACCTCATTTATGAAAAGACAATATTGCTACTTCCATTATCTGCCATGCCAGGAGGAAAGTGCTTTGTAAGCTTTGAAGTGCTTTAGAAATATGAGTCAATCAAAAGTATCTAGTAGACAGTTAGGAGATGAGCCCAATTAAGGAGAAGGGATGGAAACAGTAATGAGAAACAAGATGGTAGAGGTTAGACAAAAACAAATTATACAGTCCCTTGAGGATTAGAGAGAGAAAAATTGGGTTAGATTCAGCAGGTCCTAAATGTTATTGAAGATTTTTCTTTTTCTTTTCTTTTCTTTTTTTTTTTTAAATAGATAAACAACATGTCAATTTCAGTGAGCTTATATTTTATTTGTATAGTGATTGGAAAGAGAGCTGGTCTCAATCAGGAAATCATAGGTCTGAGTACTGTTTCTGACAAATCTTATTGGGTCACTCTTGGCACAGCGCTTAATCTATAAATTGCCTAGAAATTTGCTGAGAAATAACAGCATTGCATTGGAAAGAGAAGGTATAGTCCCCATACCAGTAAAACCTTAGGTCCAATCCCTGTTCTCACAAGATGCTTGGAGCTATTCTAGGTGCTGAGATATTTCTTCAATAGTTAAACATTTTTTGATTCCTTTGGTGTGGGCATCTCTTCTACTGACATAGATTTCAACAGAGATCATCTTGATTTAGCAGATGGTATTTGAAAGGCATTGCGGTTAAAAAAAAAATCATGACTTTGTGCCCAAGCTGGTGATGAGCCTCTCCAAACCTAGCTCCATTGGTTCTAGGAACTCTGAAGGCCTATGCAAGGCTTACTTTTTGTAATCAGAAATTTTCCTACCTGTGAGGAAATGAGCAAATTGCTCCCCCTCAAAAATGTGAGGAGTCAGATTTTTACTGTACAACTGGAAAAGTAGAACTGAGAGATTTGCCACCAAAATTCTACACTGTAGGAAGACCAGAATTGCTACGGGTAGGGCCTTAAGCTAGAAAAATTCTCTCTTCCCTTCTCTGCCCACCCCCACCCCAAACACACACCCTCCGGGCACTTTCACTCAGAGAGTAAGGCAGGAAGTTCTCTGGAGCGGTTTTGGGTGGGGATTGTGGGCGGTAGACAAACCCAGTCTTTGATCCACCTAAAGAATTTGCATTGGCCTAAAATGAAATCTACCCAAGTCATCTATCTCCTCTCCAACCCAAGAAGTCACTTCCTCTCTAGGGGATTGCCGGAATATCACTGGGCTTGGAGAAAGAAGAATAGGTTCCCATAAGCATAGATAATAACTGGAGCTCTTAAATGCTCTGAAAATTCATCTCCATTATTTCATTCTAGTCTCACAACCATCCTTTGAAGTAGATTATGCAATTATTATATCTATTTTACAAATTAAGAAAATGGCACTCAAAGGTGAACTGATTCTTTTTAAATCACATAGCATCTATATGGCATAGGGGTATAAGAGCTAGGCCTTGAATGAGATGAGGTGAGATCTTTCAAGACAGTTGTGAAAATCGAGTAAGGCTTCATCTACTTCAGAGTTCGAGTAGGCCTGAAGGACTCTGAAGTTCGAGCAAAGGGCATTGCCTTCCCCTCCTATGATATCATCTCCCTATTTCATCCAAACATGGGCAACTATGTACTTATTGGTCAAGTTCAATTTCATGGATAGATCTCGAGTTTAGAATGTAAGACTCTCAGCCAATGAGGATGAGGGTCAGTGGTGGGAGGGGGCGTTTTTCGTTAGGGATTAAAGGTGCTGTCCTGCCCACAGGAGGTGCTTCCTCTCTTCGATTGTCTACTCGAAAGGTGGGACGCCCTTCTCGCGAGAATGTACAATAAACTTTGCTTTTCTCTAGAGCTCTCTCCAGCTTTTTTATTAAATGGTGACCCCTCACCATTTCCGTACCACACAGCCTGAAGTTAGAAAGAGCTGGGTTCAAATCCAACCTTAGACACTTACTAGCTTTGTGACTCTGGGCGAGTCACAATAATGGGGTATAGCTTCTAGGGGAGATGTAGCAATAACCCTAAGGCCCTTTTCCTCTTATCTTTTCCTTATATCTCTCTCTTTTTTTTAAATTTCATTTATTTATTTTTCAAAATACTTAATTACTTTGTAAATCATGTTGGGAGAAAGAAATCAGAACAAAATGGAAAAATCATGGGAGAAAAAAGCAGAAAAAAAATAATATAGCATGTGTTGATTTATATTCAATCTTCATAATTCTTGATGAAGATGAGTTTTCTGTCCAAAGTTTATTGGGATTGCCTTGGAGCACTGAACCACTGAGAAGAACCGAGTCTGTCATAGTTGATCATCACCATTCTTGTTGTTACTATGTACAATGCATTCCTGGTTCTACTTGTTTCATTCAGCATTAGTTCATGTAAATCTTTCCATTGGCCTGTTCATCATTATTATAGAACCCTAATATTGCATTACCTCCATCTACCACAACTTGTTTGGCCATTCCCCAATTGAGGGGCATCTACTTGTTTTCCAATTCTTTGCTACCACAAAAAGAAAACACACAGGTCCTTTTCTCTCCTTTATTTCCTTGGGATATGGACCCAGTAATGGCACTGCTGGCTCAAAGGGAATGTACAGTTTTATAGCCCTTTGATCATTGTTCCAGATTGATGAGGGCAGGGTACTGAAGGAGAGGTGTGGCAGGAATGGGTGAGGGTTCCCTTGTTCTCCAAGGCACGAGTTCACAGCTAAGAAAATTCCCTAAACTCAAAGGCTGTGATAAAAAAGCTTTTCTTGTTAAAGAGACACCAAGAGAAAGACTTCCTTGGAGGGCAGTATCATTCTCAAAAGAGAAGTGATTTGCAAAGAGACATTTTCTGAAGACTCATCTTCCTGTCTCCAGAGGATGTGAGACCATTTGAGTTTGTATAACTTTTTGTTGGTGACTCTACAGGGCTGTTTCAGGTAGTTTTACCCTCATCAAGATTGCTCTCCAGAATGGTTGGATTATTTTGTGTGGGACAGGAGCTAGCCCTCTTTCCTAAATTAACTAATCAGAGACATCTTCTGGTACAAAGAGAAAGCATTTATTTAGTCCCTGCTGGGAGAAGCCCAGACACACCCACACCTGGGAGCCATCCCAACTCTGCCATGTGCTCCTGGAACCTGGCCAGGTTCTGGCTTGTCCAGGGTTTAAAAGCAAAAGAGCCGAGCCTTTTCACTGGATAGACTAACAGGACATAACTATCCTTGACCAATGGTCACCAATGTTGGCTGCCTCCCAAGGTCATGTCACTTCCTGCAACTTCACTAACTTCCTTGTCCCAGGGTTCAAGGTTCATCCCTCCAGACATCATGTGATACCCCCTCCCCAAAGTCCCTCCCAGACCCAGAGTCCAAAGTCTAATCTCCTAGTTTTGGGAACAGGAAATCATGTGACTCAATACTAAGAAATACTTCATTGAATCAGTCCCATTCAGTTTCACAACTCCACCAACAATGCATTAGTGGTCCAGTTTTCCCACATCTCCTCCAAAATTTATCATTATCTTTTCCTGAAATCTTAGCCAATCTGAGAGAAATGAGATGGTACCTTAGAGTTGTTTTATTTTGCATTTCTCCAATCAATAGTGATTTAGAGCATTTTTTTGTATGACTACAGATGACTTTAATTTTGTCATCTGAAAATTGTTCATATACTTTGACCGTTTATCAAATGGCATTCTCCATATCTCTTATTCTTTTCTCCTCTTATTTCCTATTGAATCAATTAGATTTTTATACCCAACAGAGTGTATATATATATATATATATATATATATATATATATATATATATGTATATATGTATATATATATTCTTCTGTCTTTGAACCAATTGTGATGAGAGCAAGATTTAAATATTTTCTACCATTCCCCCTCCCCTCTTCCTTGCAGGACTCTTTTATGTGAGAAAATTCCCATTCTCTCTCTCCCTTCCCTCTTCTCTCAGTACATCCCTCTTTCTTGCACTTTTTTTTTTTTTTTTTTTTTTTGGAAATCATCTCAATATAATCAATTCACACTTAGGACCTCTGTTCTTCTAACTGTCCTAATAATGACAAAGTTCTTAGAAGTTAGAAAAGTAAATAGTTTAGACATATTAAGTACCTGTGATTTTTCTTTCATGTTTACCTTTTTATGATTTTCTTTAATCTTGGGTTTGAATATCAAATTTTCTATTCAGCTCTAGTCTTTTCATCAGGAATGCTTGAAAATACTCTATTTATTAAATATCAGGGTTTTTTTCCTGAAGGATCATACTCAATTTTGCTGGATGGATTATTCTTAGTTATTACTCTAGTTATAGGTGATCATATTTCAAGCCCTCAGATTCTTTAATGTAGACACTACTAAATCTTATGTGATACAAACTATAGCTCCACAATACATTGTTTCCTTGTTACTGCTTGCAATATTTTCTCCTTGACTTGTGAGGGTTGAGATTTGGTTACAATATTCTTGGGAGTTTTCATATTGAGATTTCTTTCAGGAAGTAATTGGTAGATTTTTTCAATTTCTATTTTGCCCTCTGGATCTAAGATATAAGGGCAGTTTTCCCTGATAATTTCTTGAATAATAATTTCTTGATAATTTCAGAGTTTTGTTTTGATCATGGCTGTTGGGTAGTCCAGTAATTCTAAAATTATCTCTTTCCAAACTAGTTGTTTTTCCAATGAGATATATTTTTTTCTATTTTTTCATCTTTCAGATTTTGATTGTTTCTTGATATTTTATAAAATCATTACATTCTACATGCCCAATTCTAATTTTTAAAGAATTATTTTCTTATTAAAATCATTTCTAGCCATATGAAAAGATTCTCTAAATTATTGATCAGAGAAATGCAAATTAAGACAACTCTCAAGTACCACTACATATCTCTCAGATTGGCTAAAATGAGAGGAAAAGATAATGATGAATGTTGGAGGGGATGTGGGAAAACTGGGGCACTGATACATTGCTCACTGAGTTGTGAAAGAATCCAACCATTCTGGAGGGTAATTTGGAGCAATGCCCAAAGGGCTATTAAAATGTGCATACCCTTTGATCCAGCAGTGTCTCTACTAGGCTTATATCCTAAAGAGAATTTAAAAGAGGGAAAGGGATCCACATGTGCAAAAATGTTTGTGGCAACCCTTTTTGTAGTGGCCAGAAACTAGAAACTGAGTGGATGCGCAGCAGTTGGAGAATGGCTGAATAAATTATGGTATGTGAATGTTATGGGATATTATTGTTCTATAAGAAACGACCCACAGAATGATTTCAGAGAGGCCTGGAGAGACTAACATGAACTGATGCTGAGTGAAATGTGGAGAACCAGGAGATCACTGTACATGACAGCAGCAATATTATACAATGATCAATTCTGATGGACATGGCTCTTTTCAAAAGTGGGATAATTGAAGACAGTTCCAATGATCTTGTGATGAAGAGAGCCATCTGCACCCAGAGAGAGGACTGTGAGAACTGGATTGCCACATAGCATTTTCACTCTTTTTCTTTGTAAAGAACAAAATCATAGCCAGAGACCTCTGAAGACCTCAGAACGGGGTAAACTGAGTTAAAGTTGTTTTACACACTGCAAAAGTCAGTGGCCAGAGGATTTTCTGAAGCCCTGGGAATTAGGAGAGACTGGCAATGTAAAGAGCTGCAGAGTAGGACTAGAGCTTTGCAAATGAAGTGACTGCCCAGGGGTAAGCATTTTGTTCTTTACATTGTTGTTATTTGCTTACATTTTGTTTTCTTTCTCATTTTTTTCCCCTTCTTGATCTTATTTTTCTTGTGTAGTAGGAAAATTATACAAATATATAAACATATATTGGATTTAACATATATTTTAATATATTTAACATATATTGAATTACTTGCCATCTAGGGGAGGTGATGGAGGAAGGGAGGGAAAATTTGGAACACAAGGTTTTGCAAGTGTCAATGTTGAAAAATTATCCATGCACATATTTTGAAAATAAAAAGCTTTAATTTAAATAAATAAATAAATGTTTTGTTACAGGAGCCACCTGTTAGTGACTGCTGGGAATCTAATTCTTACCATCAGAAAAGATCACTTCATGTGAAAGAATAATAACAATACAAAGAGACTGAAAGGAAGTTGCATTCTCTGATCTCTCTCCTCTTCCTTCTTGCCTCCAATTTATTTCATTCTCAATTCATAAGCAACATCTAGGTCAGTAAAGGTTGATTTGCAATTCCTTCAAGTGTATTAGATTCACAATTGTGGGGATTTGGGGAGAATCAATCCACCCCTTAATAGTACAGTCCCCTTTGACCCTTTACAGGCTTTCTGGGTTTCACACTTAGGCATGGGTCTTAGCAATATTTAAGTAAACAAAAAAATAAAATAAAATAGAGAAAAAAAAGAATTTTTTTTTCATTGAGTTTATGTACTACCTTTTCCATTTCCATTTCCAATTCTTCTTGTTTAAGGAGTTTTTCCCTTCAGAGAATTTTTGTATATCTTTTTCCATTTGGCCTAGCTTGTCTTTTAAGGAATTCTTTCCTTCATCAAATATTTATACCTCTTTTATTATTTTGACTAATTCTATTTTTAAAATAATAGTTTTTTTCAAAATATATGCAAAGATAATTTTCAACATTCATCTTTGCAAAACCTTGTGTTCCAAATTTTTTCTTCCTTCCTTCCTCCCACACTATCCCCTAAACAGCAAATAACTCAATATATGTTAAACATGTGAAGTTCCTCTATACAATTCCTTTTCAAAAAGGAAAAAGAAAATGAGAAAGAAAACAAAAAACAAGCAAACAACAAAAAAGGTGAAAATATTATCTTGTGATCCACATCTAGTCCCCACAGTCCTCTTTTGAATGCAGAAGTCTCTCTCCAGACCAAGTCCATTAGAATTGACCTGAGATACCCATTGTTGAAAAGAGCCACATTCATCAGAATTGATCATCACAAAATCTTCTTGCTGTGTACAATATTCTCTCAGTTCTACTCACTTCACTTTCATGTAAACCTCTCCAGGCCTCTTTGAAATCATTCTGTTGATCATTTCTTATAGAATATTCCATAACATTCATATACCATAACTTATTCAGCCATTCTTCAACTGATGGGCATCCACTCAGTTTCCAGTTTCTTGCCACCATAAAAATACCTGCTACAAACATTTTTGCACATATGAGTCCTTTCCCCCTTTTTATTATCTCTTTGGGATATAAATCCAGTAGAGACATTGCTGGATCAAAGGATATGCACTGTTTGATTGGCTAATTTTATTTTTAAAGATATATTCTTCATTATTTTTGTATGTGTCTCTTTAACAAAGCTGTGAATTCTCTTTTTATAATTTTCTTCTACCACTCTCATTTCTTTTCATAATTTTCCTCTATCACTCATCTCTTTCTTTAACTCTTCTGAGAATTCTTATTGGGCTTGAATTCAATTAGCTTTTTGTTTTGTTTTTGAGGCTTTGGTTGTAAGGTTTTTTACATTGTTGTCTTCTAAATTTGTCTTGTTCTTCCCTGCCCCCATACTAGTATTTTATGGCCACTTTCTTTTGTTGTTGTTTGTTTGCTCATTTTTCCATCCTATTTCTTGACTATGAACTTTATCTTAAAGTTGGCTCTGCTCACTTTGGGGTGGAGATACACTGTCCCAAATTCAGGCTTTTTCATGCTATTGTTTCCAAAGCTAGTTTGGGAGAACTACAATTTTTCAATGCTTTCAAAGTGTTGTGATACAGGGAAAGGTGAGATTCCTATTCTCCCAGTCTGAGTTTCAGTCTTTACTTGCTAGCTTTCCTCTTGGCTCCACTGACCAGACTACCATGTGAGTGACTAGAAACCCTGGCAGTGTGACCCAGAACTGCATGGAAAACAATGCTTCCAGTCAGTGCCAGCTGCACTCAATGCAAGCAAAGGGTCTCTGTAATTTCTTTCTGCCATCTGCCTGCCCCCCTTACCATCTCTGGGCTAAAAGCTCCTGAAACTGGTCTGCTGCTGGTGCTGCTGCCATGTGCATAGGCTAGGAAGGAACAAGCCTCCATGCAATTGTCACAGATCTCACCTGCCAATGTCCTAAGTTGTCTCAAACTGGAAAAATGTCTCACCTAGATCTTCTTGTCTCTATCACTTCAAAATTTGATTTTAGATAATTCAAATGGAATGAAATATGGGGAAAGCTTAATTGGGTTTCTGCCTATCTTCTGCCATCTTCATTCTACCCCCCAAGAAAATGTTAATAATACAAATTATTCATTACTGAATATAGTTTAGGTTTTCATTTTATTATTTACTTTTTAAAATGACTTTATATGACTAAATACTCTTGCACTAGCTGCCTGAAAGAAAAAAAGATGTTCCGCTTCTTGTGCCTTCTTTTTTCATGACTGCTACTAAAAAAAAAAAAAAAAGAAAAGAAACAACAAAAAAGTTGCTTTTATTTGCATATGGCCTAGACTGTTAGCCCCTCAGCACTATCTCCTACTTCACATGCACACCCATCCATATACACATCTCAGTCCTCCTAATCTAAGAGTCCAGTGTTTATGTTCTGTATAAATTCTTTTCATTAGAGCCTGAGACCTGACTGGTCATGAGGGCCCTCTAGTGACTAGCCAGACAGTTGTGTTGCAGTGTGTGTGACAGGCAGAGCAATCCCATTTTAGCTGTTTTGTTTGCACTTTTTATTTTTTGCTGGAAATTGGTGATGATGAGTTACAAAATCCAGCTGAAAAGAAGGGAGGAAATGAGTGTCTGGAAAAAAATCAGAGTTTATTAGGACTAATTACCATCCTTGTCAAGCAATCACAGAACTAGATGGTCAAGTCTCTTCTGCAATTAGCAGCTTGCTTATATGGGAGCAGGAACTACAGAAATCCTAAGGATTTAATGGGTGCCCCTGAGTCATCAAAGAAGTCTTGCTGTCAGCATAAACATATCTGACCACAAGATCACAACCAGGTATTGAAGACCCAATGATGACTATGCTTCCAATAAAATCCGCTTTTTTCATTATCACAGTATGGCAGTAGCTTACGGCTCTCAGGGCTATAACAGCTGTAGGTCCTAGAGGTCTGGCGTATCCTATGAAAATAGACAATTCATGAGTCTGGATTGTCAACAGATTAGGTGTTACCCAGAGACTCCCTCTCTGGGATGAGAAAGGGTCCTTTGCCAGAAGATTAGTCATCATGAAATGAATTTTTTACTCATGTAGACCATCTATCAAGGCAAGAGTGGAGGAATACACACCTGAATCTGATGGGAGGTAGCAGAGGGGGTGGAAAGTCCATTGAGGAGATGGAAATACAGTTTTTGTGGACCAGTCCCTCTGATAGTTTCAGTTTGATAATGGAATGACTGTTATGTTATTCAACAATGAACAAAAGAGTTGTATAGACATAGTAGGATACTTTATTTGAAGACTCCTTGAATAGACTGACTGCGTGAAGCTCTCTTGCCTAGGTTGCCCATCTTGATTCTTCAGTAATACATCAGAAGATGTTTGAAATTCCTTTTGGCTATTTTGACCTCAGGTGACCAGGGAGGGATGTCAATTTTTAAAAATGTCTTATGTACCTCAACTGTAGGGTGTTTTTAATACCTTTTATGGGGGAAGGGGAGAGTGCCAGGTCTGGAGTCAGGAGGGCCTGATTTCAAATCTGCTCTCAGACACTTAGTGGTCACTTAACTCTGTTTACCTCAGTTTCCTCATCTGTAAAATGTGTTGGAAAAGGAAATGGCAAACTACTCCATTTTCTTTGCCAAGAAAACCCTAAGTGGGCTCACAGGGAGTCTGTGAGCTCAACAACAGTAACGACAACATGGAAAAACTACCCTACTTTGCCTAGGGAACAGGGACTGCTACAGATAGCTAAGCACCAAGGGCTACAGTAAAGCTAGGGTCTCTCAGGTTCCTTCCAGTTGGAGGTCCAGGATTTTCTTTTTTTCTGGTGGTAACTAAAAAATAAATCACATCATCACAAAATTTACCATCTCCTGCTAAACTAACATGAAATGAGTTGGGATTTACCCCCAAAGTTAACATCAGTAGAAACGTCTCTCCCTCGAACCCCCAACTCAGATGCCAGTCCCTTCTTTCAAGCTGAATCTATCCACCAGAGAGGAGCTGCCTGGTACAAGGCCGGCATCTCAGGGAAGGCAGCATGGACTCCTGTTGCCTCATCCCATAACTAAAAAAAGAAATTTTTTTAAAAAAGTAAATTCAACACTAACCTTCCCCAGTGTTCCTCTGCACTCCCTCTGCACTGTTCCTTTTGGAGCCCTTCTCTGCTGTTCAGTTCTTTTTTCTCAGGTGCTCATTGAAACCAACTTTCTCCTGAATACATTGCATCTCTTGCCATTCTTTCCAAGTCTGCTGCTCTTTCTTCCTCCCACCCCCCCACTGACACACAGAGTCAGAAGTTTATTCATCCTAGCTCCCGATGCTGCTTTCAGATCCTCCCTCTATCACTATCACTCAGTAGCAATCGTCTCTCTTCCTTTAAGATTCTTTTTTTTTTCTCTCAATATTTTAACAATAACAACAAAAGCCAGCATTTATCTAGGCTTTATTTAAGGACTGAAAAATATTTATATATATTATCTCATTTAACCCTCACAACAACATTATTGTTCAGTCCTGTCTGCTTCTTCATGACCCCATTTGGGGTTTTCTTAGCAAAGATACTGGAGTGATTTGCCATTTTCTTTTCCAGCTCATTTTACAGATGAGGAAACTAAGGCAAATAGAGTGAAGTGACTTGCCCAGGGTCATGCAGCTAGGAAGTATCCGAGGCAAGATTTGAACTTCCATCTTTCTGACTCCAAGAATGATGCTGTATCCCAGATATCATTTGTGGCTATCTAGGACCACTAGCTGTTATTTATGCTTTCATCATGGACTTCCATGTCACTCTTCCTAGTCCAATACCTGGCTCACAGTATTTACCACAAATCTTACCTTTTCCCATAATTCTAGGCTCCTACTTTGTCAATTTCTTTATCTCTAGGCTAATATAGGAATGATTGATTATACATGCCTTCTTCACCTTATTACCCTGGGTGCTAGAATACTGAGTAAGAATTCTAGAAAAGATCCTGGCACAGAACCACAGGGTACTCCATTTAGAGACCTTCGGACAAGTTGCTATTGAATTATAAGACAATTTAACTTGTATGGGACCATCTAGGGCAGGGGGTGAGGGGAAGGAGGGAAAAAGCTGGAACAGAAGGTTTTGCAAGGGTCAATGTTGAATACTGAAAAATTATCCATGCATATGTCTTGTAAATAAAAATCTATAGTAATAATTTTAAAAGTAATATAGTAATAATAATAAAACACAATTTTAATGACAAAAATCACTTGTCATTAGAGTATTGAAATAACCAATATAGTTTGTGATTTTATGTAGAAATCCAAACATTATCTGACAGTCTGTTAACACTGAAAGAGAGTTTAGCCTTCGTCTAGTCTAACTCTTTCATTTCAATAATAACTAGCATTTTTATAACATTTTAAGGTTTGTAAAATACTTTGTGTATATAATCTCACATTAATCCTGGGAAGTAATAACTATTATCCTCCTTTTACACATAAGGAAATTAAAGTTTTGTGCAACTTGCCCAAAAATCACATTGCTAGTAAGTTATCTTAGGCAGGATTTGAACTGAGATTTATTCTTGATTCTAAGTCTAGCACTCTATCCACTGAGATGATTGATTAGTTAAAATGACTTGCCCGAAATTTTCCAATGAGTCAAGGGAATCAGTGTCTCCTAATTTCCAGATATTTCAGTGCTTCTCTGATTGATTGGTCTACGAGAGACCCTAAGCATGCTGACTTCTCCATTTTTACTATCCATTACCTTTGAGTTCTCCTTTATGTGTGTTCTTCTCCTGTTTGAACATCAGCTTTTAAATTTTACACATAATAGGTAATAACAATAGTCAACATTTATAAAATACCTATTATGTGTATACGCCAGGCATTGTGCGGAATGTTTTACAGTCATTATCTCATACTTAATGAAGGTTTATTGATTCACTGCTCAATGAAGTTACAGATATATGACTTTGTCATTTCCATTAGTCTTATCTAACAATATTTTGGGTTTTGTTTTCTCTTTTTGGTTTGGGCCTGTGATTTCATCAGTGTGGTGAAGAGGAGGCAATGTGGTTTGATAATAAGAGCTTTGCAATAGGAATCAGGAGATATTGACTAACCGCTTACTGTGAGAACTTGGGCAAATCAATCAATAAACAAGCATGAGACTTGGTTTTATAAATTTAAAGAGTGGACTAAATGAAGAGTAAATCCCTTATAATCTTCAAACAATCTGACAGGTGATATTTGTCATTTGAGCAAATCCATTGTTAAGATCTAATTATCTTGTTGGGTTTTTTAATAATTTTTTTCAATCATCAAAAATCTGCCTTTTTTTGCTTTAACATCCCCCATCATTGGGAAAGAATGAAAAACAAAAGCTTGCAGCAAATATGTATAATTGTTTAATCAAGCAAAGTGAACCCTGGATTGATCTTGTCTGTCTATATACACATATATATGTATGTATATAAATCTACATATATGTGTATGTTGTATTTATATATATATGAATGTCTGATTTGTAAGTATCACATCTCTATCAGGAGGAAGATAGTATTTTCATCATGAGTCTTCTAGAATCCTGACCAGTCTTTGCATTGATCAGAATTCTTAATTGTTTTCACAAAATTATTGTCATATAAATTATTCTGGTTCTGCTCTCTTTACTCATCCAACTCTTCCCAGGTTTTTCTATACCTGTCAGAGAACAAATATGCTTCATTTTAAACTCTGAGAACATCAACTGTCTATGTAAAAGTGAATCACTATCTATCATGAGTTCTTTGGAACTATTTTTATCAGTTATTTTTTACATTGATTATCTTCCCAATATTGCTATTACTGTATAAATTGTTCTCCTGGTTCTGCTCACTTCATTTTGCATCAGTTTAGACAAGTCCTCTTAGACTTTTTAAAAACTATCTCCTCCATCTTTTCTAACAGATCAATAGTATACCATCACAATCATATACTGTAACTTATTTAACCATTCTACAATTAATAGGCATCCTTTCAATTTCCATTTCCTTGCTACCACAAAAATAACTGCTATAAATATTTTTATACATGAGTCTTTTCCCATTTTCACTGATTTCTTTAGCATATAGAGCTATAGCAGGTTCAAAGTATTTTATGCATTTTTTTTATTTAATAGTTTTTACTTACCAGATATATGCATGGGTAATTTTACAACACTGACAATTGCCAAACCTTTTGTTCTAATTTTTTCCCTCCTTCCCCCCCAACCATGGCAGGCTGACATGATAAATATGTTAAAGTATAAGTTAAATACAATATATGTATATATGTTAAATAATATATGTATATATGTTCAAAAAGAAGTTTTGCTGTACAAAAAGAATCGGACTTTGAAATAGTGTACAATTAGCTTGTGAAGGAAATCAAAAATGCAGGCGGACAAAAAAGAGGGACTGGGAATTCCATGTAGTGGTCCATAGTCATCTCCCAGAGTTTTTTGCTGGGTGTAGCTGATTCAGTTCATTACTGCTCTATTGGAACTGATTTGGTTCATCTCATTGTTGAAAAGGGCCACATCCATCAGAATTGATCATCATATAGTATTGTTATTGAAGTTATATGCATATTTTAAAGATTTGGGGGTATATGCTTTCTAAATAGTTGTGATGGTGTTCTAGTGGTAGAGAATTGAGAATCGCCTCTTTCATTGGAGGTGCAGGTCCAATGTGAAAAGAATTCACAAACCCAAGAAGTTCGAATGGCAAAAGGGAAGTTTATTGGCACTGAGAAGTCAGCTTTGCTAGGAAAGGCAGACTTTATGCAACATCCTGTTAGGGAAATAAAGGTCAGCTCTGAGAAGAGAATGCTTTCACAGCGGGCAAGAGTCCTGGCAGGAAGCTGGGCCCAGAGGAGAGAGCAGTCCCTTGGCAGAGGCATAATCCTACTTCAGACTTCTGCAAAGATGTGGAGTTTAGAATTGTCTTTTTATAACAATCTGAGGCTAAGGCTCCCAGCTGAAAAGAGAGCCAATGCTCCCAAGCCTTATCTTGGAGTTTCAAGCTACTTAATATTAGACCCAGATCTCCAATTGAATGAAATTCCCGAAGATTCAGCTACCCAAAAGATCAGTGGGGGGGTGATTTGCCCAAGATCTCCAGTTGAATGAAGCCACTTATTTTAGGAAAAGTTTTTTTAGGAAAAGGTTTGTCTGGAAAATAGGCCTTCTCCTAGACTCTCTGGAGTCTGGGAGACCCCTAAATCTCCCTTCTTTTACACATCAAAGGGGACACAATTTCAGAGTGATTCTTTTACAGATTAAAGGGGACACAATTGTTTTCAGAGTTCACCCCCCCAAGTTGGATTAGTTCATAACTCCACCAAAAGTGCACTAATGTTTTGTTTTCCCACAATTCCTTTGGCAGTTATTATTTTCCTCTTTTTGTCATCTTAGCCAATCTAATGGGTGTGAGGTGGTAATGTGAGAGCATGAGGGTGCAGAAGTGCCGAATCCCCAAATAGATGAGTTTCCAGGACTCTCCCACCAAATATTGGAGTGCAAGGTTAAATCCAAAAAATATATTGGAGGTTGGGGCCAGTGTCACAAGGTGTCTCAAAAGATTTTATAGGCTTACACCATCCACAAATCAAGAGGCAAAGATTTTATTACGCTTTTTAGTGACTAACAAGAGGAAAGATTTGGGCCATTTCCTAGTGGAACTCTTCATTAACAAGGGGGAAGATATCATAAGTTTCTAATGAACTAGCAACCATAAGGTGGGCTAAATTCCTAAAGGAGTTAGGGAAGAAGTAGCGACCCAGTAGGTTCTTTTGTAGGAGAAAAAGAACCTCAGTGATTGATATCTGTAGCTGAACCTTCTGATTAGATACAGTAACAAAGAGGTGTCAATGCAAGGAATTGGACTAGGTCTCCTAGGCCCACTTAAGGATAACAAAGGGACCAACCTAAAGACAAGATAATCCTGTCCGAAGGGAGTTTGCCTCAGGGAGTAGCTTGGAAATTCAAGTAGGACCTAAAGTAACAAAGGCCCACTTAAAATCAACCTCTCTGTATTCATCTTGTTGGTCAGAACAGTAATATTCCATAACATTCATATACCATAATTTACCCAACCATTCTCCAATTGATGGAGATGCCACTACAAAAAGGGCTGCCACAAACATTTTGGCACATGCAGGTCCCTTTCCGCTCTTTAGTATTTCTTTGGGATATAAGCCCAATAGTAGCACTGCTGGGTCAAAGGGTATGCACAGTTTGATAACTTTTTGGGCATAGTTCCTGATTGCTCTCCAGAATGGTTGGATTCTTTCACAACTCCACCAACAATGTATCAGTGTCCCAGTTTTCCCACATCCCCTCCAACATTCATCATTATTTGTTCCTGTCATCTTAGCCAATCTGACAGGTGTGTAGTGGTATCTCAGAGTTGTCTTAATTTGCATTTCTCTGATCAGTAGTGATTTGGAACACTCTTTCATATGAGTGGAAATAGTTTCAATTTCATCATCTGAAAATTGTCTGTTCATATCCTTTGACCATTTATCAATTGGAGAATGGCTTGATTTCTTATAAATTAGAGTCAGTTCTTTATATATTTTGGAAACGAGGCTAAAGTTATTTTTTGAAGCAATCTTTCATATATTTGCTAATAATTTGAAATTTTTCTTTTGAGACTTACTTATTCATTTCTTTTGACCTCTTACTGTTGTGCCATAGTTCCCTTTAATGGTCCTGCCTCAGTTTCCTTGAATCCCCTTAATCCTGCCTTAATCCCCCTGGTTTACAATCCCGCCTCCAGATCATTAGGATTGATATAATTTAGGGCTAATTACTGAAAGGTTATAAATTGTAAATGTGTAAATTCAAGATAAGGGGGAGTTCTGACTTGCAGGCTCCTAACTCCTAAATCATCAAGAATTTATGATCCTATCCCCCAACCTGTTAGAACTGGATTGATGGTCCCTGCCTGGAGATTCCAGCTCACCAGAATTTAGATCCACCCACCATTGTGGACCTGAGTTTGGAGCTTGTATATATTTCATAGAGAACTCACATTCCCTGCTGGATGCTTTAGACATCAGCCCTGAGGGCAGCATGCTACCAGCATAATCTCTCCCTCTCAGAAATCCAAATAAAATATTAAAACTCTCTAATCTCTATCTTGCCTCTGTTTCTCCAGCATTACATTACTACTAGGGAATAGTTCTTATTCTTAGATATGTTAATTTTCTACATATCTTAGATACCAGACCCTAATAAGAGATACTGAAATATGAATTTTTCTCCCCTTCCAATTTAGTTTTCCTTTTTGCCTCCCTGTATTGTTTTACTTCATGCAAAAGTGTTTTAATTTCATATAGTTTTAATTGTCTATTTTGTCCTCTGTGATTTAATGAAGTTAATATTTTGAAACCAAGCATATTATACTTTAGTTTCATCCTTATTAAGCTAAATATGAACAGACAATTTTCAGATGATGAAATTAAAACTATTTCCACTCATATGAAAGAGTGTTCCAAATCACTATTGATCAGAGAAATGCAAATTAAGACAACTCTGAGATATCATTACACACCTGTCAGATTGGCTAAGATGACAGGAACAAATAATGATGAATGTTGGAGGGGATGTGGGAAAACTGGGACACTGATACATTGTTGGTGGAGTTGTGAATGCATCCAACCATTCTGGAGAGCAATTTGGAATTATGCCCAAAAACTTATTAAGCTAAATAAAGCATCATATTAAGATAGAATTTGGTTTTTCAGTTTTTTCTGGAATTTCAGTGGATCAGTTTAGCAAGGACCTTGATATTCAAATCAACCTAGTAGTAGAACTAGAAAAGTAAATCCAGAGATTAGTTTAAGCAGATACTTTAAATATGGAAATCAACTGAATTTCAGGTAAAGCCCCAGAGGGCTTTAAAAGTGAATTGCTAAATGTTGATTAAATGTAAATGCTACCTGGGTGAGGTTGGTTAAGGGAAATTACTAGGGAGACTGAAGGAAGCACCGAAATTGACAGCGTAGTTAAAGGTAAGTGTTATCCCCTTAGGAATTCATGTAAAGCATGAGAATTTTCAAATCTTGAATCAATGTTACAAGGAAAAATAATTAGGCTATCCTGTCTGTGAAGATAAGATGGTGGCTTTAGGTCACCCCACCTTAAGGCTGGCAGCTAAATAAATTAGTAACTAAAGCTGGAAAATCAGGCTGAGAGAGAATACATTAAGAATATTATTTATATTCTTGTTTATTTGTATATTTAATATACAACAAAATAAACAAAAAAATGTAAAGGGAGGGAGAATTGACTTGAGAAATTCTTCCCCTGTGGGCATCAAAAAAAAATCATGAAAAGAGGGAAGAGGAAAGAAGGGAGTAGGTGATACCAAAACAATGCTTCTAATTAGCAAAGAAGGAAGAAAGGAAATAGAGAACATTTAAAAATTCATAAAATTAATTGCATGTCTTTAGGAACTATGTTTAGTGCTTTGTAAGTGGAGAGTAGGGTGAAAACAGGGTAATATTTTCTATGTATATAAGTACTAATATTGGATTAATTTTATTTAAGTTCCATCCCTTTCTTATAGATAATGTAAATAATATTGCAGAGCATGTTAAAGGACAGATAGCATGGAATGGGGATGGGAGTGGATAAGAGAACAGGCTTTAGAGTCACTGAAACAATGATTAAGCTCTTTCTTTGTGCCAGGCAACATGCAAGATGCTGTTCTCTCACTGTCTAATGGGGCAGAAAACATAAAAAAAAAAAACAAAACCCAAGTACAAACATGATGTGTACACACACGTATATGTGCATATATCATGTATGTATAAACGCACACACATACATTCATACATATACATATGTCCACATATAATTGGAAATAATCGACAGAAGTAAGACATTAACAATTAAGGAGGCTGGGAAAAAGGTTTCCTGACAGGATTTTAGCTAAGAATCGAAGCCAGGAGATAGAGATTTTAAAGGAGGGAATTCAGGAAGACTTAGATTCAGATTCTGCTCTGACACATACTGAAAGGGACCTCAGAGATCACCTAGTCCATTCTTCTCATTTTACAGATGAGGAAACCAAGACCAGAGGGATGAAGTGACTTTGTTTAACATAACATATGTACTAAGTGTCAGAGATGGAATTTAAACCAAAAAGTACTCTGAGTCCCTCTCTGTAATCTAAATCATTCTAAAAATGCTTAAGTTTCAGTCTGGCTGTGGAAAAGTTTCCATATCACAAAGTATGAGAACACTGAATATTGTCACCTTATTTAATTTATATGCTGTGGACATCATGCAAAAAATGCCAGACTGCTTGAAGCTTAACAAACAAAACAAAACAAAAAATCCCTAAGAACCTGGCAATTGGTCCTATTATTCCTGGTAAATAGGAGCAGGGTCAAATTTTATATTCTTGGGCTCAAAGATCATTGCAGATGGCAACTACAGCTATAAAACTTAAAGGTGCTTGCTAGTTGGAAGGACAGTTATGGCAAATCTGGACAGCATAAAAAGTAGAAGTTGCTAATAAAGCAATAATAATATTAGCACATTGCTAATAAAGGTCCATATACTCAAAGGTATGATTTTTCCAATAGCAATTTACAGCTGTGAGAGTTGGACCGTAAGGAAAGCTGAGGACTTCAGAATCAATATTTTTGAATTTGAATTCTGGTACTGGAGAATTTTTTTGAGGGTCCCTTGGACAGCAAGGAGATCAAATCAGTCATTATTTTAAAAAATTAATACAGGTTATTCATTGAAAGGTCAAATACTGAAGCAGAAGCTTAGGATGGAACCTGATTGGAAAAGACGAAGGCAAAAGAAAAGAAGATGGCAGAGGATGAGATAGAGAGTGTCACGGAAACAGTGGACATAAACTTGGAGAGACATCAAGAAACAGTAAAAGACAAAACTAGAGTGCTATGGTCTTCTCACTGCTACCTGTAGCCTCATAGAGCTGAGCACCTTCTCTGATGAATGTATGTTAGGCTGAGTGGTCCTGTGCTAGTGTCCACAAAACGTGACTGAATAGTAGAAAAGTAGTTGAGAAATTTATGACCAGAGACAGGTCAGTGATCATGACTAGTGAGAATTTCTTCAAACAGAGGTGTTTTTTTTTTCCTTTGAAATATATTTACTTTTTGCATTCCTTTTCTAAAAAAATTATTTATTTCCCCCAGTTACGTGTAAAAACAACATTGGGGGGTTATACATGTATATTCATTTGTTTTATATGTTTCCTTATGAATCAGGTTGGGAGAGAAAAATCAGAAAAAGGAAAAACCATGAAAAAAAAAAAGCAACAATAACATAGCATGTGCTGATTTACATTCATGCTCCATATTTCTCTCTCTGGATGTGAATGGAATTTTCCATTCAAAGTTTATTGGGATTGCCTTGGATCACTGAACTACTGAAAAGAACCAAGTCTCATATTTGATCATCACACAATGTTGCTGTTAATGTGTACAATATTTTCCTGGCTTTGCTCACTTCATTTTGCATCAGTTCATGTAAATCTTTCCAGGCCTTTCTAAAATCAGCTTTTTTTAATAGAACAATAATATCCCATTAATTTCATATACCAAAATTTATTCAGCCATTCCCCAATTGATGGGGATCTACTCATTTTCCATTTTTTTGTTTCCAACACACAAGGGCTGATACAAACAGTTCTGTACATGTGGGTCCTTTCCCCTCTTTTATCTCTTTGGAATAATTTTTGAATTTGAATTCTGGTACTGGAGATTTTAAAGATTTTTAAGTCCCTTGGACAGCAAGGGGATCCCAGTAGTAACACTGTTGGATCAAAGGATATGCAGTGAGATAGCCCTTTGGGCACAGTTCCAAATTGCTCTCCAAAATGGTTGGATCAGTTTCCAACTCCACCCACAATATATTAGAGTCCCAGTTTTCCCATGTCCTCTCCAACATTCATCATTATCTTTTCCTGTCATAGCCATAGGTGTGAGATGGTATCTGCATTTCTTTAATCAATAGTGATTCAGAGTATTTTTTCATGATTATAGATGGCTTTAATTTTGTCTGTGCATATCCTTTCACCATTTGTCAGTTGGGGAATGATCAAATGAGGTTCTGGGGAGGAACTCACCTATCAAAGGAGGCTAAACTGGGGTAGGTGTTGCAAGCATCAGAAAGTTGGTGGGGCCGAGGTGGCCTCTGGGATAAATATAATCTCTGTAGCTCTGGGATAAACATAAATCGTTTAGCATTTAAAACTCTTTACAATCTGGCTCCAACCCTTCTAAAGCCAAACCTCATCATTTCCCTTCACACATTCTATAGTCCAGTCAAACTTGTTCAACCACGACCGACTCTTGGTGACTTTCTCGTCAAAGATATTGGCGGGGTTTGCTATTTCCTTCCCCGGTGGACAGAGTTAAATGACCTGCCAGGATCACCCACCCAGTGAGTGTCTGAGGTTGGGCTGACCTCACCTTCCTGACTCTAGGTCCAATGCTTTCTGCGCTGAGCCATGCCATCGGGCAGCCTATCTCCTTAGAATATTTACCCACCATCTCCTGTATCCAGTGGATTTATACTGTCCCAGGCCTGGAATATTTTGTCCTCACCTCTACCACTTGGAATCCCTGGCTCCCTCTAAGGCTCAGAGGAAGCATATTTTACTGTGTAGTCTTTCCTGATAACCCAGTCACAAATGCCCTCCCCACCCTCTAATCGCCTTATATTATTTGGTATCTACTTATATATGCACTCTCCTATAAGAGCTCCTAAAGAGACTGGCTCACTTTGCATCTTCAGGGCCTACCCTAGTAGGTTAAATATATTCCTGTGGTTTGGTTTAGCATTTAGGCCAGTCATTTAAACTCTGAACCTGTTTTCCCGCCTCAAAATTCTCTCCGTACTCCAGTTCCTTCACAATATGGATTCATTCCAATTGCACATAACTTCCCTTCCCCCACCTCCAATCCAGATTATTACTTCTCTCCTCCGATGGCTGGTCCTCTCATCTCTGCTTCGCCTTGTGCCTCCCCAAAACCCTTACCTTCTCCACCTCAATATCCTTCCTTCCTTTCTGCTGGGGCTGTCTCCTTTCTCAAGACACATTGCCAGTTCTCTACTTTGCATAGATTACATTTCACCCTCCATTATCCTTTCCTTATTTGAATACATCTCATCTCCCTAGTTTGGCCTCCCACACAGAACTTTGAAGGTGGGAGTAGCCAGAAAAGACTGGTCTTTTCCAGATAGTTAATGAGGGAGTTTCCAAATACTCATAAAGTATGAATGTTTCCCTAAATACTGTCTTGTGCCATATTCTTCACTGGAAGTTGGGTGCAAAAGCCCTGCAGTGACTGACATTTTTCAGACTTTCCAGTATCTTCAATCAGGATAACCAAATAGTAGCAGGCTGCCTTTCCACAGGACAGACAAAAAAGTTTGTTTTAAAAATACACTTTCTCAACTAAATATAAAATTCCACAAACTGATGAGAAATAATTCTTCTTTTCATGAGAAGCAGAGTGATATACGGTAAAAAGAATTACATTAGAGATATAAAACATGTGGATAGGTCACTCAACAAGCTAGTAAGAGCTTACTACATAGGCCAACACTATGCTAAGTGATGGGGCTACAAAGAAAAGGGGGGAAAAAAAGCCTTATAGGAGCTCATAGGCTAATGAGGGAAAACATGGAAATAACTATGTACAGAAAGATAAAGAGTAAATGGGAGGTGATCTGGGAAGGTACTAGTCAGGGGCTAGTTAGGAAAAGTCCTTTTGCAGAAAGTGGTTTATGAAAGTGGGCTCTTTACAGATTAATGGAACTGAAAAGAGCCTTAGAAATTCAGTGAAATTATCTGTTTACAAATGAGCCACATGAGACCAACATCCACCAGTATTTCCTTCACAACATGGATTAAGCCAACTGCCCCTCCTTCTTCCAACATTAATCGCCTTCCTGGGTTATTAATTTTCGTTAAAGACAACAAAACTGTCCCTGCACCTGGACTGGGCCCTCTTCTCTCTGTGAGAGAGCTTCCTGCTGATCTCAGGGAAGTGAGAAGTCTTGCTCACATGGAATGTGGGCTTCTTAGATGTGATGGATTTCTGGAAACCATACCTGTCATGACACTGTCTCTGACGTCACCATTCAACATCCAAAAAATGAAGTAGTATATCTGTTATAAATCTCCTCAGGGCAAAGTAAACTACCACATTTTGTCTCAACATTGAACTTTAGCTGCAAAGTTCTGGCTTTCGCCCCATCACTAACAGAACTCAACATATTCCCTAAGGTGAATTAGTCTCAGAGTTAGGCTCTGAACACAGAGGTCTTCTAAGTCCAAGATTATTTAAGCCATATGACCGTGGACTCTTTAAAGATCTGAATTTCAGTCTTTTTATTTAGCAAAACAGAATAGTGTTATCTAAACTACTTTACCTTTCTGGATATTTGAGAGGAAAGTGGCAATTTATGGTTTTACAGAAATGTGACTTTTGTTGTTCTAATTGGAACTTGAAAACAGAGCTAATTAAAAATAGAACTCCTTACTTTTGTCATATTCTGAGATAAAACAACTTGTAAGCAAAGAAACAACTTTCAACAGTGATAAACAGTTTTTATTCAGGCAATGAAACATGAAAAAAATATATTAGTACTTATTATAATAATTTCATTTGTGTAAGTATAACTCTTACAAATATTTACCTGACATATAAAAAGGGAAATTATTATACATATAAAATTTATGTAGATGATCATTACATATACAATGCAATCTTGGTAGGAGTCAAGCAGCTTTCACTCCTCCCTATGGGAGGGTAATCAATCACTCACTGTATGGCAGTCACAGGGGCACAGCGGAAGCAGGTGTGCAATTAGGATGGTCACTTATTGGCACATGTTACTATATATGGAAATCTATTGGCAATGTATTCGTGCTGACAGCAACACTGAGGAATATACTGGCACCTTTGAGAATTAAAAGGGGCATCTGTATTCTACCACAAGGAAGAAAAGACTCCAGGTTAAATTTAGTTAAGACCTGGGGGTTGGTTTAGAGTTCCAATTCTTAAGTTTACAAGATCATTTGAGTTCTCAAGTAAATACAGAAGATTACAGTGATTAG
Source organism: Sminthopsis crassicaudata (assembly GCF_048593235.1). NCBI lineage: Eukaryota > Metazoa > Chordata > Mammalia > Dasyuromorphia > Dasyuridae > Sminthopsis > Sminthopsis crassicaudata. The sequence goes on along the minus strand of NC_133618.1, from coordinate 133,526,586 downwards.
CCTGGGAGCTCCATGAGAGCAGAAACTATCTGAATTCTGGATCTTCCCCAGCACTAACACGAACTTCATGTTTGTCAACATTTGATGGGCAGAGAACTTTAAACAGATTCTACATACCACTTCAGGCAGAGGGCAATGCAATCTTTAATAGCTCTAAAAAAATAAAGAATAATTCAAAATAGAAGAGTGGCTTAGCTGCATGCTGGTCTCCATTTACATTTAGATTATAGGATGCCATAGGTCTAAAATGGTGCACTCAGCATCTGTGAGATGAGATGCCCATATAAGCCTGTCAACTTATTGTCACTAAACCATATTTTAGCTAAGAAATCATTCCATAGCAGTCTTGCTTGTCCAAGTCTGACTGCAGGCTGACAAGGCAAAGCAAAAAAAGAATTGCTTCTGGATGACAATCTATGAACACATAAGACACTGATTGGCAGGGAGAGAGCTCACCCACTGCTCAAGGACAATGTCCCTAAAAAAGGGCTTTACCAATTCTAGAATATTATTTCTCAAAGCAGACCCTGCAGAAGGGATGGAATTCAACAATAGATTCAGGAAGGGGGTTAACAGAAAACTAAAAAAAACAAAAATAAAAACAAAAACCAGCATTGCATCAGGGGACCAGCAAACCCGCCTTTACCAAGATTGATCAGAATAGGTCATGTGACTGAGGTTGTGTCTGTTAATGCAGATTCTCCTAGATGGGTGATTATTGCTCTGCCTCTGCAGAGGATGTGAGGTTCTGCTAGATGTGGAAGCCTGTAATTCTGTGATTATTTACTTGTATTGAAAGGGAATGGCAAAATATGTTACTGCCTTTAAGGGAACAATTAAGCTTCAGGGCCCATTGTGTGTGCATCTTTCTAACCAGGTTAATGGACCCACAGAACAGGCCTTCTAGACTCCTCCCTGTAATTACCTGAGGTGGATGTTTGATCCACAAAATATGCAAATTGTTACATTGTCAGCTTGAGACAGTCAATGAAAATTTTCTTAATACTGTGAAGGTAAGAGTAATTCTTCAAAAGAGCTTAAAATTTCATTTTAAAACAAAAAACAAAGAAAAATAGGAAAGGTGAGAAACTTAAATATATGGCACAATCCTGGGTAAGACCTTGGGCTTGGGACAAGAGCTATCTCAAGAAACCAGAGGTCACTGTAACCTGCAGCTATTTTAAGAACTTTTGATAGTGAAAAGATAGGAAATGGAAATGTGCTGGGGTTCCCCCAACTCCTCACCCTCCCCAGGGTCACAATGATTCTAAAGGCCAATTATTGTTTTTAAGAGACCTATTCATCAAAACTGAAGATTTGGCCTTAGATTCTGCTATGGGATTTACTTATACTGTGTGTCTCAAAAATCTTAGTGCCATTCTAAGTTTAAATCAAAGCTTTAATTTAATAGCTATAAAAATATCTAAACATGATTTCATAGCTATTAAAACTTAAAACTGCACTAAGACTTTTACAACAGCCTGGATTTTCAAAGCAAATGGGAAAGCTTAATACTATCTTTAAGGAAATCATTCAGCCCAGTATATCTTTGTGCATCATACTGAGCCTGTGCATGAAATCAAATCATTAGTATTGGGAATATATAGTTTCTAAATGTCAATGTGGGGGATGAATGACAAAGGTAGAATGGATTAGATGGGAAGGAGACTAGATTGAATTGAGGAAAAATTCAACCCAGCCTTCACCCAAAAATAAAATTGAATTCTGCAACACTTTGGGATGCTTCCAAAACCCTCATCATTTTTCACTGTCATGTGTTTCTGAACTTCCTAATTTGGGCCAGGGTTGAAGAGAGCTAGCAATGTATCTCTCAGTATTTCCAGGCCAATAGTGTAGAACAAGGGGTTTGAGTATAGGTCAGTCACGCAGCCAGATTTCAAGGCATTTCTCCAAATAAAGCAAAACTCTGGAAAGTTCACCATCACTGACAGCTACTGTTCAATCTTGACCCCATGGGCGGAAAAAGGCTAATTCTACCATGAGGCATCAGATACTCCAACGAAAATAATTTTAGACAAAAATAGCTACACTTTGGCAAAGTCAACTATATATTTCTTAAGAACCAAAGGACAAAAGTCCTGCTCCTACTTCCCAAGCATTCTCTAAAACATTCTCAAAGTCTACTGCAAAAGTGTCTCAGGGGTGACAGAATAGAGGGGCCCCAACACTTTTTTTTTCCAACTGGACATTGAAATACTTACAAGAACATAGTTTTTTAGCTCTCAACTATGCTTAAGGTGAGAGATAGGCTGTTACTACCCTAGGGAGTACAAGAGTTGCTTTATGCTCCTAAACTCAATGTACTTCACTTTGCCCAGGCTATCATTTCATGTTTGGGCAGATGCCTAGGGTACTTAAAAGAATTGTCCTATCAAGTGTTAACTTTCAGTGCTATTGGGGCATTGGTGAGTAAGTATTAGTCAACAGTTGAAATATGAAGTCTTTAAGAAAATGGGGCCCTTTCACATTTTCTGCACTGCACCTCCATTTGCTAGAATCTATATACAATGGCAACCAGAGCTGCCTGCTAATTTGTGTCCCAAAAGGGGATTGTCATCATCAATATAACACATAGCACTAGTGCTCTTTGGCTACTAAGAGACCGTGAATACACGATCCAGTTGAAACTGCTACGTGTGCTTCATGTATAGGACAGACTGAGAGCAAACAAACAGACATGGACACTTTCTATCTACACTTCCTATCTATGTTGGCTAGCAGCAGAAAGGTTCTGTAAACTTTCCCTTTTCCTAAATGCCAATATTATTTTCCCAGAGGGTTTTAGAATCATAGCTCAAAGAAGAAACCAATGTGTTATTCCACCGCTTGTAATGTGCAACAAAAATCCCTTTAAGCCTCAATATTTGTTTTGGAAAACCTAAATGATTGTCCTAAATTGAGTGATTCAAAATTTTTTTTTCTTTTGTTGTTGTTTTTGTTCTTTAATTTTTTTCCCTTATTGCTACACAAAGTTTTATCCTAAAGGTTTTCAAAAGCAAACAATTCCGGGAGTTTAATAGGATTCTCAGTTTTCAAAGAAATGCTGAGTTGTGACTGAAGAGTATAGAACTCATGTGAAAGGTGTGTGATAAAGAGACAACGCAAATTTTGGATTTATGGAAGGCCTCCACTGCTCACTGCAAAAGTTGGATCATGCAACAGCATTAAAATTACAGTATGACAATAACCATATACTCAAAATACTGCACATTATCACTATGAAGTCCTTGAAAGTAATAGGTTCAAGCAAAAACAAGTAATTCCAAAGGGCTACATGGCTTTGGCTTAGCTATAAGGAGGGGAATTCACTGGCATTGGATTAAACACTCCCATCCAGCAGCTAATGGGATGAATGGGTGTTGACCCTATTTATATAAAAGGTAAAAATAATAATTTTCAATACAGATTTCCCCCCTACAACTTTTAAAGTGGCACAGAAGTAGTTTTTTTCTTCAAACAGTAATACAAAAGGTGCTGAGTCTCAGAGCACTTTATATATAATTTCTTTTTAACGTCTGTAGTTTTGCTAAAAACCTAGTAATGGAAATCTTTTGAAACCAGGCATGTCAAATAAAGCAAAACATGCTTGATCCTTCAAGCTAGTCTTTAATTCTGGTCTTTCCAGTGTTAAAATCTGGGTCAGGGTTTTAGAGAAGAATGTTATATCTATCCTGAAATATTAAAAAATTAGAATGCATTTTCCCCTAATTTCTCCTATGCCTTCCCAAAAGGTAGTGGTGGTAAGGGAAAGCCTGTAATTATTTTCTAATTGGATTATCTAAATCTTTTCTAAGGGAATTTTATTTGCACAATTCAAGTGAAAATTTAATTTCTTTAAATTAAAAAAATTAATCTTATTTTTATTTCCATAAAAGGGCCCCCCAACCCTGCATCATGTGTATCTATTAAGAAAAACTGGCACTAACTCAAAACTAGTACAGTTACTATGGAAAGAGTAAATGCTTGTCCTCACTCCTGGCAAATCAGTGATAGAAGATAGCAATAAAGTAGAATGGTAACAGAAACTACCAAAGAAGGGATTCTGTTCTTAACAGAGCTTCTCCTTCCTGCTTCAGTGTGAACTTTGAGAAAAGAAGGGAATCAGCTTCAAAAAAAAAAAAAAAAAAAAACCAAACCAGAAGCAGCCTAGCAGTTCAGAAGCCTGTCCCTACTACAAGACCCTCCCAGGACATCTCCTAGACCCACAACCTTTGTTCTATGGTGTCCTTGAAGAGGGAGCAGCTCCAAATCCTTCAAAATAATCAGGTGTACTCTCAGTAAGCAATGTACCCAACCTCTCCTCTCCTGACTTGAACAAAAGATTAGATTTTCCCTTCAAATAAAAACCAATTTCAAAAAAACAAAGCTATGTCATCTTTAAAAAAAGAAAAGAATTAATTAGAAGGTAATTCCAGTGGGAGGCTGCAGAGGTCATGAATTCGGGAAACAATACAGACCACAATCACCTACAAATTGGAAAGCCAAACCTACTAGCCAGCCTCCTGGTTTGCTGAACCTGACTACCAACAACTGAAAAAGGACTCCAGGGGTTGTCCTGTCTTTTTTGTCTTTTGAGGGGGCTGTTGAATCTGCAGCAAAGCTGAACAGGGAGCAGTAAGCATGTGCCCTTCTCTGCTACGGGGAGATTAATCCTGGATAAGGCAAAAATACTTGGGAGTCACAAAGAAGCAGCTGAGGGAGGGCATGCTGGATTAACAGCCAGTCTTTCCCAGCTTTGCGATCAGCTCATCACAGATCTTTGTCAGTTCTTCAATTTCTTGGTTCTGGGGGAAAAAAAAAAAAGAAGAAGAAGATGGGTGTCAGAATATATACAGTTGTATGGCTGCTAAGATGGCTAGGTGGTCCTAGAGAGCCAACATCATGAAACTGACCCAAATGGGCAGGAGTCAAGCAGCATCCCACGTCTGCAGGCTTCTGGTGAGGGAAGGGCCTTCCAAATCACCTCATAGATAATTAGGTGACCATCATATTTTCATTTAGAGGAAATAGAGGAGGTCTTTTCATTTTTCCTCCCAAATTTAATCTTGGTATCTTCCACAGATATCCTCCTGCAGTGACCTGCTCTGGGGAGAATGCCAGGGGAATGACAAGCCTCACAGGAAAATTTCCAAAAATGGAATGATGATGATGATCATCTGCCACCCAAGGACCAGCTGAATTAGTTTGAGAGAAGCTCATCACCAGTATACTGACCACCAAGCACTTAATTTTCTTGTCTTTCTACAGAAACTATTTATCATGATTTGGTGGGGTTGGGAGGTATGCTGTGATATGCATTGGTAAAGGCAAAACATATATAGAAGAAATCTCAGATTCCTGAAATAGTGACATAATTGAAATAAAATGGTTAAAGTGAAGGATCTTTCTTTTAGAAAGAAATTCTAGAATGCATTTGAGAAAATACTTTGAAAACTGTATTTCAACATACTGATTTCCTTTATAATACTATGTACTGTGTATATTTAAAAATATCATCTTGATAACAGGGCATCAGGTTCACTCCTAATCTAGAACTCTTGGTCTAGACTCTGTATATCAGGGATTCTCAAACTACATCCTGTGGGCCAGATGCGGCCTACCAGGTTATGGCAAATGAGCTGAGGGGCGGAGACACAGTGTGAGTTTTTGTTTTTACTATAGTTCGATCCTCGAACGGTCTGAGGGACAGTGAACTGGCCCCCTATTTAAAAAAGTTTGAGGACCACTGCGTATATGCTGAATTGCTAGGGGACCTACCCAAACCACTGGAAAGGAAACTCCCCCTTCCCGTCCTCAGTAATCCAAAAGAAACCTTTACCTTCTGCTGAAGGGCTCTTTCTAGAGACTCCACTTTCATTTGCTCTTTTCTGAGGCCAGCATGGAGAGCTGCACTCTCAGCTTTGGCTTTTGTCCGAACCTGAGCGATCTCTTCGTTGGCTCTATGGTGTGGAAATTGAATGAAAAGGGAAAAGAGGGCACAGGGATTAGGCACCAGGGACAGTCAAAGGGGCCTCTGCATTAGTAGTCAGCCAGCACTCACTGGATATGGAAGAGAACAGACTGAAAACACCAAAACCCAAAGCCCTCTTCACTTTAAATTCCTACCCATCCCATATAATCCCAATTCAAACGCTATCTCCTCCAGTATGATGTCCCTGATTTCCTTAAGGACTTAAAAGTTCAGCATTAAAAGCCATGACCAATCCAAAATCAATCATAAAAGAAGTATCCTTGAAATGAAAATCCGAGCCAAGGGAAAAATGATTTATATTTTTAAAAAATCAATTAATGTACAGCTTCCTTCAAGTAATGCTGATTCTACATAAAGCAACAGGCATGGGGACAACAAGAGTGAAGGCTTAGTCATACCCAAAGTTAATTCTTCCTAATTCACCTCTTACCCATGTGGCCAGAAACAGGCACTTTTGTAAAAGAGATACTTAGAAGATTGTACCCAGGATAATTAGTTATGCTGGCAGGGCAAAAGAATTCACAATTTAAAGCCCTTCAGCTACAAAACATTCTTGCTCCTGCCCACCTTTCCCATAACATTCCAAACAAGGAAAGTCATGCTGCTAGATTCTCACTTGTCTAGTTTTTCTTCTGCATGGAGTTTCAAGGCCTGATAGCGCTGCTCCTCTTGTCTGACTCGAGTTAAGTAGTCTTGAGCACATTTTTTCAAAGCCTCTTCATTCTGTTCCAAGGTAGGAATTTGAAATCAAAAGAATATATTACTGCTTCTCTTAGACTACATATAACCCATAACAGGTTCTTCTTCAAGACTCAGGTGACTGGCACAAGGCAAGCATTTAACAAGTGCTTTTTCATTTATTGGGTTAAATTTTATGAATTAAATAAAATTAAGACAAAAGACATTTGAGTGGCCTGTATGTTCAAGATACTTATTCAAAATCTCATCACAGATGTGATACATTAGACAAGGCCTCTTTTAAAAGCGTACATACATTTAGTTTGCTGTTAAAAAAAAAATGCATATTTTGCTACAGCACAAACTCCTAGATAAGAATTGGAAATCTTAATTTATAATTATAATTTATAATATAGTCTTAATTTTTAATTTATAAAGTAATTAAATTTTATTCCTCCTAAAAATATCATACAACATACCCCCTCACACACTTAAGTACTCTTCTAGCATCTATTTGAGGTGTGGCAATGACTTTGGCCAAGAATATGCCAATAGAATGCCAATTGTGGCAAGATGGCACAAATCCGTAACAAACATGTATTATTTGTTTTGAACATATACAGTCATTGATGCAAAACAAATTCCCTCATTAGTCATGTCAAAAAAAAACCCACATCTCAATAAGTCCATCACCTCTTAATCAGGCAGTAGGTGGTATCTTTTATCACAAATTCTCTGGAATTGTGGTTGATCATTGTACTTTTAACAGTATTCTTAATGCTCAGGAAATATAGACATTGCTGTTTCTTCTACCAGTCTCCAGACTAAATAGGCTCTTGCTATCATTAGAAATGATGGTCAGTCATACTCCAAAGAGCATCAAACATCTTTTATTAACTATCCAGGAAGTATTTATAGTTGCAAACTTGGCCACAACAATGGAAGAATAAACTAAAAAAGAACTTAAAGGAGATTATAAAAGCCAATTCAAAGACCCAAGTGGGTAATCCATCTAAAAGGCTGGCCACTTCAAATGGGAAATGAAAGAAACATCAAGGAATAATCAAATAACCCTCCAGATGTGACAAAGAAGCAGAGAGAAAAAGGCTCAGCACCTTCTTAAATCCTTCGAGGACACCCTTGAGGTTCTCATATCTCCGGAATAGATCAGACAGGGATCTCTCCACAGAGTTCAGATCTGCCAGGGCCTGCTCCTTCTCCATGGTCAGCTGCTGGAGACTCTTTTGAGAGGTCATATTTGTCCTCTGCTCATCTTCTGTAAACATAAAACAAAAAAGTGAGGATGTTGGTGTGACCTCTTGCTTCATATTAGTCTATAAATCTGATTAATAGGGAGGAAGCAATTCCCACAACTTTTCACAAATATCAAAAGAGCCATCATGGACCTCCAAGGGAATCATGTGAAATTCTATGTTGGAGAAGGAATTCCTGCTACAACATCCCAACAGACATGGTTATCTCAGACTTCCACTTTACTTGGGGGCAGTTCTAATTGTTTCAAGTTGACCTTTTCCTCTATGACTTTCACCCTACTGCATATTCTCACAGGACAAGCTTTTGGACACAAGTTCTCAAACTTTTTGTTTCAGGACCATTTTACACTCTTAAAAATTATTGAGGATTGCCACTCCCTGAAAAAAAAAAAAGATTTTTGTTTACAAGGGTTATGTTATGAATATTTATTGTATTTGAAGTCAAATATCTGAATATGACAACAAAAAAAGTGTTGATTTCTCATACCTCATGAAAGTTGTCTCAGGGACCTTTAAGGGTTCCTTAGACCATACTCTGAGAATTGTTGCTTAAAAACAAGACTAATCTCTATTCCACATGATAAATACACTGGTAAATATTAAAAGACTAAGAGGATGGGAACCATTGATTTTTTTTTCCCCCGGAAGTCCCTGTTTTCTTTATTTGAGAGCTATGATCTTTTACAACAAGGGCTGAAAATGTTCTTTTGGAGGGTATCAATGAGTTAGGGAAAGGACTTTTGAAAATGTTAACGCAGTGATGAAAAATGTTATCCACCATCAAAGAACTGACATTGTCTGAACACAGAGTGAAGCATATTATTTTTCTCTTTCTTTCAAGTCTTTCTTGTATAAAAAAAAATGTTTTATATAATTGCACATATATAACCTATGTCAGATTGTTTACTTGTCTCAGGAAGATGGAAAGAAGGAAAGGGTAGAATTTGGAACTGAAACCCCCCCCCCAAACAAATGTTTAAAATTGTTTTAACATGTAATTGGAAAAATACAATATCGTTTTTAAAAAAAGAAAAGAAAGAAAACATTTGACAAGTGGAACATTTAGTGAAAGGTCACTGTGGAATTAGGTAGTTTCTGTCTCATTTAGCATTCTAGTCTGAAATCCACCTCTAATAGGCTAATGGCTCATATATGGAAAGCAACTTCCTTCTTACCAATCATTTGGGCAATTGTTTTTTCATATTCAGCCACAATTTTCCTAAATAAAAAGAAAACAGAAATTTATCAGGTGAGTTTTGTGTTTCCAAATGTATATTATGTACATCATTCCTAGGACATAATACTCTGTTGTTCCCCATGTCTAGAATCTCTTTCTCCTCTTTATCTCTGCTTACTGGCCTTCTTCAAGTTTTAGTTAAAATCCTAACTTTCAAGAAATCTTTGGCATTCATCCTTTCATCTATCCTGTATATAGTTTAACTGTACTGTTTTCAAGCTGTCTCATCTATCTGGATGTGACCCCCTTGAAAGCAGAGTCTGTTTTTGTCTTTGAATCCCCACCTCTGCCAACACTTAGCACAAAGTCAGGTACATAGGAAGAATAAATGTTTTTTGAACTGAAATAGTAATCTGCACAGATATTGAGTTTCAACTAAGTCACCAGTAGAGACCGAATATAATACAAGGTTATTTCAGATTTATGCTGTCAATGTATAACAGCCTTGGTTACAATTTCAGAGTATCACAGAATTTCTTTTTTACTTATCCATGTTTTTCTTATTGTTGCAAATGGTCTTTCAGTTCTCACTGCACCTTTCCCAGAGGGTGAAGAGATAACAGAAACCAACCTGTTTTGTCCTTTCTTAGCACTTACAGTCAAACTGGCTTGTGGGGAAGGAATTTGAAGTTAAAGTGCATTCTGAAAATGTTTTTTAGGGATTTGATATGTTCTCTCTCTCCCCCACAAGCACAGACATAATAGAGTAGGTCTTATCCTAACAGTTTTCCCTTAGTCTGCATGTCTTTTGCATATGTTTGTATGTAGTGATACAATTTTGTTTGTACAGAGCTCTGACAAGACAAATCACATAATTCTCCTTGACTGCATAATTATCAACTGACGACCAAATACCATAGTGCCATACCATACTCTCATTTTGGAGACAGGAATACAGAGGCCCAGGAAAGGGAATGAGTTCTCACCAGCTAGTGAATGGCTGAGGCAGGCTGCCTGTCTAGTATTCCTTCCATGGAGGATTCTCTTTGGCTGAATAGAAGCAAAGTTCTTTCCAGCTAGAATCTAAGCATGGCCCTAAGTTTCAGTATATGGCTGTGTATGAAGCAAGGTAAAAAGAATACTGGCTCTGGTAGCAATAAGACTTGGGGTCCCTTGATGCCTTTGGGCAAACTACTTACCTACCACATGCCTTATTCTCATCTGTAAAAATAATGCTTATAGATTTTTTCTATTTTTGTATTTAGGAACCTTTCTTTCTTTTCAAAGAACTCTGATTCTAGGAATATGGCAGATATTCAGACCAATCCAGCACAGCATCCAGAACCAGAGCTGGTATTCATATAAAGCCTTAGGGATTTATATACATTACCTTCTCTGTGATCCTGATGACAACTCTGGGAGACAGTTGCTCTATCATCCACATTTTTATAGATGAGGAAATTAAGACAGAAGATGAGTGAACTACCCAGAATCATGGAGCACATAGGGTTCACAGTCTCCACTGGGTCTCCCACATCAGAACAAAAATCTAAGTGTATCTAAGACTCTGAGCCACTCATGTGACCAGATGTGTCAGGGTCTGAAATTAGATTTAAATTCAGGACTTCCTGACTCTTAGCCATATCCACTGTGCCAGCTGGCAAAAAGCCAGGTTCTTCAATATTCAAAAAGCATAAAGTCAAGAATTTCAAAGATGAAAGAAACACCTTACAGTGATAGGCCATTTCAATTCATACCCTAAAAAGAATCTCCACTTTAATAAACCCAGGCAAATGGTTATGCAGCTCTTACCTGAAAACCTCCAGTAAAGGGGCAATATACCTCATTCCATTCTACTTTGGGATAGGTTTGTTAGGAAGCTTTTCCTTATAAACTAATCTAAATCTGCAAATTTCTATTGTCTATAAAACCTGTTAACCTGGGAATTACAAATCCATAAATATGTCCAAAAGTGGTATTACAGAATGGTCTTCCCTAAGAATTCTGCTGAAACTAACCTCATTTCTAAGACTTCTTGTCGGGTCTCTTCATATTTTTTCTTCCATTCATTTGCTTCAATTTCTTTAGTGATTATCTAGAATATTAAACAAAACAAATTAAAAAATGAACAAACAACAACAACAACAAAAAACAAGGCTTTTTTGAGACAACGTACTGATAATTTGGGCTTTTCAGATTAAAAAGAAAGTAAATGGACATAGAGAAATCAAATTCCTTCTGAATTTTTTATCCATATTAAGAAAAACTCCTCACATTGATAGTGCTTTCTGAAATTTAATATTAAATATTAGTTTTATGATTATTAATAGAACATGTATGGGTCTATAGAAGCGCTGACAACAGACTTCATTAATTACTCTTCTATCTGCCAGAACAACCAACCAGAATCACTTTCATGAGGAAGTACTCAAAAGATGCCCTGGAATAGAGGCTACGTATTAATGGAAAATAGCTCTTGTCTTTAAGCTGGGACAGGGGCAAGTAGGAACAATATCACTAAATCAGGTTGAGGCATCAAGGGATACTCTTTTCTTTGGGGAAATGGAACACGTAGGGATCTAGAGTCATTATCAAGCAAACAGACTCTGTCTCTGAAATGGTCACTGAGCTACTTGTGCCACCAGCTGTGAGCTCCATCTATTTTATAATTCAGTCAGACCTGTCTTTTGTGCAGCAAGAGGCAAGGCACATCTGCACTCATTATCTGTCCTCCTATGTGCCAAAAGGCTGGGGCTTTGAAGGATGCAGATGTCTCGACCTGAGCATGGGGCATGGAATGGTCCTATCCTCAGGGCTATGTCTGTCATTGCCAAAAATTGTCAAGGACCACGAACTCATTCATGCTTTTTCAAGAGTACTGAATAGAAAGAAACAGATAGGAAAGGACTAGGTGAAACCCGGGACTAAGATGGGTCTTAGGCGGCAAACCCAAGAATTAGGGAAATGGGGGATAGGAAAGCCAAAAGGTTTCATAACATCTTGGAGGGTAAAGGTTTTTGACAGTCAAATCTAATCTATTACCTAAAAGCAACTTTCCTTGGATCAGGTAGTAATTGGTCATCCATTTATATGTTACATATGGACTATTTGTGTCCTATTTGTGGGTGAGCCTTCCAAGTTTATAGTGGTCTCACAAGTTGGACACGCTGTAAATTGACCCCAAGAGAGTGATGTCATTTTGGTCCTCTTCAAGACCAAAGGACAACAAGCATCCTTGATAATCTTTAGCATGGCCTGTGGCTAAGTTTCTTGTTTTTACTGAATTATTTCTCTAGTGGATGACTCTTCATGACCTTATTTTTCTTGGAAAGCATCTAAATTTAGGCAGCTTCTAGTTTCCTTAATTAATCATTTATCACCAAGACCATGGTTCGAGTGATGGAAGATGAGAACAGAGGACAGACCCAGAAGGTAATAGAAAAGAGAATGTTCCTCTTGGATGAAATAATAAAAAACAGACTAGAGCACAGTGTGGTCTAGTTGTGCTAATAGTTTGGATTAATGGCTTTAGAAATAAAGTCTTAGATTACAATACATATGTTCCACTTGCCCTCAGACCAGAAGTGGTAGATGTTGGAAAAATGAAATTTAATTTGGAAGTATCCATAAATGCAGTGGTAATTCTCAGTCTGGGTTGATGTGTTAGTCCACGAAGCCAGAATGTCTCTTGTAGGAATGATCAAATCTCTTGGGACAAAATTGATAACAAAAAGTTATCAATTATATGATATCCAGTATGATATCCTGGCCCAACAAGGTCAAAAGGTGTGTAGGGACAGCCAAATGGTACAGTGGATAGAGTATCAGCCCAGGAGTCAGGTAGATCTGAGTTGAAAATCAGCCTCAGATAACTATGAACCACTACATAGAATTCCCAATCCCTCTATTTTTGTCATGCCTGCATTTTTTATTTCCTTCACAGGTTAATTGTACACTATTTCAAAGTTCAATTCTTTTTGGATAGCAAAATAACTGTATGGACATATGTACATATATTTTATTTAACTTATACTTTAACTTATTTAACATGTATTGGTCAACCTGCCATCTGGGGGAAGGAGTAGGGGAAAAGAGGGGAAAAGTTGGAACAAAAGGTTTTGCAAATATAAAGATATAAAAAAAACAAAAAGAAAGAAAATCAGCCTCAGACCCTTAACACTTCCTGGCTATGTGACTCTGGGCAAATCACTCAATCCCAATTGCCTTTCCAAAAACAAAAACCAGGGAAGAAAAAGAATCTAGAAGGTGTGTGATAAAATACATTGAGAGGGATGATCAGGTTAAAAAGTAACATATAGTATATAATAGAAGTCTCACTAGTTTTTCATCCAGATCTCCTTTGGCCTGTATTGAAGGTATGCACAAACCAAATTATGGCAGACTTCACAGCCACCAAAAGTAGTGGGTGAGCAACTGTAGAATCTTCAACATTCCAACATCCCTGGTTATCCACCTGTTGTAGCAGCTTTAGGAGAGCTATCTACTCATTACCTAAAGGGCTAAGTGACGCATGAGTAAACAGAAGTTCATCTGAAATGAAGTTTTCTCTGCAAGGGGAAATATTGTTGATATGTAGTAAAATGAACTTGGGTATACAAGTTTTGCTCCTTCTTAATGGATAATCTTGATGAGTTCAAGGGGAGGCTTGGGAACTTCCATTTCTTGGCTAAACAAAGCTTGTGTGAATTGCTCTTTTTTAGGGTGCCTGTATTTTGGCTCAAAAAATGGAGCACAATTCACTTGTTTGGGAAAGCATTCAATTTTAAAGGGGCTTAAAAGTCCTGGTTGTTATATGTAAAATGTATGGGATTGCCTGTCATCGGGGGAGGGAGTAGAGGGAGGGGGGGATAATTTGGAAAAATGAATACAAGGGATAATATTATAAAAAGTATATAATAAAAATTTAAAAAAATCTATTAAAAAAATTTTTAAAAAGAGATGTATCCCTGACAAAAGTAATATGTTAATTTAACCATAAAATAAAATGAAGATATTAAGTGATATTGACCAATAAAAAAAAAAAAAGTCCTGGTTGTTCAGGTGATTAGTGGTTCCTTTCAGGTATAATAACCACATCACTTGCCTGTAATATCAATAGCTTCCCCCCCCCCCAAATAACTGATACTGTGGCATTCTGTTCCCTTAATTCCGGAGAGATGGTGGTTTAGGTTCCATAGGTTGACTAGTAGATCATTACTGCTACTTCAGAAATGAATTTTCATTAAAAAAAAAATGTATTAAGGGCTGCAGCAAGACAGATGTGCTGAGGAAGTTAATCTTATTCTCTTTCCTTAAGTTGGGCAATTAGAGATTCATTATTTAAGTGCTGTAGGACTCTGGATTTAGAAGGCGCCATGGCAGACAGTTTCCAAAGTCCATTATGAATGCCTTTCAACCTATTAACTTCTCATAGAAACAGTATTCATGGGGGCAGATAGGTGGTGCAGTGGATAGAGCACCAGCCTTGAATTCAGGAGGGCCCGAGTTCAAATCTGGTCTTAGACACTTAATACTTCCTAGCTGTGTGACCCTGGCAAGTCACTTAACCCCAGCCTCAGAAAAAAAAAAAAAAAGAAACAGTATTCATGAAGAAGTTGTCCAGTGCCATTTGGACATAGTGCTTTGGACCTGGTAAGCACATTAGCCTGGTAGAAGATCACTCCATGAATCTCACAAGTCTTGGAAAGTGGGAGGGACATTATAAAGTCCCATGGTTATGTCCATATATTCAGACTGACTAAATTTAGTCTAAAAGTTTCTTCCAAACACTTAACTTTTGCTTTTCATCACCTACATTTCTTAATAAATGCTTTCCTTCTTCTCCCACAGAATCAACCTTTGTAACAATGAAGAAAGAAAAGAAAAATAATTCACCAAAACTAATCAATGCAAGATCTTGAGATCATATGCAATATCATACATCCATAGACCCCATTTCTGCAAAG
Organism: Sminthopsis crassicaudata; assembly: GCF_048593235.1. Lineage (NCBI taxonomy): Eukaryota > Metazoa > Chordata > Mammalia > Dasyuromorphia > Dasyuridae > Sminthopsis > Sminthopsis crassicaudata. The sequence continues at coordinate 133,511,499 of NC_133618.1, read as the reverse complement.
GTAAAAAAAATGTAGAAGACTTTCATTCATTTATCTATAATCACCTTGTATATTCCTTGGAATTCCAGTCTTGGTTACCCCAACTGGGCTACAAAGTAAACAATGACATAGACAGTGGTACCTGATTATAATGCTGTTACTCTTGAGCATTGTTATTTGACTGCAAAATACTCCATTATTCCTTGAAAGAGTAGTGAACTAAGTTAAAACGGTTAGACAAGATGGCTACCTACAACAAGAATTCTTTTGAGGGCAGGAATTAATTTTTCAGTTTTGTTTTCATATAGGAATTAGCTCAAAAAAGCTTGTTGAATATAGGATATGTTAAGAATATAGTTTGTTCGCCCAGGAGTTTGTCCAGAAAAGCTTACTGAACTGAATTCGGATGGTCATGAAGGGAGTACAGGGTGGTAGTTGTGGTAAAATAATTTTCAGGGTGTGACTTGTGCTCTAGAACAAGCATATGCATTGATAAAATCTTAATCATAGACAAAGTAGAAAAAATCAGGATGAAGTAACCTGATTGAAGCAGGATTAGTATGTTGAAAATGCAGTTTGAATGGTGAACTTTACATCTTATGGGCTAGTTAGGCTGACCCTTTGTGGAATTGGAGGTGCACAGTGATGTGCCTTGCTACAAATATGCTCATCTGCTAAACAAATGGATGGTGTCAGTAAAACAAACCAAAAAATCCCCAGGACACAAGCACACTAGAGAGAGGAGGAGTGGGTGGTATGAATTACAACACAGTGCACAAATCTTTCAATGCCTATTCTTCTCCACTTCATCCTCCTCCAAAAAAGGAAATTTGGGAGCCATGTAGAAACTCTGCTAAGCAGAAAATATAACATAACTAGCATTTTACAGGAGTAATTTCAGTTATTATATACCTGAGAAAGCAAAAACCTAATCCTTTATCATCTAAAGCCTGGAATTAAAGAAGTCTTTTGCTTCTATACGTGTTTATGTTTCTATATGTGCATATTATATATATGTTTCTATATATGCATAAAGCATGTATATATGAATATATATGCTGCTATATAGATGTGCAATAAAGAATAAACACTGGCTAATGTTCAAAATAACAAAGAAGAATTAGTAAAATGATTGTACTTATAATGTCATATCCATGATTATGATCAATGGTTCATCTATCTAGAAAGACCTTGGAGATCATCTTGTACAACATTTTCATATTATAAATGAGGGGGAGAGGGGCCATATAGGTAGAAGGAAGATTTGAATTCCAGTCCTCTGATAAGTCACTGTTATTTCTTCTGTATTTTAGTGATTAAAATAGATCATTGGTGGCCACTGATATATGAAAATGTGCTTACAATTCCCAACATATGTAACAATAACCTAGACAGTGGTACTACAAAAACGGAGACTTAAGACAAAGAGGTTATATCATTTTCCCCAAAGACACAAGGAAATTTCAACATCAGGAATTTAAACCCATGTCTACTGTTTTTGAATTCAGCATTCTATTTTATTACACAGCAGTTCTTTATGAGTCTAGAGAGCTTCCACGCACATGTGATTCTGGTCAAAGAGGATGACATTCACCAGCTAGGGATTTTGTGAAGAAAGGGGCCAAAACCCAACCCATTACCTCTTCTCTTATTAAAGTCAGGACGGCGGTTTTATCCGATTCACTGAGACAGATGCTATCCAGGGGACTTTCATCCCCACATGCCACAGACACAGGGGCTTTCTCTGTTGAGCAAAGGTCAAACATACCCTGTGGAAAGAAAAACACTATGATTAAAAGCCCTCAAGCCACTGACTTCTAGGCTGCACACTGCCTCAAAACTGCCCCATGTTGAGCTTTTCCACCTGATTATGCCTCCCTTTATGAAATTATTAGCAAGGCAATGAGAACACACGGTACAGCCTTTGACGTAATCTCGCCTTAGAAATAGATACATCAGATGCCAAGAGGATCAGTTCAGATGTTCCCAGCATGTGTAGGCTCAGAGTGCTTAACAAGATGTTCTTCCCCTTGTCTCAATTTTTAGAAAAGTTGTGAAGTCATTTTTAAAGTCACCGAGGAACCAGTTCCTAACCACAGCCATGATAACAATGATATATGTTTACCAAAGGTTTTTTATCCATAAATGATGTTATCTAAGCCACACAACAGTACTGCAATATAATCCCCACTAATTAAATGAGAAAATTTAAGCACAGATTAAGTAACCTGAGCAAGGTCATACAGATAATGACAATTATAACAATAATAACTTTTTTATACATTACACATACATACATATATATAAAAATGTATATAAAACTTTACAATTTAAAAAAAATTTTAATTGTTTTTACATGTAACTAGGGGAGTGAAAGTAAATATGAAATTTTTTTAAAAAGCATTTTTATGTATATTATCTTACTAAATCTCACAACAACCATGAGAAATGAATACTAAGGAGATTCTTATCATATAGTATGTCAGGGGTAGTGTATGAAGCCTTATTTTCCGTAATTCTAAATCCAATAATCCAACTGTTACATCAAGCTGTAATTAAAACACTTAAAATTTTTTTTTGGACATTGGGGATCCTCTCACTCAGTCAATTATGGGTTCAACCTCACTGATGATCAACATGGAAGCTTTAACCCATTCCTATTCCAAGCTGGGCTTCAGATTCACCTGCTCTCAGAGGCTTACCAGATTGGTGTACTCAGTTCTCTTTAGCCTTTTTGCAGTTCAGAGCACTTGAACTCAATCTACCAACTTCAAGATTATAGTCATGCACTATTACTCTAATCTGTAACATGGTTATCAGTTATCATTGAACAATTAATTTTTTTCTACTTAAGTAACTACATAAAAGTCTATTCCTTTAGAGATTAAATGAAAAAAATTTGGATAAGGAATCTAAAATACAGTGCAATCCAATTATTTATACTAGCTCTACCAATTGCAATCTTTCTCATAATCAAGACCCAACTCCAGAGTCGCCTCCTTCATGAAGATTTCTCTGATCACTTTTCTCTTTGATTCCTCATGTCATTTTATTTGTATTTAGAACCATAAGTTTCTATGAGGATTAGAAGGGACTGGAAATCATTTAGTCTACTTCTCAATCCAATTTTACAGACAGAAGGAAATAGCCAACTACTCTACATTCTTCGCTAAGAAAACCCCACATGGACAATATGGTCCATGACATCATAAAGAGTCAGACATGATTGCATGATTAAACAACTAAGGACTTTAATAAATGCTGGAGTGTAAAAAAAAGGGCAAAAATTAACAACACACACACACATCCTAGAGAGGGAAACAACAAATTAATATTTAGGTACACAGAAGATATAGAGTTGATGACAGCAGGATGAAATGGACCAGAAAAGTCTCCTGAACAACGTGATAGGATCGGAGCTAACTCCTGAAAGAAGCAGGAAAACTAAGAAACTGAGAAAAATGGAGGAAGCATTCTAAGCATTGATTGCAGTCAAGGAAGGTAGTCAAAAAACATTTATTACTCCTACAGATTATTATTTTTCATCATTATTATCTTCCATTTTTTAAAAGGAATTTCACTTTCTATGTCTTGCTGCTGGGCTTTGTTGGTAACAGAAATGTTGATGATGTATGTGGGTTTATGTTATATTTTGCAAAAATAAACTATTTCTAGTAGTTTTTAGTTGATTCTCTAGGATTTTCTCTAGGATCATCTGCAAAGAGTGATAATTTTGTTTCCTCATTACCTACTCTAATTCTTTTCCTTTTCTTTTAATAAGCATCTACTATGTGCTAGGCACTGTACCATAGTACAAAGACATGGAAGTAAAAACGAGTATGAGGAACTGAAAGCAGAGCATTGTTATTAATTATATGGACCATAAAGAGGCAAATAAGGTGCAAAGTGGGGGAGGGAGGGTTCAAGTTGTGAAGGTCTTTAAATGTTAGACAAACTTACTTAAACTATTCTGACAGTAACAAGAAACCACTGGGGCTCACTAAAAGGAGATGTGGGGCTGGGGAGAATGTGGTCTGATATGCTTTAAAATAATCACCTTACAGATGATGAAATTGAAAATATATCCACCCATATGAAAGAGTGTTCCAAATCACTACTGATCAGAACAATGCAAATTAAGACAACTCTGAGATACCACTACACACCTGTCAGATTGGCTAAGATGACAGGAACAAATAATGATGAATGTTGGAGGGGATGTGGGAAAACTGGGACACTAATACATTGTTGGTGGAGTTGTGAAAGAATCCAACCATTCTGGAGAGCAATTTGGAACTATGCCCCAAAAGTTATCAAACTGTGCATACCCTTTGATCCAGCAGTGCTGCTATTGGGCTTATATCCCAAAGAAATACTGAGGAGGGGAAAGGGACCTGTATGTGCCAAAATGTTTGTGGCAGCTCTTTTTGTTGTAGCTAGAAACTGGAAGTTGAATGGATGTTCATCAATTGGAGAATGGTTGGGTAAATTGTGGTATATGAAGGTTATGGAATATTATTGCTCTGTAAGAAATGACCAGCAGGAGGAATACAGAGAGGCTGGAGAGACTTACATGAACTGATGCTGAGTGAAATGCAGAACCAGAAGATCACTATACACTTCAACAACAATACTGTATGAAGATATATTCTGATGGAAGTGGAAATCTTCAATATAAAGAAGAGCCAACTCACTTCCAGTTGATCAATGATGGACAGAAACAACTACACCCAGAGAAGGAACACTGGGAAGTGAATGTAAATTGTTAGCACTACTGTCTATCTACCCAGGTTACTTACACCTTCGGAATCTAATACTTAATGTGCAACAAGAAAATGGTATTTACACACATATATTGTATCTAGGTTATATTGTAACACATGTAAAATGTATGGGATTGCCTGTCATCAAGGGGCCAGGGAGTAGAGGGAAGGAAGGGATAATGTGGAAAAATGAATACAAGGGATAATGTTATAAAAAAAAAATTACTCATGCATATATACTGTCAAAAAGTTTATGAATAAAATTAAAAAAAAAAAAGTTTGGCCCAACCAAAAAAAAAAAAAAAAAAAAAAAGTAATCACCTTAGTGGAAAATGGACTTGAGCAGGGAGAGACTTGTGGCAGGCAGACCCACCAACAAGCTATTGTAGCCTTCCAGGCATAAGGTGATGAGGGTTCAAAGGAGTATAGATATAGGAGATGAGTATAGATAAAGGAGATGCTGTGAACGCAGAAATGGCAACAGACTGGATGTATGGGGTGAGTTAGAAGTCAAAAATGAGGCTGAGATTTTCAGGCTGGGTAACTGGGAAGATAAGCAAGGAAGTTTGGAAGGGGAAAGTCCATGTGTGTGGGAGGCTACAGAGGAAGATGAGCTCAGGTTTGGAAGTCCAAGTTTAAGCATCTAGTTTGAAATGTCCAGGAGATTATTGGAGAGGTTTGACTTATATCATACCAGAGAAACCAGGGCTAGTTATATGGAAGTGAAAAACATTTGCACAGAGATGGCAAGCTGGTGGTCATCAGGTGAAATAGTGTAGAGGGAAGAGAAGGGCGGACTCAGAACAGAGCCTAGGGGATACCCAAAGTAGGGATGTGTATGAAAAACCAGCAAAGGAGATGGAAGAAGAGAGACTGGATAGGCAAGAGGAGAACCAGGAGAGAGGAGTGCTAAGAAAACCCAAGGATAGAGGATCCAGAAGGGGCTCATTGACATCAACTGACATAGAGAAATCAGAGGCTTGGTACTGAGCAAAAGCCTTCAGATTTGTCAATAGATGATTGCTATTAACATTTGTGGTGCAGTAGATGGACTGCCAGGTCTGGAGTCAGGAAGCTCTGAATTCAAACTGAGTCTGGGACACTTACTAATCTGACTCTGGACAAGTCACTTAACTCTGTTTCCCTTAGTTTTTTCAACTGGGAAATGAGGACACCAGCAGAACCCACCTCACAGGAAGGATCAAATGAGATCATATTGCCAGGGAAAGGCATGTAGCAGGCCCTATAGAAATACTTTTCCCCTTTTCTTTCTCCCAATTGCTTTAACCAATTCTCATGGGACAGGAACATCACCATTCCAGTTGCCTGCCTATGGACGCTAGTTTATCAAGACCTTTTTCTAAACTGTGGCAGCCGGACCTGAAGAACACAGAGAAATGAATTCCTAAGTCAAACCCTACAACCAGGATAATCATCAAGGCCAAATAAATCTCTTTTATAAGACAGAAGAACTGCATGCAGCTGCTAAAGATGCAGGGTGAGAATGCTAGTTTGGTCCGTTTTGCTAATGTCCCTGGAGGGAGAAGAATGCCGGTCACTCAGTCTGTCCAAGTTCATTCTGCTGACAACGTTTATTCTACTCTCAGTTGCCCTTGTGACAAGGGCAGTAGAAATGACTTCATCCCGCCCCCTCAGCTGTTTTTTTCCCCCCTAAACTAGATCATCTGAACCAGCTCCAACCTCAAGAGGGTAGAGAAATTATTGAATACACTTTGCTTCCATAAGGTTAAATGCTAAGAGAGGGCACTGTTGCAATCAAGATGAAAATTGAAACACAGTGCATCCAGCTCAGGTCTATTCATTTTGTTCCACAATCTCCTCTCCATCCCTGAAGTGTTTGCTGGCACTGATCTAAATGTATTTAAAACTGTCATACAGGAGGCTGGGAAGGGAATGAATTTCAGCTAGAGACAGAGGTTTTAAAAAAGAGGGGGATGAGTGGGGGAAGGAGCAAATTTTATCTGGGCAAAGCTTTATATGTTGGACTTAAGCCTAAACTTTGTTCTCTTCCACATTCTAGGAAGATGGGAATGAATTTCCTTCATGAAATTTATCTCAGTTTTTTTTTTCCCCAAGTTGGTCTGTTCTCAATCATAAATTTAAATTATCCAATAAGCCCCTGTTAAGTACTGTTAATGATAACAACAAAGCCAAAATGTCCCTGACCACAAGAAATTTGCATTTTATTACACATTTTCTAACCCCTTTCTCTACATTTGTTTTTCCTTAGGATCATAACAGGAGTAACCATACAGTGCCTCTGTCTAATCTCTTTTCCAATATAGCACATATAGAAACTGCCTGTCTTATAGTACACTAATTAATAATATGACTATCTCTAGAGTGAACATGACCACCGGGATATACTATATTTAGGACTAGCCTGAAAGTGGGGCAAGAAAGAAGCCGAGTAGCTTCAAAGAAGCATGAAAGGAGACTTATATTTACCACTCATGTCAGACTAACGTAGGAACACAAGGAAATTACAGGAATAATTAACTGTCAAGGTCAGTTAATTTGGCCAAGAAAGGCCAAAAGGAGGAGCTGTGTTCTAGTTTGTGCTGACCAAGTTGTACCATCAGGAGAATTTTTAGCACTGTGCACATATGCAGAGAGCACTACTCTCAGAACAGATGGGTTATTAAGTAAAATGTTTGGGGAAAACAGGGTCACAAAATGATCTTGGAGCCAGGAGACCTGGGTTTGAATTCTGTCTCTTCTTATTAGCTGTTGTGGTCTTGGATAAATAAGACACTGGATCTGTGTTCCCATTTATAAAAAGGGACAATAATGCTAGTACTCTTGATTGCACAAGAGTAATGGAGGTAAAGTATCTTGTGGGCAGATAGAGCCCTGGGCCTGGAGTCCAAATCCAACCTCAGGCACTGACTAGCCATGTGACCCTGGACAAGTCACTTAACTCATTTCAGTTTCTTCATCTGTAAAATGGGGAACAACAGCACCTTCTCATAGGGCTGCTGCAAAGAACAGATACATATATATAAAGCACTCTGTCTTAAAGTACTATATAAATATTGGCTTTTACTATCAATGTAATGACTATTCTACTGTGGGACATGATAGGTTCTAATGTAAATACATGACATTTGCAAAATAAACAATTGTTGGGGATTAGAGGGACTAGGAAAGATCTCTTGAAGTTGGCCCTTCATCCAGCTAATCTCTAAAGGGTTCCTTCTCTAAAAGAACCTTGATGTTTCACAAAGCAGAGCTAAGGAAGGAAGGCAAAGCATTTCATACATGAGAAGGCACAGAGGTGGAAGGGAGCCGAGATAATACATTTGGAGAGACCTTATGTTCCAGGTGGGAAACACCTGCTCCTATCAGAGCTAAGGACACAATGGTTTGGTGCCTTAAATCAGTCATACCAAGTGGGTACAAGGCAGTGTCTACTAACCAGTTCTGAGGTTTTGTGGGGGAGTAAGAAGAGCAAAAAATATGACCTCAAACATTGCACTGGACATTAAGTAGTGCTGAACCTATAAGCAAATTATTTCAGTTTTTAGGATCTCAGTGTCATCAGTAAGTCAATGGAAAATAAGAATCACTCAACAACAACAACAAAAAAAAAGCGTCTTAACAAATGCTGACATATGACAAAATGCTGTGATTCCCTTTAATTTGGCCATTCTTTCTTCAGCCATCCTGGTTACACATACCAGATTTTGCTCATAAGCTGAATCTAATATTTAACTTACCTTCCACCTCTAAATAATCACTCAACATGTATGACAATAGCAAAATTGGGATAATTATCCCTTGTGTCTCTGTAGAGCTCTATAGTTTCTAACAGTCCTCCCTAGGGTTACATTTTAGGAAAGAAGCTTGTTAGGAAGGGCACTGACAGACAGAAGGTTTTAGATCATGCTACATGAAGATTGGCCCAATGAAACAAGAATGAGATAGGCTAAAAAGGCCCTAGGATAAGATGACAGCTGTTTTTAAAGTAGTGACAAGGAAAAAAGACTCAGACTCATTCTGTTCTTTGTCACTGGATATTTTTATGTTGAAGATGGCAAACCAATGTCAAGTACATTTTGGAGGAGATTCTTTCTCAGGTATAAGTTGGTTTAAGTGGGCTGAGATTCTTTCCAACTCTGATATTCTATGAGTCAATGATCCTTGTGAGGAAAGCACTGGGCAATCCCTACAACACTACACAAATGTGCACTATTACTGTTATAATAAAAGCTGCCAGAAGGCACCATTCCAATCAAATCTGATGGACATGACTCTTTTCAACAGTAAAGTGATTCAGACCAATTCCAATGGAATTGTGGTAGAGAGAGCCATCTGCATCCAGAGAGACGATTGTGGGGACTTGATGTGGATTCACAACATAATTTCATTTTTTTGTTGTTTGCTTGATTTTTTCTCTTTTTCATTTTTTTCCTTTTGATCTGATTTTTCTTGTGCAGCATGATAAATGTGGAAATATGTATAGAAAAATTGCACATGTTTAAAATGTACTGGATTACTTGCTTAGTCTAGGGGAAAGGGAAAGAGAAAAATTTGGAACACAAGGTTTTACAAGAGTGAATGTTGAAAACTATCATTGCATGTATTTTGAAAATAAAAGGCTATTATTAAAAAAAAAGAGAGATTCTCTAGCAGTGTTTGTGAATGGTATTTCCATTCCCATCCTGTAATATCAGAGTAAATAAATCTTTGTGTTTAAAAAAAAAAGGGGGGGGGGAGAGAAGGCACCATCCCTCTGGCTCACTTCCCTTGACTTCCAGTTGCATATCATGCATATCCTGTTGAATACTTTGATTTTGTTCAAGCTGTCACAGAGACAATGGTTTCTTGGCAGGATTCTGTGATTTGGTGAATTCTTTCTTTGGATTTGTCTCGCATGTGTCCTATATGACAAAGGTAGCTGGTTCTTTCATAGTATTTCTGTCTATTGTTAAGTAAAAATGGTCTTTCTTTCACATTATTTTGATTCAGTCAAAAGTCCTAAAGCCAAAATGCAGCACAGATTACTAACCCATTAATGGCTCTGCTAATAAAAGGAATAGCTATTATTGAAATGATTATTCAAACATTTAATTAGAAAATGAAAGCAAAGCTATAGTTCTCTATATTCAGTCAGGGTCACTGATATTCAGTGGCAGATTGATATAATGGCAGTGGGCTGGTGTAAAGGCATAAAAACAATAACTATTTACAAAGTTACAATAAGCCTTCCTCACAATAACTCATTGAGACAGCTAGTGAAAGTATTTTGATTATCATATTATAGATGAGTAAATTGAGGCTTATGAAAAACACAGCAAATAAATTCAGAGCTGAGATTTGAATCCAAATGTTCTGACATTAAGTCCAATACTTTCTCCTAAAATCTCATATCATAAAGCCCACACACTTTATCAGTTTTGTTCTGAACCAATTAACCAAGCATTTATTAAGTGACTATTATGTGTTAGGTACTGAAGATGCAAATGAAAAGAATGAAAAGATTCCTATTGTGGTACATGATAAAAAACTTTAACCTCCCTTACCAAGGGAAGATAGAGCAGGTCCCCTATAACTCTGAAAGGAGCATCCTTTGGAACCTGTAGTTGTACAAGACTACTCTATAAAATAAAACAAAACTCTTACTATAATAATAAAAAATACCACTCATGTACCTGGGGATACTGAGACACTGAGGTCCAGCCTCTTGCTGGATATTCTGCAGTTTGACTTTCTCTAATAATTATTCCCATTAATGAAACTAATTAGCACAAGTAGTTGTTGATAAGACTTGACTCATTTATGACACATGTGGAATTTGAAATCATAGTTCAAAATACTGTATATGCCAACTTCAGATTCTCGGAAAATTGCCTAATTTCTGTGTTTCCCAGCTTCGCCATCTATAAAATTAAGGGATTGGAATAGGCAGACTCTGAGGTCCCTTTCAGGTCTCAATTTAGGGGCTGGCAATCTCAGATCTCCATCTATCAGGTAACTGTCAATAATGGGTGGCTACGTAGTGTTTTTCTCCATGGAGAAGTTTTTGAGGGCCTTCTTAGACGGGATACCTCAAAACATGAGGGCTATTTCTAATCAAGAGGTCATAAATCATCTATGCCTGAGAGAATTATGTACTTATATATTAGGAGTACTCCTGTGATTCTGAGGAATATTTATCTTTCCACCCTCACCTGCCTATATAGAACAAACCCTGAAAGCTTCCCCCAGGTCTGCCTTTCTGCCTTCATTCAAGAAAAAATTGAGGACTCCCCTCCCTAACCCCTTATTGTCTGAAAACCAATATAAGTTTTCAAAATAAAAACAAAAGCAGGACACAGTTCTGAACATACCTGTGCATTGGATTCATCCTTCTCCATCTTCTGGCAGGTATCCTTTTCTAAACCTAAAAACACAGAAAATCAATGTTATAAGTATTTCAGGGAATCTAGTCTTTCCATCCATAAGAGGAATTGCCTTTAAAAATGGGGATTCTTAACAGGAGGACTGTTAATTTTAATTGAATTTACTTAATTTAAGAACTCCTGCTTTACAAGTATCCCTGATGAAATTCAACAGTTTCATCGGGGTCAGGATATAGTATAATATAAAATAAAAAGTTTGGATTATAACTGAGTTGATGATATCTCTCCCCCCACTACTTTCACAAGCTGAAGGAGGGTAGGTATATGTGCCCACAAATGGGTAACACTGTATATATTAAGAGTTCTTGCTTTACCTAAGTGGATCATTCTATAGATCTACATGAAGCAATTTTTACAAATTTGGGAAGAGAGGGAGTCAGCACACAGTTCAAGGACACAAGTTAGCCAGAGACAAAGAAGTAAGAAGGAACACTGGGGAGACCAGGAGCAGCCACATGGGGGCTAGATGCTCACAGACAGAAGAGGAAGGATAACACATGGGGGTCAATGACAGATGATATGTGGTACTGAAGCATGAACAGATGGAAGACACTGGGTGGAGAAAAGGAGGGGAAGGACACTGAAAATGTAGGGATGGGTAGAATAGGGCAAAGATCTCCTCTGACAGAAGTTTCAAGCCCAGTCTCCAATCCATGGTGGTAGTCTCTCTGTAGTTTGTTCTTCTGCTTTCACTTGAAGGGGTTTTTGATTTTTTCCAAGTTTGGCAGGGGGTAGGAGGCCTGGAGTGAAGAGCCAAGAAGGGCAGTCATGGAGAGAGAAAACAGAGTACTACAAGCCAACACTGGAGGTTTTTCTTGGAATGCTGATTTCTTTTAGAGTTGTTTATATAAAATTAAATTTGCACAGCACAAATTTCCATAGTAAGAACTGGTCTGTATTATCAATTTTTCTTTTGATGAATCAGTTTTTCTTTTCTCTTTTTGTTTAAAAAAAAAAAATCTGTTATGTGGGATGGCTCTCTGGGAGGGTGAGGAAAAGAGAACTTAAGCTAAGTAAAAACAAAATATGCAAATAATATTTATTTCTAAAAATATGAAGACAGAAAATTGAGTTATCATCTATCTATAATCCTGCTATTCAAAATGAAAAGTCCAAAAAACTGGTTGAGTTAGCTGAGAACCCTCAGAACATCTGCAATGGGGAAAGGCAAGGCTGCCACCTAGTGTTGGCCAAGGAAGGTGCATCTTGAGTGTCCACAGCATCAAAAATTGACACTAGCTCGAGAGGGATAATAATTATTGAGTCACTCGCCTCAGTGAATTTTCTAATCTAGGTGGGTCCCCAGAAATAATGTGAATCTAGCTGATCTTGAAAGAAGTCTATATCTAATGAAGAAACAGATAAACACACACAGAAAATATGGTTAAACATTCTCCTGGGTGGAAACATATTGTACTGATGCAGATAGATACAGCCTGGGGCTCTGAGAGATTGAGTCAGAGGAAACACTGGAGTCCTGGGCTTGCTTTCTATGCACTATATGACCATAACTGCCTCTCAGTTCTCTCTCTATTAGTCAATGAAGTGAGTATAGATATATGGAGATATATATATATATATATATATATATATATATATATATATATATATATATTATATAATTATAACTGCTTCAGGCCTTATGCCTTGTAGTCCAAGCCCTTCCACAAATCCCCCATGAAGAATTGACTCAACTACTCCAGGCTGATCTTCTGAGGTTTCTTCACCCACATTTCATAGCTATTTGTCTACTTATTTAGGACTAAGAAGTGAAGAACTTCTGTTCTAACACTAACAACAGTTTAACACTTTCGAAGTGACTCAATCTCTGTGAATCACCTGAGATGCTGAGAGGTTAAGGGACTTATATATCCAGGGTATGTGTTTAAAGGCAGGGCTTGAACTTGGGTATTCAATGGGCCAAAGCTCTCTCTATTCATAGGAAATATTTTTATCTAATACCCATGTTTGTGGACATAAAAGTTGCAGAGCAAAGTTATGTTGCTAAATAGAAAATATGATTTATGCTTATTTCAGTATACAAATAAACAGTTCCAAACTTCACCTGAGAAGTGGAATACAGAATTTTCCTAGTAACTTTAAATAGCAAACAAGTAATAGTGGCTTGAGCTTAATGTATTTTCTGTAATGCACAAACAAAAGAAGATTTTTAAGATTTTGTACTGAATCACTAAGGCAGTGGACAATTTGGTTCTCCAATGCCTGAAAGCAGGACTATTTATAGAAGCCTAGGATCATACCTGCCTTCTCCTACACTCATACCAAGGTTCAGATGTTTAATGTCAATGCACAGAAGGTGAGAAATTGAACTAGCAGCTTTACTAAGGAGGTAAATGAGACCTCCCATCAGTAAGCTAAGCTTTTAAAGAAACACTTATACAGTATAGGCAAGGGCATGCAACTGAGAATAATACAGGACAGAACAAAAGAGGTCATGGTTCCTTTGTCAGAAATCTGAATGATTACATCCAATTCTGGGTCCTGCACTTTAAGATATTGACAAATAAATTGTTCCAGAGAAACAAAATCAAAAAGAGGCAATAGCTATGCCTCCTGTAGTAAAAAACTACAGAATTACTCTAGAGAAGAGAAATTGGGGAGAAAGTAGGGCATTATCATTGTCTTCAAATATTTGAAGGGGTAATGAATGGAAGATTAGATTTGTTTTGCTTAAGCCCAGAGAGCAGAACCAATACCAACACATAGTTATAGAGAGGCAGTTCTAACAGTTAGAGCTAGAAATACTTATGCCTTGGGTAGCATGAGAAGGTATTATGACCTTTTTCTACCTCCTCTCTATGCCTCTATAGGAAAATCTGTGGTGGTTCCCTTTCCCTTCTGGTTGACTATTGAGTAGACATCCCCATCAGTGTCACAACAGAGGGCCATCCACTTGGATCTACTCAACACCTATTCGCAACACCCATACTTTAGCTGAAGGTTCTATCCCTTTAACAACCTCCCATCATTTACATGGAGTGATGAGTGCCAGGGACTGTCCTATACAAGTGTATGGGAAGTAATGTAAGGTGATGAAGAGACCTCTCGCTTCCTTGCCACTTAGGTTTCACTACTACTCCTACAATATAGGACAGACACTATATTTCATCTTTCTCCCTTTGGCAAAAAAAGAACCAATGACAAAAATGAGATGAAGGACGGAAGAGAGACAGGATAAGAGGGAAGAAAGCTCACTTGTGTCTGGTGCTAAGCCATATAGTGTCTATGTTGCAGAAGGACTGCACCCTACAAATTCAGTGACCTAGGACAAAGCTCCAGCTGCCTTATCCCAGGTATGACTTTGAAATTAAGGCTTCAAATAAGTGGGAAATGTTTGTTTAGCTCTAAAAGAGCCATCCCAAAGTAGAGTGGGCAGGCTTGGGTGGTTGTGAGCTTCTTGTCACCGGTGTTCTAGAAGCAGAAGCTAGATGATCATCACTGCTTGGAACTTTATAAAAGGGAATCCATGCCTTGTGTAGGGCCAGATGCACGTGCTTTCTGATACCTCTTCTAATTTTGAGATTCCAAGACCTCTTCTTTATAAGAGTCCAGAGGAAAGAGCTGGCCCAAGTGCTCTGGTCCTGTTGTCTCTTCCCCTCACCCCCTCACTTCAATGACTCAATTCTTCTAGCCTTCTCATAAGGCAGCTATTGCGTCAGGCTTTCAAAATGCTCTAAATTATTAAATGTATGAGATAAAAGACATGCTCCCATACCTGCTTCTGAGGATGAAAATGCATGATTTATGGCAGACACAGGAACATTGGAACATTCAAAGTACTCCAGGTCTTCTTCTGGCTCACCTTTCACCTCGGTCTCAGACGGTTTCTGGCTGGATGATGTAGAAGCCAATTTCTCTTCATCAGTGGCGTGGCCATCTCTATTTGAAATGTCTGGGATCTGGGAGAGAATTGTTCCTTTATCCTATAGAAAGAACAGATGCTTAGCCAGTGAGGGCCGATTGTAGAGAACTCAGGACACATTCAGAAAAATACATACTTCAAGGGGTCCTCCTCAACTAATGAGAATCATGGTGATGAACCATCTTATAGAGGACCTACCCGATTCATCTACATGAATTTTCTTTCACTAGAGACCTTCCTACAACTCTTAAAGCCTATGAGTACCAAACTATTATCCCTTACACTCCCTATATGACCTGCCCATCTCTTCTCTAACAGTCTATATCTGTCCTTGATTATGGTTTTTGGGTCACTTTTCTGGTACAAATCGTCCTTGTTAATAATGCTTAGCATGATGCCTGGCATCTGATAGCAAATACTTTATGAATGCTTATTGAGAGAAAGGCAGCCTATTTACACCTAATCTGAGTCTTTCGATTCATTACCCTTTGTAGATATTTCAAGTAATGAAGACATCAACTTTAATATTTTGAAAGAATGGGCATATTCTGTATTTTGTCTCAGACTCTAGACTCCTATTACTCCATAACCACACAGGTTACAAAACAGATTAAAGTGGAAAGAGTATTCTGTTCTGAAAATGAAATGTCTTTTAACTAATTTGTTTCCTTGATTTCTCCATGTGAAGAGTTGAAGAGGGCAGTAGCAAAAGGGAAAGATGGAAGTCTGAAAATCAATTTTTTCAATTACCCAGAAAAATATAAACATACACACATACAAAAAAAAAATAAACACACATAAATATATGTTTATTTATATAGAATTTTCTATGTATATATTATATATTTCTATGTATTTATATCTTTTTGAAGGCCCAGTTTCCATGACTTGAGTAAGGATTGGGAGAAATTGGCAATTTTTTTTGCTATCTTCAATCACAAATTAAAAAATTTATGTTCTGTGAACCTCATAAAAAACATAATTAGACCTACCTGAGAACACACATCCAAAGCAAGGGGCTGAGTTTCATACTTCTTTCCTTTACAGCCACTCCTGGAAAGAAAAATAGGCCTATTTAGAATCACCTTTCTAGATTCCTAGGGTGTGAGATAGGGAAGAAAGTGTGTACAGCAGAAAGAGGCTAAAGCATATGAGACTGCACAAAGAAAGGTCAGAGATGGAAAATGCCTGATCGTTCATAAACTCTGTGTTCTCTCATAGAGAAAGAGCAAGAGGCAGAAATTACCACTGGGTTCATTCTCAAAGGAAAAATCACTTCCATAAACTATCAAAGGCTGAACTCTCAAATGGTGGTAGACTCTGTACTTCATTGGTACATTTCCTAAAAGTATAATCTCAGGCCTGAGAAATTAGTTTTTCTAGCTTCTAACATAAGATTTTGACACTGATCAGAAAATATGGCTCTTGAACAAGTTTTAGATAAACTACAGTTTAGCAAATTCCTTAGAAGTTAAGTTGAATAAGAAAATTGAGCAGATTTTCACTTTCTAACCAAAGAAGGAGAATTATAGTCAACAGACAGCATAACAGTAAAAATATTGGAGTAGCCTGATATAATACTATTCACATTTTATTAGTAACAAGACAGATGATGAACACTATGTCCTGTGTACAGTCAGAACTGAAGAAAGAAAACAATTTAATATGGCACTTGCTATTTTGAGAAAGCACAGGATTTTGCTGTTGGACAATCTCATTATGTTTCTGTGTTTTTATTTCAGAGGGGGAAAAAAGATGCATTTGATTTTTAAAAAACTTTTTTATTTCACTTAAATGATATATCCAATATATACATAATTGTTAGAATGTACTTGATTGATGTACAAAATCTGTATTTTCAAGGTTCTGCTCTCATGGTTACCTCAAGTACTGCCTGAAATTGTGAGAGATGTTAAGTTGACTCAGCAGAAATGCATACTTATAAAATCCAGGACTTTGTTCTCTCACATAAAGGCTAGACAGACTCCCAATGGCAGGTAGCAGGTGAGAGGGCCAAACAATGGTCGTTTTTTTCCATCTCAGGGCCAAACGAGAAGCTTTCTGGACCACTTTCTTTACCAATGTCAGGACATGTTACAAGGGCCATGCCATGGAAGCAAGCTCACATAGCTAAGGCTAGAAGGCCAAGTTTCCATTCCTTTACATACAGACAATTGCAAGGCTCAGCTTTTTAATGAGGCAGAGTTTGAAATGCAAAAGACACAGTATCAAACTAAAGTCAGAGGCGGAAGCCAACATGCTGCAGAAGGACAATGGGAGGAGGGACAAGAGCCAACCCACCCCAGGACCAACAGAAACCATGGAAGAGTACTTACAACAGAAAACAGAGAAATTTCACTTGTTCAGTAGTCCTGATGCACCAAAAATTTAAATAAAAAAGAAATAGAGACAGGAAAGAGACAGACAGATGGAGAAAAAAAAAATCGTGTAAAGACTGGGATATTCTCTCTCGTTTGGTAGATGTAATTCCCTCAATGATGTATAGTGCAGATAAAGGATGCCCAATTTCACAGATGTTAGTTACCAGTGAAGAATGATTGCACAAACCTCAACTTTACAAAAACAGAATTGGATGCTGCACAGAAAAATGTTAAGAGAGTGTTAGAAAAATCAGGATGTTCACTCCAAAAATAAGTCTAACAAAGATATGAAAGTTACTCTGAAAACTGTATAACAATAAAGTGACCACTCAAATGATCCACATATTTGAATGCATAGAGCACTGTTATAACTTGCACTTACAGTTTTCAGGTTTGCAGTGCCATATGCTATCTCATTGGCTCCTTGTGACAACACTGTGAGGTAGGACTATTATTATTTCCATTTACAAATGAAAAATCTGAGATAAGTGACCAGCCCAGGCTCACACTATTGCTAAATGTTTGAGGCTAGATTTGAACTCAGCTCTTCCTGACTCCTAAGTCCAGTGCTCTGTGCACTATGTAGCTGTCTTTAACCCTCAGGACCTCAATAGTGTCACACTGCAGTCCAAGTTTATATTTGAACCTAAATAACAATACATAAAAATCTAAAATATAATTTCACCTAGCTTATTAAATATCACATCACAAATGGTCAGAATCTGTATCAAGATAATTCACTGTAAACCAGAGAAACAACACAGAAACAAAAATCTTTGTAAACTAGCTCTTTCACAACAGTGTGTGTGTGTGTGTGAAGTGAAACATTATATAAAGATGACAAATATGACTGGGCTTTGGTCCTTTTACAGATGAGCAAAACTGAGGCTTTGAGAGGCTAAATCCCATCGACTGTCAGACAGATCTTATCAGAACCAGGACCACCACTTTAACCATTTTTCTAGCAGATTATACTAAGCAAGTACAAGGGTCTCAGACTTGGTCACTGCTCAGGATATGGAGGAAGATCTTCTCTACCCGAAATCTCCTTGATTATCCACAGAACATGACATTGTCTTTTGCAGAACATGCCAGGAGACTATTAAATAGGATAAATTTTTAAGAAATGATTACTAAGTGTTCTGGATAGGAGAACCATCAGTCAGGAGAGTTGATGGAGAGGTTTATTCATCAAAAATAGCCATGGGAGATCCAATCCAGTGAATGGAAGAACATAATGGCAAGTGCTTCTCACTAACTGAAAGTGTATTCTGATTTTTTTGAAGAAGTACACGGGAAAATGTATGAAGTTTTCTTTCTAATTGGCATAGATCTTTTTGGACTGACCACTCTAACTTATCTTCCTATCTTTCCTCCTCTTTAGCATAACAATAACTCTTAATAATGCTGACCAACTACTTCTCTGCCATTTATCCTGGGTATACACATACATGTATATTCATATATACAAATATTTTTTCCTTTCAGTCCAGATCTACGATTTCATTAGTCTAAAGAAACTCGCAGTGTAGAAATTCCTTCAACCAATGGATATCAGCAATTCATCGGTAACTTCTGGTACCTGAGAGCTAGCTGTCTGGTACCTGAAAAGATTAAGTTTGTGACCTATTCAAGGTCACAATGTCAGAGACACTAGAGGAACACAAGTATCCTCATTAACTGGCATTTAACAGTTTAAAAAGCACTTTATATATACAGCTTCATTTTGCCATTGCAAGGACATTGGTACCAGGATTAGAATTCAGAGAAAAGAACTTGCCCAATCCCATACATGATCACAAAACTAATAATGTCAGTCAAGAATTCAATCTGTCTCTCCTCTATCTCCCAAGGTCACTAAAATGTCTATTGCACCATCCACTGGAAATAACATCACAAAAGAACCCAAGAAAACAGGCAGATATTTCTAGACATTCAGTTCACTTTTAGCCTAAGTCAGGGTATTTGACCCCGTCACTGATTTAGGGAACTCTGGAACTTTTGGACATTTATATGGTTTCTCAGGTTGAATAGCCCTTATGATTCCCGGACATTGCCACATCCTTCTGTCTTCTTACAGCTCATCTAACTCCAACTCCATACAAATAAGGAAACTGAGACCCATAGAGCTGAAATGTCAAGGTCATATAGAACATCAGTGGGCAGAACCATCCAGTTTTCCTTATTCAATTTCTTATCAAGACACACCAACATGAAGTGACTCCTCACTTGATTTCTAATTCTGTCATCCACTTTCTATTTCTTGATTCAAGGGACCAGAATACTATCCCTGAAAAACAGAGCAAAGACATAAAATGTTGAATTTTAACTGTTGCTGGATTTGGACACTGGATATGGCCAGAAATTACATATGCAAAGACTTTAATAATTCAAAAGGTACTTGAAAGGAAGATCCAAGATTCAATAAGAGGGAAAATATACAAGCAAATAATTTATAGATCTTTCTGCGTTAGATATAATGATCCATTTTCTAAACTGCTATCTTATAAATCACAAAAATTACATATTATGGAAGACTGTGCTACTAATTTTAGGCAGGCTTCTATATGGGGCTAATATAACACTCTATATTAAGCCAAATGACCCAACTGATGACAAGGTTTTGGAGGCCTATCACCGGGGCTGTTGTTCAATCTCTTAACAGAATCAAACATACGAGACAAAAAAGTTCATGTAGAATTATCACCAATTTGTTACAAAATTGACTTTGGTGACTTAATTTGGTGAGCTAATCTGTTATATTACGCAAAATAATGAAAACTTTACGTTAAAGCTCTTAGCATCCATCTTTGTTCCTTCTGTACCTCCTCCAAGTTAAATAGGCACCAAGTTATGGCTGTCAGGCCCCACACACAGAGTGAAGAATAGAACTATCCCAGTATCCACCCTCACTCACGTTATCAAACGCGACTTTGCCTTCTTGGGGGAAGCTGTCCCTTTCTTCACCTCCTCACCCTGTACTTCATACAGCTGAGACTCTAAGATTTCAATAGCTTCATTACCATCTTCTGGTCCACAATTGGTCAGGGTCTTTGTAGGCTTAAAAGGATCCATGGAATCATCAAAGTTATCCGGATCAAAATGATAGGACCCCTTGGAGAGGAGTGGGGAGTTCTGCAGAGTGGAGCTGCCCCCAAAGGGGTTAAAGTTGGAGCTGTCTCCCTGATTGGGTTCTAGTTTAGAGGTGGCTTTTTGGAGGGGAATTTCTTCATCTGCTGGGTGTGAAGGCTTTTCCAAACTTTTGGCAATAACTGGCTTGCTGATTCCATCTTTCTGTGCCCTGACAGCCAGTTTGCTAACCATCTTCCTGCCTCCATGTGCAGATTTCCTAAGAGGGGGTTTCTTGACACCTGTGCTTTCCATGCCATCTGTGAAATCAAATTCCAATTTCAAAGGTGAGCCCCTGGATTCCTCCAGCAGTTCTACCCCTGAATCACTGGCATCTCCACTGGAAGAACTTAAGGTTTGCTTCACTGCAGGAGGAGAATTGGGGATCTTGGAACCTCCTATCAGGAAAGGATTTGTATTTTCATCAAGCTCATCTGGATTGAACTGATAGGATGCTTTGGGGATAGGGTGGTCCTCCACAATGGTATCGGTTTCTGAGAATTCTCCTCCAGTTGCTCTTATCTTTAGAGACACTGGCTTGGGTTTTCTAAGCTTGCTTCTGCTGGACATGGATTCTGGCGGCAAGGTTTTGGTCTTCAACTCAGTATCACTGGAAGCCTGGAGTGTCAATCCCATGTTGTCTTTTGTCACTGAGTCTTCTTGTGTGGCTGATGATTCATTGGAGGACAAATCCTGATCAGAAATCGCCGTAGGGATCTCCTCAGGCTTCTTGGCCTCCAACAGCAATGGCATCACTGAGGGAAGCTGACCAGCTTCAAGGTCTTTCTTATCTGCCGGAGGGGCCAGGAGGTATGGTGGTGCCTCATTCTCAGATGACCCAGGACATGCCTCTTGCAGATGCTTTTCAGATACTTCTGCTACCAGCTGTTCATCAAATTCCTGCAGCCCTAAAACAAAAATACAAAAAATAGCTTTTTAAATGTATATCTGCTATCAGCGAAGGTTTTGTATCATACAAATGTCATGTATAAAAAGACACAAGCTCCACATCCCCACTCTTGTCCTTGCCCTATTCTTTTACCTTTAGAAAGCAATGTCAGGAATATTTCTATTTGGTGAATGTTATGTTACGGAGGTTGTCATATGCCATTCTAACTGGAGACCGCAATGTTATAGACACAGAACTAGAAGGGATTTTACAAGGCAACACAGTCCTATCCACTCCTTTGGCAAGGCAGGCCCAGAGAAATGAAGCAAACCTTTGCCTAAAGAACACCCTGCAGTTGCTCAAGAATTAACTTGTTTGTATCAAGTGCCCAAATTATATGAATAGTTAAGTAAGAAAATGTATCAAGAATACACTGAAGTTCAACAGCAAAGATCATCAAGAATAATGTGCACATTTCCTTCAGCCCTAAAAGTTCTTTAAAAACCATTCTTTCCTCTCTTTAAGAAGCTAACAGCACATAACTGTCAGAGAGAGTTTGCAGGACCTGCTCATCAAGAATTTTAGGGTCACCAAGTTTTGTCTGAACAGATTTGGAATAATAGATGTTAAAAAACACCAGCATTACATGCTCTACCTACTTTCTCATCCCATATTCTATGTGTTAGCCCAGAAATAATGGGAGCTTCAAAAACTGAAAAGCATACTAACTGCCCTTTCCAATCTAAACATCCCAGAAATTTTTAGGAATTAGATCAAAGGCCATCCCAATAGACTTTGGATAAAAAACATCATCTGCATCAAAAAAAAAAAAAAACAAAAAACAAAAAAAAAAAAAAAAACCTAAGGAGATTTTAATGTAAATCAACACATGCTAAGTTCACTTCTGTTTTTTTCCCCCCTCCCATGGTTTTTCCCTTTTGTTCTGATTTTTCTCTCCCAACATGATTCATAAAGCAATGTGTACTAAAAATAAATTTAAAAAATTAAAGTGTAAAAAAATTTATGTTGGGGGATGGGAGGAGAGGGGAAGCCAATAACAAATGACACAAATAAGAAATATCAATCTATATTTCAGTATATCTTGTGAATTCTATTTTTATTTTAGGACATCTCTGAACTAGGTCAAGGTAACAGGTTAATATGTATTCTTATTTATTGGTGATAATTTACATAAAATTAAATCTCTTTTTTTCTGGGTTCTTATAGCAATGCTGCATATTCCGATGTGTCAACTAAGGGAAATTTAATAAGGAAAACATTTATTATAACTAATACAACATTTCTCTTTGAAATAAATGATGACCAAAAAAAAAAAAAAAAAGAAGAAAGAAAGAAAGAAATAATGACAAAGAAGCAGAGTATAAGCCATGGCTTAATAAAGAGATGAATTTTCTCCATCCAGCTGGATACTGCTATCTTCCTTCCTCTTAGCTTGGCCATCAAGATATCTTTAAGGGGATTAAAAACCTAGCAATTCATTAACATTTTTCTAGAGATGGGAGATCTTTTTCTTAAATGAACATATAATCAAGTCCCAAGTGGAGAGTGGGGCAGAATTTGGGAGGCAAAGGAGAATGATATAAATAGGACTGGACTGGAGTACTGGATTCCAATTCAAGTAATAGTACTACTTGTGTAAGAGCAGGTTAAACTTATTGCCTCTGTTAACCAATGTGTAAAATAGTGACAATATATAATACTTGATAAGCTTATGAAGTGATTGTGCTGTGAATCTGCAAAGTCATACATAAATGAAAGTTTCTCTTATCTAAGAAACTCATGCTTCCAATTTAAGGAGGCTTCTACTCCAAATTCCAGTACTTCTTGTGGTCCTAAAGTACTTTAAATCAAACTACAAGTTGAACATTCACTAGAACCCTAAACTTCTCCAACTACACATGGACCTTCCTCTGAGACAGCTTCCTTCTCAAATACTCTATTCTAATACTTCAGAAAAGAGAGCAATATATATGATTCATTAAACCTAAGTAGAAGAGGTAGAAGAAGGTGGTCAAATTTCCATTGTCATGACCAACCTAGATCCCTGGTCCTGCATCACTGGAGGAACTCCTACCTGGAAGCTAGATGCCAATGCTCATGCAGGATAAACAGGAAAATACAAGCATTCATTGTTTAGTTAACTCAACAGAAAGCTATTCTCACTGTGAGGATCATTTTTTGAACATCACAAAATCACTGATTCTCAAAGCTGGAAGATGTCTCAGATTGTCTACCTTTAGCACAATTGAGATCTAGCCTTGCCACTTATGACTATTCAGCTAGAGTCAAAGAGCAGTCAGTCATTCACGATTCAATTTCAACTTGAAAGCATGTCTCTAGAGGAGTGCCCTAAGGATCTGCCCTTAGCTCTGTGGGTTTTTGTTTTTTTTTTTTTAACATTTTTTGTTGATTGGATTGAAGGCTATTTAACATCATTATGAAATGTGCAGATGACAGAAAGTTGGGAGGAAATGATAATAGATAACAGAATCTAAAACAATCTATGGGTCAAAATGGAATTTATTAGTTTTAAATGTAAATTTTAAACGTGGGAGACTAGGAAATTATGGTGCCATTAAAACAAAAAGGGAGGTTTCTCCAACTGATAAATGCTCAAAGAATATGATCAGAAGGAAGAATTCAACCTAACAATAGCCATGTGAAAAAAATACCACAAATCTTTATTAGAGAAATGCAAGTAAGACTTCTTTGAGGTTCTACTTTGCACTCATCAGATTGACAAAGTTGCCCAAAAAAGAGATAATGATAAACACTGGAGGGACTATAGGAAAACAGGGGTGCTAACACACTGCATTGTGGATGGAGCTGTCACTGATTGGGCCAGTCACTCTGGAAAGCAATTTAGAACTATATTTGATTGGCTGTTGTCCTAAGGTCTTGAAGAGGACCAAAATGACATTACTATATTACAGTAAAGTTACAGTGTGTCTGACTGGCTGATCAGACCAATATGAGTGTAGAGTGCTTTACCATAGTCAGACACAAAATCCCTATGAACATCTGGGGTGAATTCTCTAACTATGCACGTCTGGAGCTTCTTCTGGGCTAATTTACTTCTGCTTTGCTCATGGAGCACAGCACCTTTTCTGATGAGGGCATGCCATGCTGGGTGGTCCTGTGTCAGTGTCTCCCATATCATACAATTGATTCTAAAGTTAAGCGAGACCTTGAATGTATCCTTGTATTGCTTTTCTTGACCACCTTGTGAGCACTTGCCCTGTGTGAATCCTCCATAAAATAGTTTTCTTGGCAAGCGAACATTTGGCATTAGAACAATGTGGCCAGCCCAACAGAGCTAAGCTCTCTGTAGCAGAGTTAAATGTTTAGCAATTTAATTCAAGAAAGGACCTCAGTGTCTGGTATTTCATCTTGCTGGTGATCTTCAGAATCTTCCTAAAGCATTCAAATGTCAGTGATTCCTGGTATGGCCTGGTAGACTATCCAGGTTTCACAGGCAATGAGGTCAGCACAGTGGCTCTGTAGACTTGACCTCAATTTGGTGCTCAGTCTAATACCTCTCCATTTTCCTTTGAAGTCTCCCCAACACTGAGACGCATGTGTCAACCTCATTTTCAGTGTGGACATCCCTGGAAAGTATTCTGCCAAGCTAAGTGAGCTTATCTAAAGTATTCAAAACTTCTCCATTTGCTTTAACCAATGGTTCCATATATGGATGATATAGAACTGTCTTAGGTTCTTACTAAGTGCTAATGAGATAATGATATATTAGGTTCTTACTAAGTGCTAAGTTGGTACTTAACAATTCTCTAGTTCCGGCCTTTAAAGGGAGTTTACCCCTTTGAACTTTTGAGGGGGAGTTTACATATGAAAAGGAGTTTACACAACCTTTAAAAGGAGCAAGTTCATTGGTTGAAGTAATTTTCCCATAATTACTTGAGTTTTCACACGCCCCTTCTCTGGGAGGATAAAAGAGACAACATTGGGCCCAGAGAAAGGAGTCTACTCTAGGTCAGAGTTGGGATGGCTCTCTACAGGAAGAAGAGTCTGGCCGGGAGATTGAGTTGAGACAGCAGATCTCCTCCCAGAGAGCAATCTGCAGTTTCTAGAGACAACAGAACTTTACATATTGGCACCCAACATGGGGCAAAGACTTTTGCTTATCCTGACAAGGATTTATTCTAAGCCCTTCAGAGGAGCGAGCCCGGACCTTGACATTTTGGCGCCCAAACAGGGACAGACACCCTACCTCCACTGAAGTCCTCCAGTGACTAGATGATTAGGTGAGTGTTCTAATAGACAAATAAGGAACTTACCTTGTTAAGGGCTAAACCAGCAATCTCTTATAGCTGAAATGGTGCAGATGTTAGCTAAAGACATTCCCTTGACCTCAGCCAACTCAGCCCCAGCCCCAGTCCCAGCAGCAGCCTCAGCAGCAGCCTCAGCTCCAGCCCCACTCAGGAGTAGTGCTATAGAGAGTATAATTAAGATAATTGAGGAGCAGAGTTTACTTGTAACCTGGGTACAGATTGATAAACTCTTGGGTGGATTAAAATGCACATCCCCTTGGTTCTTAAAGGAAGAAAAACTAAATGTAGATAACTGGAAGCTAGTGGGACTTGAAATGAAAGAATTTCATGCAAAAAATGGGTCTTGTTCAATTTCTGCAGAGGTATTTTATATGTAGTTCAATTAGCCTTAAACTATCGAGCAAGTTGTAGGAGAAGGATGAACAGAGGAGGAAGTGTGAGGAAAAAAAGAAAGATCAAGATCTTGCCCAAGGGCAAGGGGATTTAAATGAGGAATTAGGGTGTGATGACTCTGATTCTCTTGAAGAAGCTTCAACCCCACCTAGAGAGCAGATTATTGACAGGCTCACATCTACTCCACCTTCAGGAGTGGAGGAAGAAGTTCAAAGGGGTAAATTCCCCTTAAAGGCCGGAACTAGAGAATTGTTAAGTACTGACTTAGCACTTGAGTGAGAACCTAATATCTCATTATCTCATTAGCACTTAGTAAGAACCTAGCACAACTGGTTGATGGAGGACCTGTATCTTCTTCATGTTAACTGCTAGGCCAAAATTAGCATAAGCAACAGAGATTAGATCCATACTTTTTTGTTGCATCTCAGCTTCTGAGACCGAGAGGAGTACACAATCATCTGTAAATAAAAAATTTTAGTTTTGGCCATCAAAGCAAGAGGAAAAGGATTTATCTATCTTATCTATAATACACATAAAGCAGCTTTTTGTGATGACAAAGAACTGGAAGGTGTGCATCAACTGGGGAATGGCTAAACAAATTATGGTATAAGAATATTTTGGACTGGAAACTGAGTGGATGCCCATCAATTGGAAAATAGCTGAATAAATTGTGGTATATGAATATTATGGAATATTATTGTTCTGTAAGAAATGACCAGCAGGATGATTTCAGAAAGGCCTGGAGAGACTTACATGAATTGATGCTGAGTGAAATGAGCAGGACCAGGAAATCATTATATACTTCAACAACAATACTATATGATGATCAATTCTGATAGCCATAGTCCACTTCAACAATGAGATGAACCAAATCAGTTCCAATAGAGCAGTAATGAACTGAACCAGCTACAGTACCCAGCGAAATAACTCTGGGAAATGACTGTGAACCACTATATAGAATTCCTAATCCCTCTATTTTTGTCTGCCTGCATTTTTTATTTCCTTCACAGGTTAATTGTACATTATTTCAAAGTGATTCTTTTTGTACAACAAAACAACTGTTTGGACATGTATACATATATTGCATTTAAAACTTATACTTTAACATATTTAACATGTATTGGTCAACCTGCCATCTGGGGGAAGGGGTATGGGGAAGGAGGAGAAAATTGGAACAAAAGGTTTTGCAATTGTCAGTGCTGAAAAATTACCCATGCATATATCTTGTAAATAAAAAGCTATAATAAAAAATAATATTTTGGAATGTTTTGTGCTATATGAAATGATGAAAAGGGGAGACTCAGAAATTTGGGGAGACTGCTATGAATTGAACAGAGTGAAATGAGCCCACCCAGAACAACTTATTCCTTAACATTTTAATTTGTTAATATTCTAATTCACCATAAAACTGTAAATTCAAACAACTTTGAAAGACTCGATAACTCTGATCAACACAATGACTAATGACAATTACATGCTACTGATGAAGCAAATTAACTAAGCACAGAGGTGATGGACTTAGGATTCAGAGAGACACAAGCTATTTGGCTATGGCAAATTTGGGAATTTATTTTGCCTAATTATTTGTTACAAGGGTTTTATTTTCTGTTTTTTCCCTTCAATTGGGGGAAGGAATAAAAACAGATTTTTATTCATTGAAAAAAATAGATAAAAAAGCAGGGGAGTCTGGAAGAATACATTTGGGAGAAAAGACGACTTCTGTTTTTAACATGTTAAATTGGAGGACATCCAGGTAGAAAATGTTCAATCAGCAGTTAAAAAGATGCTGAGCCTGAAGGCCCTGAGAGAGATCAGTACAACTCAGTACAATTAAAAGTCATAGCTCTGGTAGAGGGGATAGAAGGATGATCTTAAGAATTAGGAAGATCTGGGTTTAACTCCTGCCTTTGATACATACTAGTGTTGTAAATATCTGTGTCATTTTATATCTCAATGTCCAGATAACTTTTTCTCCCAGATAATTTTAAACATGAGTTCTTGAGTTTCTCCCCACATTAAGTTCTTTGTTCATGTGAAATCACAGATTAAGACCAAAAAATAAAAATGTTTAGAGACTATCTCAGGCCTTCTTCTAAATAGATCATAAACAGAAGGTTGAGGGCAGAAGGGGACAATTTGTGTAAATAATTGTCCTATTTAATCTGATCTGGCATTTTAATTGTTAAAAGTATCTCCTGTGACTAATAACTTCACTTGCAGTACTATTGAAATTCAAGGCCCATAAAGCCAAGAAGGAAGAGAGAAAATTTAGATGTGAGCCGGGAAGCTCAAAACTTTTGAAAAACACATTTACTTTAGGAGATGGAGAAGGGAAATTTGGGTTCTTTGGTTTGCTTAAATGTAATTTGTGAAAACTGGTGGAGATTCCGGGCAAAGACAATATAATAACAACAAGTATATTGCTAAAGCACAGTGTGACTTATGTCTGTCAGAAAACAGCTTTTCCTTCAGTTAAGTTAATTGGGCCTTTTTTGGGCCCTGATGCTTCCTTTATCCAGAAATGCCTGTGTTCACAGGGAGGAAATATAAAACTTGCTTGCTTCTCTAATCAAACATGTATGTCATAATACTTCTAAGATTTTTTTTTTTTAATAGTCTTGGATCTAGTTTCAAAAGAGTTAATTATGCAAGTACAAAAGTGAAAAATTCTTAAATACTAAGTTACTACAAACTCCTATAGGACTTATACTACTTATAAGGACTTACATATTGATTATAACGATCCTGAGATATATGGTGTCTAAGTTACTGTTATCATCATCTAACAGATAAGGAAGGTGAATTTCTCTGAAACTCAATTGCTGAAGTTTATACCGCTTAAAAATGTCAGGGTTAGGATTTAAGATGAGTCAGCAATTAAACTCAGTGGCTAAAAATTTGATGAAGTCTGAGGCCGCATTAAAAGAATCAGCATTTGTGTAATTATGTTAAGCAAACTTAGCCCTGAAAAAGATATGAGAAAACACATTTTTCTTTTCTTGAATAAAAATGGGGAAATACTAAATATATCTGTTAGACTTGATTCATTTACTGTTTAGTTCAAATGAACTGGGTTTTTAATTCTTTGTTTTAAAAAATAGCTCCCTGGGAGAGAAGAAATACATGGCAAATTTTGTGGTGTAAAAATGAAAGGTTTCAATAAAAAAAATTTTTTTAATGAGAAAAAGAAAATCGGTATTCAAAAGGGAAGTAACTACTTCATTATCCTCTGTTGGCTAGACCACAACACCGCTGGAATATTGTCTTCAGTTCTGGGAACCTTATTTTAAGAAGTCCTTGGCAGGTTAATCTCAGCCCTACATATATATATATATATATTGCTAATGAATCCTTAGCAGGTTAATCTCAGCCCCCCAGGCAACTATTTAAGATTTTAAATTGTAAAGCAGGCATAGATTTGTATTGGAAAAAGTCCCTAAACACATGGGTCCAAAAAAAAAAGTAAACATTCCTATATTCAACCGGAGAAGCTATATATATAGTTTTATGAAAAGAAACGCTTTCAAGAAAGTTTTGAGGTATGAAAGAGTGTTCCAAATCACTATTGATCAGAGAAATGCAAATTAAGACAACTCTGAGGTATCATTACACACCTGTCAGATTGGCTAAGATGACAGGAACAAATAACAATGAATGTTGGAGGGGCTGTGGGAAAACTGGGACACTGATGCATTGTTGGTGGA
Organism: Sminthopsis crassicaudata; assembly: GCF_048593235.1. Taxonomy (NCBI): domain Eukaryota; kingdom Metazoa; phylum Chordata; class Mammalia; order Dasyuromorphia; family Dasyuridae; genus Sminthopsis; species Sminthopsis crassicaudata. Next base: position 133,481,643 of record NC_133618.1, on the reverse strand, counting down.
ATTGTGAAAGAATCCAACCATTCTGGAGAGCAATCTGGAATTATGCCCAAAAAGTTATCAAAATGTGCATACCCTTTGACCCAGCCATACTATTACTGGGCTTATACCCCAAGGAACTACTAAAGAAGGGAAAGGGACCTATGTGCCAAATGTTTGTGGCAGCCCTTTTCATAGTGGCTAGAAGCTGGAAGATGAATGGATGTCCATCAATTGGAGAATGGTTGGGTAAACTATGGTATATGAATGTTATGGAATATTATTGTTCTATAAGAAATGACCAACAGGAGAAATACAGAGAGGCTTGGAAAGACTTACATCAACTGATGCTGAGTGAAACGAGCAGAACCAGAAGATCATTATACACTTCAACAATGATACTGTACGAGGATGTATGCTGATGGAAGTGGATTTCTTCAACATAGAGAAGAGCTAATCCAATTCCAATTGATTAATGATGGACAGAACCAGCTACATCCAGAAAAGGAACACTGGGAAATGAATGTAAACTGTTATTTTTACCTTCTGAATCCAATTCTTCCTGTGCAACAAAAAATTCGGTTCTACACACATATATTGTATCTAGAATATACTGTAATATATTTAACATATATAAGACTGCTTGCCATCTGGGGGAGGGGGTTGGGGGAGGAAGGGAAAAAATCTGAATAGAAGTAAGTGCAAGGGATAATGTAAAAAATTACCCATGCATATGTACTGTCAAAAAAATGTTATAATTATAACATAAAATAAAAATAAAAAAAAAAAAAGAAAAAAAGAAAGTTTTGAGGAAAATGCAAATTTCTATTTTAAAACCAACAAAAAACCAGAAGATGCTCCTTCTGATGTCAATGAGACCCCTATTTGCCCCTCTCCATCAGCATCTTCCTACATACATCTCCCAGGCATGGGCAGAGAACTGCAGTGTCAGTTACCAGAGCTGTAATTTGTCAAACTACTGACATTATCCATTACTTACATGGTTTCAGCTAGACCAGGAGTCAGCAGAACTGGCTTTAAATCCTTCTCATGTTATTCTTTAGATGAATCAGTGAACTTCTCAGAGTCTCCATTTCCTCTATCTACTTTCCTGGGTTGTTGGGAGACTCAAATGAGACCAAGTGGGAAGCTGATCAAGTGGGAACCCATAACAGATCAAGATATTGTATTAGGAGGTACTGAGACCCTTTCTCTTGGAGCTCTCTAATAAAATTAGCCCGTGAAAAGTAAGAAAAGGGGATAGTAGGCAGAGCAGTTCAGCTGATGGAACTCACTATTAATTCAAAGGGAATTAAAGAAAAAAAAGTTAAATTGTTATCACCTAAGACCTAATTAGGTATTTAAATAAGCACACTTTTACTGCTTCTACCTATTGGTATGTCCAAGATTGTGCTAAGTAGTGAATCACAAATTTGGTACATCCAGGTATGTTAGGGCTAAAAGGGGGCTGAAAGAAGCTAACTAATTAGAGTTTTTATCTCAAAAAAGAAACTGAAGGTGAAAGAAAAGCTCATTTATATAAGTAATATAATCCAGCTAGGTTATAAACTTCTCTTCTGATTCCAAATTCTTCCTTTCAATACACCTGAATGACATCCAAGCATCACACAGCAGACATTGGTGTAGTAAGAATCCAAATACAGAAAAAGCTCAGTTTTGCCTTTCTTCCTCACTCCCAATTTTTAGGAGAATTTAAAGCCTCCTACTTTGCAGCTGTAAACTCTTTACATTATGCAACTCATCCAAACTAGATTTCTTCCAGTCTGCCCTGTTCACTCTTAGCTCTTCTCCCTAACACAGAGACTCCTTCTAAAGGTCCTCTCCCTAAGAATTGTGAAGGACTGAAAATAATGTAATGATTTTCCTGGCTTTGGCAAAATTGATAAAACTCAGCAGCACCTGTGATAATCTTAGCAGAAAGATAATTCTCCCTACTCCCACCCCACCCTCCAACTCAGGTGGTTATATTCCTAAGGCAAGAAAAAACAGAAACCAAAAAAAGATTAACTTTTCCCACTTGTCCACTATTCTGCTGGTTGTTAAAATATCTTACTTCTGCTTTCATTAACAGCCTCCCCAAAAGTCAGTGAATAGACAGCAGGGATGTTACCCAATCAATGGCTTTCATTTTCAAAATGGCCAGAGTTAATTAATGTATCATCTTATTTCCTGTCTTCAGGTAATATTATTCTCATTATGAAGAATAAAAAGCTCAGGATAACCAAAATCTGTGGCTTTAAGTAGCACTCTAACATTTTTCAATGAAAGAAGACAAACTTAGGGGACAGCTAGGTGGCGCAGTGGATAGAGAGCACCAGCCCCGAGTTCAGGAGGACCCAAGTTCAAATGTGGTCTCACACACTTAACACTTCCTAGCTGTGTGACCCTGGGCAAGTCACTTAACCCCAGCCTCCAAAAAAAAAAAAAAAAAAAAAAAAAAACTTGGATGGCCTTAAAATCATCTGAAGGGTTGAGTTGGGTTCAAATAGAAGTTTATGCAAGCCTTTTCCAGCTTCATTTAAAAGCAGGTCACATTTCAGCAAAAAATTCAGGACTCTCTTGGCCTAGTGGCAAACCAAAACTCTTTACAGAGGAAGACTGAACACTAGTCACAGATAAAACAAGATATTTTGCATGTTTTCAAAGGTATTTGCACTCTTCCAAAGAATGAATGACCTCTCATCCACATCCAGTCCTTGCTGCTTCAACTACTGGAAGTTCTCTTTTCTTTTTTGGGTCACAGAGAACAAGGTTTTAGTGACAAAGGATCAGAGTGTAGAGCTGGCAGGAACGCTAGGTGAGGAATCAGGCCAGGATATGTCTGCTCAAGGCTCTATAGAAGTTAGTTGTCATTATATCTCCTGCTTTCCCTATTGTGTCAAGCTGCTTCCAGACAGGGAAACTGGCATTCTTTTCTCAGCTCACCTCTTAACCTCAGTTTCCTTATCTTTAAGATGAGAATAACAATAATAACCTGCACTAGTTGCTTTATATAGTTGTTGTAGGTAAAGCTATCATACAAAATTTATTTGGATCTGCTTCATGATTTTACAGATTATATTAAATTCCTGGTAAAGAAATCCCTGAAACCAACAGAGATCAGCACTGTTCCTACTATTTACAGTCTTAGAAAATTGCCTAGAGGCACTAGGCTTACCCAGGCAAGGATATATCACAGTCCTTGATACAGAACTTGAATCCAGATCATCCTAATTCTCAAGCTGGCCTTCTATCCATTGCCTTTTGCCAACTAAATATGAGTTATTTTTACATCTACCTTTAGAGAAAGTGTAGGGAAAGTTAACACACTTTAAATGAGGCGCCTGGTTCTCCATATTTTGCATTGCCACACTTTGTTTATGTGTGCTTCTGTCTCTGACCTCAAACCCCAAGAACCGCATTTCATCTTTGAACTAATGACCATACATATGCTCTCCCCTAATATTACTCTCTCCTTATTCTCATCTTAAAATGATGGAGTTGGACTAGATTTCCTTGTAAGGTCTGTCAAGTTCCGCATCTATGATCCTAAATTCCTTCTACTTTCTGATCACTCCTTCTCAATCTGCTTTAATAATGAGCATCTGCTCCCTTACCGTGGATATTCCTGAAGGTTTGATCCTCTCCTTTTCTTCTGTTTCATGGTTGCAATTACTATTTCTGGGCATGTGATATATTCTTTCTCTTGAGCAGCAGATACAAATTAACTGTTGTCTATTGGACAAATTCTTCCTACCTCCTAAACTTGTTTCAATTCATCTGGACTATTTTGATAGTTTAAAAAATGGGTCTCCTTGCTTCTAGTCTCTTTCCCTTTCCTATTTATCCTTCTCCTAAACTTGTTTCAACTCACCTGGACTATTTTGATAGTTTAAAAATGGGTATCCTTGCTTCTAGTCTCTTTCCCTTTTCTATTTATCCTTCCAAAATAACCTTCCTCCCTTCTTGAGAATGTCTAGTGGCTCCTAACCCACTCTTAGGTTAAAATGTAAATTCTTTGGTTTAGCAATTAGAAACCATTAACAGTCTCCTCTCAGTCTACCTGTTTGGACTTATTTCACACTATTTTCCCTACTCTGCATTTCAGCCAAACTGGCTTCCTTGCTCTTCTAAGATAGCAAGCAGTCTAGCTCTGGACTCCTTATCTTGGAACACACCCTTTTGCCAAGAATGCATTTTTTCCTCAGCTTTATCTCTTAAATGTTCACCTCCCTTAAAGGCTCAGCTCGGGTACCAACTCCTCTGAAGAAACTTTCCTGATCCCTTGGCTATCAGAGCAACCCCTGCTCAAATTATATTTTATTTACTTACTGTTGTATCCTTCTCATTCAGAATGTAAACTCCCTGAAGACAAGGGCTCCTTCAGATAGCCTTGCCTATAAAGCACACTCAACAAATGTTTGTTTCTTCTAAGGATCCTGAATTTTTTCCCCTTTGGGTCTACATTCCCAGAAATTAGTATAATGCCCGGCACATAGTAAGCACTTACTTAATAAATGCTTTTTGACTTGAAGAAATTTAAGATTAGAGATCAGATGATGTCCTGAATATTTTGAATGAGGAGGGAAAGCTTGAACATACTAAGTTAAGGATGGGAGAAAGGGATAGAGGCTGAGATTTCTGACCTCATACACTTTAACCAATTTTTCCTAAGGGGCTCCGAGCTTTCTCAATATGACCTTCCATTTATATCAAACATATAGCTGGGAACAGATAAAAAGCAGCAGGTATCAAAACCAGAAAAAGCAAGAATTCTGGTAACAGATGGCTAAGCATCTGATCAATCAATTGGCCTTTATTAACCAGCTACTAATGCCAAGCACTGGATTAGGAACTATATGTGCAAAAATACCCTCAAGGGGCTTACCATTCCACAGAGGAAACATGTCTCAGTATAGATAAATACAAAATATCTAGAGTAGATATAATAACTGCAGAGAGCAACAAACTCCTCAAATACAAGGTGGTTCCTGACCTGTGCTCTGAAAGAAACTACAATTTCTAAGAGGCAGAAATAAGGAGGAAGGGAACTCCAAGTTGAAAAGAATAAACACAAATAACACCTTCCTGTTGCCACCATCAAATGAACTAAATAAAAGTCTCTATTTTAGGCCCCAGATTACTATGTATTTAGTTGGCTATTTCATTAGTATTATAAAAAAATATTGAATTAATTATTAATGATGCCATCATAGTATACATTAATAATAGTCATTTGCATATAACTTTATGACTCATAAAACATTTGTTATTTGATGTAAACATAATACTAAGATCTGCTTGACAATAGTGGGAAGGCTTTCAGAGCATATTAGAAGAATTTATATGCCTTCCAAATATTATCCCATTTATTCTAAAACTTAGGAGGTGGGCACTATGATTATCTCATTTTACACACAAGTACTGCACTTACAGAGTCCTAAGTCTGACTCTCTATTTTACCCAACTCCATCACCGCACCAAGTAGTGTATCTCTTGTTCTACTCCTATCTGGGGCCCAGGCTGAGAGGACACGAGGCCCTTTTGGGCAGACTCCAAGCAGGTCTGGGCAGATTGCTCTCCCTGCATCCTCCTGACTCTCCAAACTGGTTGTTCTACCATCTCTGGCACGCATCACTGTAAATTCTTTTAACTAGGTTCTATCCCTAGGCATCTGGGGGGAAGAAGGGGGGTTTGATTCCCACAGGTGTCCTAGTCAGTGGTCTTAATTAAATGCAAATTCACTAGGTTCTCCTTTCTCTTCCCACCTTATCCCTTTGTTAACAGTTCCTTTTTTCTTCTTATCCTGGTATCCAACCGCTCACTTCAGGTATTTCAGTTTCCTATCAGATTATCTTATCCACCACAACAGAACTTTATGTTGGAGAATGGTCGCTCTAGTTAACAAAAAAGGAATCTAAAGAAGTCTGACACTAATTAGGGAGAGGGATTAGTCATGATAAGGTAAAAATTCTCTTGGATCTATCACTTATATTGCACTTCTGGGGCACTCGTGATAATCTCCATGAAGTGTAGTGCAAGTATCATTATGCCAACTGTACAGGCTATGGGCCACAAGGAAAAGAGCCAGAAGAGAGGGGCAGATTACACCTTTTTCCTAATAAACCAATTCATATACTGATTGGCAGTTAATTGGTATAGTATAGATGGCTGGACCTAGTCAGGAAGACCTAGATTTAAAAATGTGATCCTTTAAAAAATGACCTGGGCAAGTCACGTAACCTGTTTATCTTGGTTTGCTCTGTAAAATGAGGATAATAACAACAATTGTTGTGAGGATAAATGAGAAAAATATTTGTAAAGTGCTCACAAATCTTAGAAAATGACATAAATACTATCATCATTATGTCTCAATCTATATCTCAAAGATATCTTAGATAGAGTCTGAATTTGTTTATTAAACTTAGAAGTGTTATTTGATATGATCCAGCAAATATCATTCACTAGTTGGTTTTGTCAGATTGCTTTCCTTTGTTACATGGGAGGCTGGAAGAAGGGGAGTGGCTAGATAGCTAGAAAGATATAAAACATCTAAGTCTATATAAGCTATGTAGATATGGACACATTATATATGTAGCTGTATAGATATCAGAGATATATAGAGATAAAAGGAATCAATAAAAGCTTTAAAAAAATATATGTAGCAGAAATTCTCCCATATTTCTCTAAGAAATCCCAATTCTTCCTATCATCTGCCCCACAGTTGGCTCTTTTTCTCAGCAACTCAATCTCACCTCTAACAAACGGAGGTGTATGGTTGTTAAAACTACTGGGAAGTTCATGTCCCAGAAAATCAAACTGCCAAGAAAGGAGTCAACAATCCTAAGGGCAATCCTGCCCTAAATCTGGGTCTGGGAATCCCTTTGAACTACTGGTCTGAAGAGAGGGAGCTTCTCAGGCTGCCACATCTTCTCTGTCTTGTTTCTTCTTTCTTCTGAGATTTGTCATTTACTGGCACTAACCTTCCCAGCTCTGCAAATTAAGGAGGTTACCCAGAAAGTGTGCCATAAAGAGTTCTGTGCTCCAAGAGACTGATCTCATCACTTGAAAGAGAACTTTATAGAAAAGATCAAGGAGTCACTGAGGAGGTGAGGATGAAGAACTGTTTAATAGTGGATGGAGACCAGGAAATGGTCAGTACTAGAGAAAGGCAGGTACATAACCCTCTAAGGAAAATTTCAGCTCTAAGCAGACAGCAAATGAGATCAAATTCCCAAACAATCTCTCAAATGTACAAGGTCTTCTTTTATCTCTGCAGAATGAATGGTAGAGGCAAGAGAGACATGAAATCAATTTAAATTTTCCCACCAAACTGCATTCTATCTTCCACTGTCAAAGAAGGGAAAATTTTCCTAGCAATACAAGAGAAATAGGAGTTGTTGGCTTTTTTTTTTTAAACAGAAAATACAATTTGGAAAAAGCTAAGCTCCTGCAGATCTAAGATCAAGCTGACCAGAGCAATAACTATGGAGCCACCTGGATTTTGCTGCAGGGTGCCAAAATTTAGAAGGCTCTGATTACCTGCTATCCATCAATAGCTAGAAATAGATGGATTTTGCACCTAGTTTGCAAGAGGAAGCAAACACCCCCACATCTCCCCACGCCTTTAAAAATTAATTTGAGAGTATGTTTTATGATGCTTGTCCCAGATTCAAAAACTGTTAGTGACAGGTTTGATACTGACTAAGTTTCTCTGAAAAAAGATGGAGGCAAGAATGGGGAGGCTAATTTTAAGGTTCTTTCTAGCACAAGGAATCTATGATTTTTTTCCCCAGCATAAAGAATTTTTATTTTGTAATGTGCTTTATATATAGCATTTTTGGTGTGTCACTCTTTAACTATCAAGGGAGGTGTTAGGTCTCACATTTAGATCCATTTTGGGTTTTTCAGTTTTGTATAAAAGCCCGCAACATGCTTAAATAAGTACTGTATAGAAAAGGACTGGCTAATGACATCACCTCTATTTTCTCTCTCTAATAAGGGTGGACAAATGCACTAGCCACATCAACTACATTGTTGATCTTCACAGATCTTCAGATCCCAAATGATTTAATTCCTTCCCTCTTCTATAAAATGAAGGCCAAAGGAAAAGAATTTAACCATTCCTGATTTTCAATGTCCATTTATCTATTATACCCTTACTTAACTGTTCTGAAGAAGCCTCAGACAGAGAACCAACATTCCTTCCAGGTTTCTGAGATTGAGGAGGAAAGAAAGTATAAGCTCTGTAAGACAGGGCTAGGAATTAAATCAGAAAACTTAAGGAAATAAAATCACATAATGAGGGTTGGAAGGGACCTCATAACACATTTACCTCTAACAGGTAAATGGAATCCTGTCTATCACATCCCTAGTCAAATGGTCACCCAGACACTGCTAGAAGACTCCAATGATAAAAACTTGACTACCTACATGAAAGCAGCTCATGGATAGATTCCACTTGGGGACCACTCTTATCTAGAGTAGCTAGATGATGCAATAAAGAGACCACTGGACTTACTCATTTACTAGTTGTATGTGACTGTGCCTCAATTTTCTCATCTGTAAAATGGGGATGATAGACTCCTAACTCCCGGGAACTGTTGTGAGGATCAAATGAGACAATGTTTTGTTAAGTGATAAACACAATGCTGGCATATAGTAGGTGCTTAATAAATGCTTGTTCCCTCTAACCCTCCTCTCTCCTTTTTTATCTATTAGGATTATTTTTATATTACAGTCAAAGTTTCTTCTGGACTTAATACAACAACTTCCTTCTCCTACAGGATCAAAGAGGCAGCTAAGTATCAGTCAGGAAAACCCGAGTTCAAATCTGACTTCAGACACTGGCTCCACAACCTTGAGAGGGCATTTAATCTGTGTGCCTCAGCTTCCTCATTTGAAAACTGGGGAGAATAACCTCTCAAGGCTGTTGTGAAAATAAAATGAGATGATATGTATAAAGTGCCTTTGCAAACCTTAAGGTGCTATATGGATGCTATTATTATTATTAGGTATATCCTCTAGAGCTATTCTATTTTGTCTACATCTTTCCTCAAAGAAGTTCTCCTTATATGGACCTGCCTCATGCCACCCTTTCTAACTGTCCCTCAGTGTGTATATCATCTCCCCATTATAATGTTTTCATTTGCCTCCATTTTCTCATGGGGTATAAGTAAGCTTCATAAGGGCAGGGGCTGCCTTATTTGCTTTCTGCCTCCAGGGCTCAGCAGAACCTGGGTAATGTTAAGTGCTGTTCAGAGAAGTATCTTTTCATTCATTCATTCAAGAACTTTTTAACAAGAGATTGTATTTCCTTGGACCTTTTCAGGTTAAGTCAGTCTGGTTCCACACCCAACAGATGCTATTATGTGCTGTGCTGTGTGTGTGTGTGTGTGTGTGTGTGTGTGTGTGTGTGTGTGTGTGTGTGTGTGTATATGGCTGGACCAGTGACAGAACTGAGTCACTATCACAATTCTCTCTTCGAGGTACTCTTCCTCCTTTGAACCCCTTCCTTCTTCCTCTAGGGGAAGGCTTTTGACTTCTCTTCCTCATTTGAAGGCTGGGTTATCAGAGGGCATTTAGAATGCCCATCTGGCTGGCCAGCCCATCTTTCCTGCTAAGGTTGTGTATATTAGGAAATAAGCATTTATATAGCATCCATCATATGCCAGGCATAGTGCATAATATTTTTTAAACAAATTTTTTTTTATTATTTTAAAATTTCTCATTTTATGAGCAGTAAAAGAGGTCTTCAAACTTTCAGGTCAGTGGCTTAGACTTCCTGGCAGTTGTGATTCAGTAAAGTCAGGACATATTTCTCAGAAGAAAGGACCAAAGAAAAATGGATTTGAAGGCAGAAGCCCTGGTGGCTGGATTTTGAATACAGGCTCTGCTACCCTACCTATATGGCAGTTCCTGCCTCTGTGCCTCAAATTCCTCATTTGTAAGAGACAGAGGACCAAGGAGGCAGAGGCTAGACTAAAACCTGTCTAAAGTTTTGTCATTTTATTTCCTCCTGGCTGTCCCTGTAGCTATCTCAGACTCAGTATGTCCAAAACAGAACTTAGATTTTTTTTTTTTTTTTTCCCAGCTAGACCTTTTTCCTAAATTCCCAGCTGCTGAGAAGGACACAGAATTCCTCCCAGTCACTGCGGTTCCCAATCAAGGTGTCATTCTTCACTCAATCCACCAATACCTGAATCTTATCATTTTATCCCTTGATAATTATTTCTCTTCTGTGCCCCCTTTCTTTCCACTCCTGAAGATACCAGTGCAGGAGCTTGTCACCTCCCGTCTGGCCTACTGTAATTAGTCAGAGCCAACTTGCATTTGTCAAGCGCCCACCAGGTCCACCAGGCTCTGTGCTAAGCAGAGATAAAGCACAAAACAGTTCCTGTCCTCCAGGAGCTCACAGGTGGAGAGGGAGATGATACATGAACAGCAGGCTCAGAGAGAGGGCGCTAGAGAGGGCTAAGGAAGACTGGCAAAGGGTTCTTGTAGAAGGCAGGAAGCCAGTCAAGCTGGGAAGGAAGTCAGAGACTCAGGAGGCAGAGAGGAGGTGGGGGAGAGTCCTGGACATGGAAGACAGTCTGAAAATGCTCAAAACCACTAGGCTGGTCTCTCCGATTTGAATCTCTCCTTCTCCAGGTCATCATCACGTCACTAACTAAAAGATCTTTTTTTAAACCAAAAGTCTAACCAGATCGCTATACTCCCCTGCTGAATAAATTTCAGTAGCTCCCTGTTTCCGCTAGGGGCACTTAGAAGAGCACAATGGACAGAGGGCCAGCCCTGGAGTCAGGAGAACTTGAGTTCAATTAGAACTTCAGACACAGCTACTTACTAGCTGTGTGACCCCAGGCAAGTCACTTAATCCTGATTGCCTCCCTCACCTCTTTCCCCAAAAGTTAAAATTCCTGTTTGGCATTTAAAGCCCTTCACAACCCAGCTCCTTCCTACATCTTCATTCTTTTTCGCCATCCCTCTGCCCTAATGGACTCCTAAAGCCCTCTTTTGCCAGTCCATTTCTGTGCCTTTGCAATGGAGTTCTACCATGCCTGCCATATGCTCTTCTTCACTTCTACCTCTTGGATTAAGCTTCCAAAGCCCTGAAACCTACCTCTACAGAAGGTTTTTCTTAGTTCTTTCTCCCCCAACCCACCTGCTGCCATGGCTAGAGCCTTCCCTCAGAGACTCTCACCCCGGCTCCCTACTCTAGATCTTGAATGTACAGTTATCTGCACGTAGCCTCCCCCTCGAATGTAAGGTCCTTGGTCGTTTCTTCCTTTCTTTGTATCCCCAGCACTTAGCATAATGCCAGACACAGAGTACATATTTCAAAATGTTTTATCAGGGACAAGTCCATCCCAGCTCTAAATCCCAGGAAGGAGTCAATGGCAAGCTAGAATGGACAAGAGCTGCCGCCCGCCCTGGGCATGACCCAGGCCAAACTGCTCTTGGGCTTTTTAGGCCGAGTACTGGCAGATCTCATGGAGTGCTGGCTGTATAGTTAACATTCCCCCAGGAGACAACTACTTTAGTGCTTCCCAGGCCACCCTGGGGAGCTCACCTCACCCAGAAAGCAAGGATTTCTGACTAGTACATGGGGGTGGAGGTAAGTTAGTACAGAAAGAAAGCCATCTCGGAAGCATTCCAGTATTTCATGTAAGTACTTCAAAAAAAGATGCTCCAGACATCACAGCAGTAAAAAATATATAGGCACGGAGATGTGAGCCTATTGCAAAAAAGCCTGTTTAAAAAAAAAAAAAAAAACCCAAACACCTCTCCTGAGGTCTTTTACCTAATATCAGCTTCCCGGAGTGTGAGCATGAGGGGCCAGCAGGAAAACCAAGAGAATGCAGGGAACTATTCTTGGCTAGGCCTGGGGAAGGTGGTAAATGATTTTCAAGGGAAAGATCCTGGCTTCTAAGTATGGGATCTCAGAAATCTGAACTCTAGAAGAGAAAGAGGAAACCACAGTATGGTACTATGGAAAAAATGCTGAATTTTGGAGTCACATACCCAGGGTTCCAATACCATGTACCTTTGTGATAATCTCTTTCATTCTGGTCCTCTCATCTGCTCATCTGCAAAATGAGGGGATTGAATCAAATGATCATGACTATCCCCTTTCAACTGTCTGTGAGGTGGAAAACTTAAGGCAAGGATGAGACTGGAGAGTGAAGGAAGCCATTTCAAACACAGACTGATGACTGGTGCTCTAGGCTACTGAGCTTCCAGGAAAGCTGAACTATCCTGTTCAGAAAAGGCAAGGAAGCCTCCTTACAGAAGTCAGGAATTTCCCTCCCACTGTCCCCTATCCCCCAAAAAGACAAAGGCACTAATTCATTATATATAAAAGTTTCTCTTTCTTATTAAACGGATGTACATAATGTCAATCTGTAAAATCGGATCCAGTTTGGATTAATTCAACATTATACCTCAAGTTCCAAAAAGGAGAGAAATGCTCAGCTAGTAATTTAGAATTTAAAAATGTCTCCTAACCTAGGTTTCCTCTATCAATCAGCAGAAAAACAAGAAGCAAGTGCCAATTATTTTCTTTCTTTCTTTCTTTTTTGCTGAGACAATTGGGGTTAAGTGACTTGCCCAGGGTCACACAGCTAGGAAGTGTTAAGTGTCTGAAGTCATATTTGAACTCAGGTCCTCCTGACTTCAGGGCTCATGCTCTATTCACTTGGCCACCTGGCTGCCCCTGCCAATTACTTTCAGGTCTGACTTTTGTACCTGCAATATTTTAAAATTAAGACAAGAACATTTAATCCTTATAACAACCCAGGGAGGTAGGTGCTATTATTATCCCCATTTTATAAACTGAGGCAAACAGAAGTTACCACTTGACTTATTGAAGACCATACAGCTAATAAATATTGGACTATTTTTGAATTCAGATCATCCTGACCCCAGGACCTAGAACTCTTATGTACCAGTCACTTAACTGCAAGCCAGGGCAATCCTGGCCCTCAGGAAGCTTCCATTCTAACAAGGAAGTCAACATGCAAATGGGAGCTGAGAAGGGGAATGAGGATAGATAATGTGCTTTTTAACTCATATAGTTCAAACTTGTTCGTCTCATTAGAAGTAATTACCACTAATACAAGAATGACTAACCGCCCACATAACACTGAAAAATGAAAGGAGAGTAGGGAAGAAGGATCTCTGCCTTAGGAGAAATAAAGAGAAATAGAGGGAAATAGATAAGATGAGTCTCTGGGCCACAGATGGCCCAGCTGTATCCTGAGAAGCCTCCATTAATTAATATCCTGCCACACCAGTTCCTGGCACCAAAGAAACAATGGATCTCAAAGGCTCAAAAACAGCCCAGGCTTCCAGTTCCAGGAGTAGAGGCGCCTGCTTAAATTCAAGGAGGCTCCCATGGAGCTTTAGCTAGGAGGTGTTTTAAGATTTTTTTTCAGGCAAACAAAGTCCTCAAAAGGTGCCCCCCCCCCAAAAAAAAAGCAATCTGATTCAATATGAAATGAAATAAAGGTTTTTTCACTTCCAAAGTTAGCTTGGGGTCTCTTCTTTGCTTATGTACTCAAGCCTGTGCTTGGTACACAGTATTCAATAAATGTAGTTTTTCACTAATTGACTACAACTTCTTACCTGCTAATACAGTTCCCCCACATTCCTGAAAGAACATGGTGTATATAGTTCAGTAAGACAAGCACTGCATTTGAAGTAAGAAATCCTGAATTCAAATTTTAGCTGTCACTGAAACTTAGCATCTGAGGAATTATTTAACCTCAAATTTCTTTGTTTAAAAAAAAAAAAGGTTGAATTAAATTGTGAGTTACAATGCCCCATGGGGACTCATAATTGAATGCAAATCATAAAATTATAATTTATCATCAATAAATATTTGATTTGTATATCTATTTTATATGCCTATATGCCCAAGGTCTCAGGCAAAAAAAAGGTCATGAATGGAAAAAGTTTAAGAACCTCTGAACTGGATGACCTCTAGAATTAAATTTTTCCAGGTATCTGCCTACAACTGAGTAGGTATCAGATTCTGACATAATTATGAGACCATAAAATGAGGCCATGGCCAGCATTTTATCTACTACTCCAACTCTTTCTAAAGCTGTCTGGCCAGCCTACTTACCCAAAACAAGAAAATCATAGATACCCAACCCTTATCTTTCTCAAGTGCAACAGGTTTGATGAGGAACAGCCCAACTACTTTTTACCAAGCTGAATATTTATTAAAAATATGGTCTGGAGCAAATGTTCATTTCATCTAAGCACCTGTATCATATCATCCACTCCAAGTGAATCATAAGTGAAAGTGAGAGTAATGGTTCTTGCATTATCTCTCAATTATGCCCTTTTTCTCACCCTTAGTTCAATGATCTTTCCTAATAAAATCCATAGTTCTTAAAGGTTACTATAAAAGTGCAACTCCCTCCTTTTTTTGCAGAGATGGGGCATTATGGGTTTGGAATGAAGCTCAAGTTCTAATGGATTCAATTCTCATCTCAAAGCTGAGGATTCTCAAATCTACTCATTCAGGCTCAGATATTCAATTTCTCTGGCTAACTTCTAGTCTCTCATCTCCAACGTCTTTTTTTTTTTTCAAACTTTAAAGTTTATTTAATGATTTTTCCCCCAGTCTATATAACAAAAGCACAAAAACAATATCTAAAGTGCTACAAAGATGTGAAACTTAACACAGAACTAGTATTGACTAATATTGACATCTTAAACTCATCATGGCAAAAACTCATGATCTTTCTCTCCAAATCTCCTCTCTTCCAAATTTCTCTCTTGCTGTGTAGAGCTCCACCACCCTCCCTCCCAGGGCCATTCAGCCTCTACCTGCCCCCCCCCCTCCCAAAATGCACACCAAAGCCTGCCACTGGCAATTTCTAACCCTCTCCTACAACACAGCCTGGACTCTCAACACTGGCACCAACTCCCATGAAGCAGGCTCTCTGGACCCATAACTGGTGGGCCTGCCACTAGTCTCTCAGATTGATTCCCTCTACTGCTAGTGTTCCTTAAGCATGTCTAGCTCTCTGGGACCCCATCTGGGGCTTCCTTCTCACAGACAATGGAGTGGGGTGCCATTTCTTTCTTTAGCTCTCCATACAGATGAGAAAATGGAAACAGGGTTAAGGAGTTTGCACAGCAAGGAAGCCTCTGAGGCTGCATTTGAACTCAGGAAGATGAATCTTCTTAACTGCTATCCTAGGGCTGTTTCTTCCCTTCCCCCAAACCTCTTCACTCAGCTGTAAAAATGTTGGTCCTGAGTGTAGGTCTGACCACCTCAATAAGCCCCAATGGGGCTCAGCTCCAGGTTAAAATATAAAAACTGGTTTGGGGGGCAGCTAGGTGGCGCAATGGATAGAGCACCAGCCTTGAATTCAGGAGGACCCGAGTTCAAATCTGGTCTCAGGCACTTAACACTTCCTAGCTATGTGATCCTGGGCAAAGTCACTTAATCCCAGCCTCAGAAAAAAGAAAAAAACAATAATAATAATAATAAAATAAAATAAAATAAATAAATAAAAACTGGTTTGGCATTCAACCTTCCTAACCTCCCCTTCCCTCCCCTTCCTGGCACACACCTCTCTTCCCCACCAGTATTCTGAGAACCAATTCCCTAAACAAGACATGCTATCTCCCAGCCCTGGGCACTTTCCCTGCCACTTTTCCCTGTCTCCCTCCTCACCTCGGCCTCCAGGTTCCTCCTGTTTCCTTCCAGTCCTAACTAAAAGCTCACCTTCCACTATTTGCCTTCAGGATCCCCCTACATCCCAGTGCTTTCCCGCTCTAGGTCGCTGGCTTGCCCATTCCCCCATAAGACTGAGTTTCCTGAAAACAGGGATCATCTTTGACCTTCTCTGTACCCCCAGCACATAGCCTGGCACACTCAATATTTAGTGACTGCCTTTTTTTCCCTCAGCTTTCTGGAGAGATAGAACAGACAGTTGAAAAATGAAAATGACAAAACACCCAAGATACCAGTAACTCAAGATAACAGTATCTTTTCTCAAGGTTTCCCTGGCTAAAAAAGGCCTGGCTCTATGACAGGCCTGGCGACAAACCCATCTGCACTTGGCTAGGCTGGATGGTCCCTGACCAAGAGGGATACCCTGTCACCAGCCTCATATAGAAACTCCTTATTGAACACCTTTGGGGGTCCACTAGTACATGAGTTACCTGGATAGAGATTGTTTTTGTTGTGCCACAGTTACCTTTTATTGTCCTGCTTCAGTTTCCCTAAATGGTCCTGCCTCAGCATCCTTGAATTGTCCTGCCTCAGTTCCTTGAATTATTCTGCCTCAATCCCTCTGGTTGCAACCCCCCTTTTCTGATCATTAGGATCAGAACATAACTTAAGACTTGTTACTCTAAGGTTGTAAATTGTAAATGTGCAAAGTCAAGATAAGGGGGAATTCAGACTTCCTGGCTTCTAACTCCTAAGTTATCAAGAATTTATGATCCTAACCCCCAACCTGTCAGAACCAGATTGATGGTCAGTTTCTTAGAAATTCCTTCTCTCAGTGTTCTGACTCTGCCCCTGCCTTGGTCTACCCCATTGCTTAGAGCCATGTGTATATATTTCATGGGAAACTCACATTTGCTGCTGGATTCCTTTGAGACAAAAGTCTGATTCATTCACCCCTGAGACCAAAAAATGGATCCTTTTGGTCCCAGAAAATCTCTCCCTCTCAGAAATCCAAATAAAATATTAAAAACTCTATCTTTATTAAGATATTTAAAATATTAAAATCTCTATCTTGCCTTAGTTTTTTTGGCATTATAATTTCCATATCACAAAGAAATAGGAGTAAAATTTGAATGGAAATTTATTCATTAAAAAGAAGCAAAGTATTTCCAAATCCAACATACAAGTCTAAATTGACATTTAACTTAGATGATGCTGCAAACTTCTAGATCTCAACTGCTCCAGATTTCAGATTTTAGACTTATATCATAACAACATGAAAAATTACATCTACTTTTTTTGGATTAAAAAAAATTATCAACATGTATCTGGATAATGATGCTCTACCATTTCAAGTCTTGTTCCTAATTATTCAGATTCATAATCCTATACTCTTATATTAAGCAGGGACCAACCCCATTATTTAACAACTGAAGCAACTTAGAGACCCTAAAAGTGAGGAGCTTCTTCAGAGAAATAGTGACTTGCCCTAAGGTCATGCAACTATTAGGATTAGAGTGCATTAATATATAGGGATCTATCCTGGTACACAATAGGTGGTATATACATGCTTGTCCCCTACTCCCTGAAAAGAGTCTAAAATGATTTCAAAACAATACTAGGTGTTGTCCTATCTATAGTCAGTCAATCAAAAAGAATCTATCAGTTCTCAAACTTCCTGGTCTCAGAACTCCATACTCTAAAGAATTATTAAGGGCCACATGGACGTGGCCCTCTTCAACAATGAGATGAACCAAATCAGTTCCAATAGAGCAGTAATGAACTGAACCAGCTACACCCAGCGAAAGAACTCTGGGAGATGATTATGAACCATTACACAGAATTCCCAATCCCTCTATTTTTGTTCCCCTGCATTTTTTATTTCCTTCACAGGCTAATTGTACAATATTTCAGAGTCCAATTCTTTTTGTACAGCAAAATAACTGTATATGACATGTGTACATATATTGTATTTAATTTATACTTTAACATATTTAACATGTTAACTTGCCATCTGGGGGAGAGAGTGGGGGGAAGAAGGGGAAAAACTGGAACAAAAGGTTTTGCAATTGTCAATGCTGAAAAATTACCCATGCATATATCTTGTAAATAAAAAGCTATAATAAAAAAAGGACCACAGCTTTTGATCATGGGATATTATTAAGTATCCTCTAATGGAATATGAGAAGGGGGGAGGATGATAAAAGGGAGAACATAATGGGGGGAGAAGTGGTCAGTAACAAAACACTTTTGTGGAGGGACAGGGTGAAAGGAGAGAGAATAAATAAGGAGAAATACACTTAGCAGTAGTAATTGTAAAAAAAAAATAATATTTCAAAGCAAGTTTCTCTAATGGAATATTATTGTTATCTGGAAATGATAAGCAGGATGCTCTCAGGAAGAAAAAAAAAAAAGCCCTGGAAGTTCTCCAGTGAAAGTCCAAAGTGAAATATACTGCATACAAAGTAATAGCAATGTCCTGGAATGACCAGCTGTTGAATGATTTTGTTATTCCCAGTAGTACAATTATCCATACCTATACTGAAGGACTTACGATGAAAAATACTATCCACACAGAAAGAAGGAACTGTTTGGAAGCATTCTCTATTTCTCTCTTTATCTCTCTATTTTTAACTTAATTTTTCTTGAGGTTTTTATTTTCATTAGGGTGCCAGATTTTTTTTTAACAACTTGATTTTTATGGAAATGTTTTGCATAACCTAGAAATAAGGTTTCTTAATTCTGAGTGGGGATAAGGAAAAAGAACCTAGAACATAAAAAAAAAAAAAAATTTTTAAACAAATGTTTAAAAAAATTGTTTTAAATGTAACCGGGAGAAAATACTAAATAAATATTTTTTTTAAAGGAAAAGGAATTATATGTAGAAAAAATATTTATAGCAGATTTTTTTCTGGGGGCAAAGTATTAGAAATTGTGGGGATGGCCCTCAAGTAGAGAGTGATTGAACAGATTGTGGTATGTGACCATGATGGGATACTGTTGCGCTATAAGAAATGGTGAGCAGGGTATTCTCAGAAAAGCCTGGAAAATTTCCATGAGATCATGCAAAGTGAAATATACTAAATACAAAGTAATCTCAATATTATGTGATTATTAGCTTTGAAAAGTAGCTATTCTCAGCAATATAATGATCTAAAGACAACTCTGAAGGACTTATAACAAAAAATGGTATCTATCCTCAAATACAGATTAAAACATTTTTTTCACTTTAATTTTCTTGAGGTTGATTTTTTTTGGGGGGGAGGGAGCCAATATTTTATCTTACAACATGATTATTATGGAAATGTTTTATGTGACTACATATGTATAACCAATATCAGCTTGCTTTTTCTTCTCAATTAGGAGAAGTGGGGAAGGAATATAGGAGAGATTCTACAACTTAGTTTTGTTGTTTTTTAATTAAAAATTATTTTTACATGTAACAGTATATAAAGGACTAAATTTTTTTAAAAAGAAAAAAAATCCCCTATTAATATTTGTGGTATTAGAAACAAAAACATCTCAGTAATTGTTTTGAAAGGGTTTGACCTTGCAGATTCCCTGAATGGAGGCTGGTAAGAAATAAGCATTTATACAGCACCTACCATGTGCTAAAAACTATGTAAATCACTTTATTAAATATTAACCAATTTGACCTTCAATTTGACCTTAAGGTATAGTTGCTATTGTTCCAAAGTGAGACAAACAGAGGGCTTTTCTTGGCAAAGATACTAGAGTGGTTTGCCATCTCCCAAACAGATTTTAAGTGACTTTCCCATTGTAAAGCCAGATTCAAATTCTGGACTTCCTGACTTCGGGCTACAAAATGAAGCTCTAGTAAAACCTTCAGTGCTCTAAACCTATAAGCAAGCATTTAGTAAACTCCTAAAATGTGCCAGGGATTAAGCTAAAAGAAGCCTCAAATAAAACAAGCCCTAGCCTCAGGGAATTTGCATTTATCTGGGATAACATGCACAAGAAACAAGCATACATAAGATAATTACTATAAATCCAAGGCAAGAGCTGTGTGTTTGGGGGAAGAGGAGAAATAAGGAAATCAGGCTACCAGCAGCTGGAGAAAGACTTCATGTAGAATGTGATTCCTGAGTAGAATTTTGAGGAAAATAAAGGATTATAAGAGGTGGAAGTAAGGAACAGAGTAGGCGTGAGAGAACAACTTGTACAAAAAAATGGAAATGGGAAATGAAGTATTATAAGAAGCCCAATTCAGCTAAATCATGGATTGTGGGAAGGTGCTAAAGAATATGGTTGAAAAGGCTGATTGGAAATAGGTTGTTAAAAGGCTTTAAAAAACAAACAGAACAACTTGTATTTTGTCCTAGAAATAGGAAGTCATTTAGAGATTATTAATAGAGGAATGACTTCTAGGAAAATCACTGGCAGCCATATATAGATTGGACTGAGGAGGTAAGATACTTCAGATAGGAAGACAAAGTAGAAGGGTACTATAAAAAAGCAAGTGAGAAATAATGGCCTCAACAAGAGTAGTGGCTATGAGACCAGAGAAGTGAGTGGATGTGAGATGTTATGGTGGTCAAGCCAACAAAACTTGCAAACTAATGGGATTCATAAGGTGAGGGACACTGAAAGAAGGATAACCCAAAGTTAAGAACCTTGGGAGACTAGAAGGATGACAGTGCACTTGACACAAAGAGAAATTTGAAAAAAGAATTTATAATGATAAAAATAATATTGAACACAGTGAATGTGAGATGTCCATAAGGATCCAACTTTTAAAAAATCTAATAAGGAGTCTCTCTGTGAGAGACCAGATTTAGGAGTTATTTGCATAGAAGTAAGTAAACCTGACAATCAGGCCTAAATTTATTTCTTTGGAACTTCTGCCCATTGTTCCTGATGTCCCCTTTTCCATATGACAACCTTTCAAATATTTGAAGGCGGTTACCATAACTCCCTTGGGTCTTTTTTTCTCTGGGTTATGCTTAAGGTCCTTCAAATGATTTTCATATGGCATGGACTCTACAGCAAGCCCTTCACTATCCTGGCCAACCTCCTCTAGACATTAAGGAAAAAATTCCTATCAACGAGAAATGTCCTAAAGTGGGATGGGCTGCCTCTGAAAGGCACTTGATCTAGATTCCTTGCAAGAGATGCTGTAATGGTGATTCTTTTCAGTGACTTGAGCTGAGCCCAAAGGTATTTTTTAATTCTTAAATTCTGTGCCTCTAAGTCCACAGGAACAGATGATGTCATCAGGTGAGACTATAGGGAGAAGAAGAGGGCCAAGGACAGATAGTGTCCAGGGAACATCCATAGTTAAGGGATTGTGATATGAACCCTCTACCCTATCAGGAGCCAAGGAAGCCATGGCCAGGGAGCAGAGGTGGGAGAATTGAAAAGTGGTATCACAACAAGCCCAGAAAGGAGAGAATATTGAATGATGACAGAGTCAAATACTGAAAAAGGGGTCAATCAGGATGAAGCCTGAGAAAGGGCATTTGGATTTAACAATCAAGAGATTTCCATTTCAGATGAAGTTTTTTTTTTCCAATTCTTTGGAAAATGTCATTTCAGTTCAATTAATTAATGATAATGTTAGAAGCAAGACTATAAGAGTCTGAGAAGTGACTAAGAGGAAGGAGAGGCAACAGGTGAAGGAAGCATTTTTTTCTAAGAGTTGGGTTGTGAAAAATCTTACTCTATCTGAAAAATGAAGTCTCCTGCTACTCCAATCCCAGGTCAGGCAATGATAAAAGTTCTTAATTGCACTCTGAAAAAACTTTACCATATTTCTTCATTACTTAGTCAATCACTAACAAAGCAAACATTAAACCCCCAAAGTTCTAAACCTTTCATTTCCAGAACTTGTCAGTTGTGCTGGTCATAAAGTCTCAACTTCAATATTTTGTTTTGCTCCGAGCTCTTTTGATCAGAGCCTAGACAACTATCCCAAGCCTAGCCTAACTCCTCAAGCATACCTTTTTCTCCCTAGCCAATTTAAGAACCATAAACTATCATCAAAACAATTTAGTCACTATGCCTGGATGGATGGATGTGTCACGATTATCCCTATTGGCCCCACTCACCATCCTAGATAACTTTCTAGACTGAAGTACCCCTTCTAGATCCATTCCTCTTTGTAAATTTTCTCCTCCATTAAATGGAAGCTCAGTGAGGGCCAAAGGCTTTTGTATTTTTATTCCTAGTACCTCGGGGATGTGACTGGCAGAGGTGATAGGTGATGCTTGTTCATTCAGTTATAACATCAAAGTTTCTGTCTCAGAAAGGCCAAATCAAAATAGAATTTTAAAGAATAGAGTTTTAGCCAGGAATTAGCTTACAATTACTAATTTCAAGCTATCACAACCCACAAGTGGAATCTGCTATTTGCATTGTACTTGGTTGAGCTTAAGTTCAACTCCTTGAGGCTCTAATATAGCCTAGTTCTAGGTTCCAAAGACTGTGTAACCCTAGGGGAAGTAATTGAGCCAAAGGTTCCTAATTCCCCCAATGGGGTTGATCTCAAAAACCTCTAAAGTCTCTTCTAGTTCTAAATGCTATGATCCCACATTTGTATCCTAGTGTCTAACATAAACCCTTTCACAAAATAAATGCTAAAATAAAGCTGAATAAATCAAACTGAACTAAGAACAGAAAGAACTCAGTCTCAAGAAATTTGGGTTTGTTTTCTATATAATCTTTTTAATGAAGTTTCCTTGCAGGAGGAACAAGGAGGATATTCCCAAACCATTCATTCCATGAGTTAAAGATTACCTTACTCAACTGTCTAGTTCCCTACTGGGAAAGTAATGCATCACTCACTGATCTGTGGGGTTGGAGGGAATGTTAAATATATTAAAGACTTAAAATGCTTGTTTTGTCTTTAACACAATAACAAGGATAATTAGGAGAAGGTGTTTGTTTTGCTTTTAAGGATAGTCAAGAGAGGGCTCTATCAACTCCAAAAGTTAGGTCACTAACCTTTTCTCTAAAAACTCCAAAGAAAGTGACTTCTTAAGCTTTCTTGAGATAAGGCAAACCAGGGTCTCCACTGATTCAATCACTGAAATTCTTTCAATGTTTGTTAGAATCTAAACCCTTTCTTCTAATTCTAAATGGAAAAAGAATCACAGATCACTGCCTTCTGTTTAGTAATTTCTCAAGGATTTGTGTCTTTTGCCACTAAGTCTATAAATGTCAAATGTGACATTCTCTTTTTTCAAGAGTAAGTACCTATCTTTGAGATCTTCTAGGCATAGAAAGTTGAAAGGGAGTATATTCCACCAGCTGATGTCTAGTTCCGCTTCAGACTTAAAACATTATGAAAAGTAGTAAACAAAACCTTGTCAGGAGAAATGAAGCAATACTGTTTTAGTGTATCCACAAAGTACTCTTAATTTACTTACTTTACTTTATAATTTTTATATACATTCGTATATATGTAAGATACTAAGTGCCACTCTTCCCACTGATATTCTTACCATAAATACATACACATAATTGAGGACTTTTAATTTCATAGTGTAGGGAGTTCCTCCTGGTAAGGAAAATAGAGGAGGCAATCATCAAATTCTTCCCAGCACCTAGCACAGTGCTCCACTAAGAAGCAGGTGCTGCAAGTGATCCGAGTTCAAATTTGGCCTGAGACACTTAAACCTTCCTAGCTGTGTGATCCTGGGCAAGTCTCTTAACCCCAACTGCATCAGAAAAAAAAAAAAAAAGCAGGTGCTAAGGATGACATAATTTTAGGTAAATCACTTCCATCTCTAGTTCTTAGTTTTGTCATTTGCAAAATAAGCTTGATTGGACTAAATGACTTTTAGGTCTTAGTAGTTCCAGCATCTATACTCCTAGGATCAGCAGTTATTTTAGAAGTAGAATCTGTAAGATGGCACAACATATTGTACAAAGTGAGGAAGAAAGTAGACAAGAGTCCCTCTGTGTCTTCCTTTAGACCTACCATATGCTAACAGGTTCTTCTAGGTATATCTCTCCTTAACTAATATCTCACCAAACCTTCCACATACATGGTCGAAAAATCGAAAAAGCTATAAAAATGGAGTCATTTATTATCTGTGTAACCTTGGGCCACTAAATTGCTCAGTCATCAGTTTCCAAACCTCTTTGAGGAAAGGGCTGGGTTTAAATCACTCCTCAGAGCTTTTTTGACTCTAAATTTATGATTCTAAAATTTATTAGGACAGAAATTCTATACCTAGGATATGAATAGTTTTTAATATCCAGACAAAATTGCATTTTAATACAATTGGTTTCCTTTTGTAATCTTATGCATTTAAAAATTATTTTGATGAGTGCTTAGACTTCAGTCAGTAGAAGGCACCCATAACACTAAAAAGGTTCAGAATCCTGGCACTGCACTATAAACAGAGAGTGGTAATGAGATCTTAGCTGTCATTGCATCCCTCAGAGCACTACACTGATTACTGTATATACTAAGTGTTTTCAGAACTGGGCTCAAGTAGACCTTGGGCCCAGAGATCTTACTAGTTCTAGATGGATCAAAGTTCTATACAACCTAACCAGCCCCATCCCACCAAGGTCAGCTACTTGGGGAGTCACCCACAACCAACCAAGTAGTCTCATCTCTGCTCCAAAGTTTAACAAAGGCTATTCTAGGAAAAGACTTGTCATTCTTAATCAAGACTCCTTAACTCCAGAACTCTCAATAAAATAAAAGCTCCTTGAGGGCAAAAATTTTCTTGGTATTAGCATAATGCTTGTTGCACAACCCCCAAAGCTTTCTTCATTCATGCATTTATTTCATTGTATAAGAATGAATCATTCCAGCTCTCCAGCCAATTAACACAACAGTTAGTAACTTAATTATCAGAGACTGAGAAAAGATAATACAAATGCTTTATCAAAATTCCAGTTAAATTTGAGAAAATAAATTGAGGTAAGGGCAAGGTCTTATTATTCAGAAGCAGAATTACAAACCCTGCTAGTCTTTTTAGATGCCTTCAGAACTCAATCATGGTTTATCAAGGTCTTAAATGATTACTACAAATTACTGAAAGTCTGACAGGTGAGCAGGCTTATATAATCAGAATAAAAACCATTCCCAGCATTTCTAAAACTGTACTGCTGATTAGAAGTTACTTGAATATCCATGAGGTTTAATCTTAAAATGGAATGAAAGAATGATTTCTTCATTTGAAAAGGTCAAAATCCATACTTTAAAACTGAATGGAAGAAAAGAGAAAATAGAACATTTTAATGATATAAAGGTTGAAAAAGGCTTTTCACAAAAAAATTAATAATACTTCTTAGATAAGGTAAGCAATGAACCAAAAAAACCCTTGCATCAAATATCTGATGTAGGTTTGATATAAAAACAGAAACCACTCCAATAGATTAAGAGGTCAAAGGACATGAACAATTCTCAAAAGGATTTCAAGCTATTAAAAATCATTTGAAAGAATCCTCCTTGTATGGACATGTATACATATATTATATTTAACATATACTTTAATATATTTAACATGTATTGGTCTACCTGCCAGCTGGGAAAAGGGATGAGGGGAAGAGGGGAAAAATTGGAACAAAAGTTTTGCAATTGTCAATGATGAAAAATTAGCTATGTATATATCTTGTAAATAAAAAGCCATAATAAAAAAAACTTTTTAAATAAAAAAAAAAGAAAGAATCCTCCAAATCAGTAAAGAGAGAGAGAGAGAGAGAGAGAGAGAGAGAGAGAGAGAGAGAGAAGAGAGAGAAAGAAATGCAAGTGAAAACCACTAAGAGGTTTCATTTTACACCCAGCAAATTGATAAAAACAAATGACAACAAATGATGAAAAAACAATAAAATGACATTTATACTATGCTATATGAGCCACTTTGGGGGGGGGGGAGAGGCTGAAGCAATTGAGGTTAAGTGACTTGCCCAGAGTCACACAGCTAGGATGTGTTAAAGTATCTGAGACTAAATTTGAACTCAGGTCCTCCTGAATTCAGAGCTGGTGCTCTATCCACTGCATTACCTAGATGCCTCTATATAAGCCACTTTCAAATATTATCTCATTTGATCCTCACATTAACCCTGGGAAGATAGATATTATTATTATCCCCATTTTACAGATAAGGTAACTAAGGCACAAGGCAATCCAGTGATTGTCACACCATTAGTGCCTGAGGCCAGATTTGAAGTCAGAATTTTCTGACTGCCAAGTCCAACGCTCTATCCACTGTACCAGCTAGCTGGCTCACAAAAGATGGGAAGGGTCAGTGTTGAAGGTGCTGTGGAAAGATAGGCACACTAAACTATTGTTAGTAGAGCTCTAAAATTGATAGAACCATTCTGAAAAGCAGTTTGGAATTATGCAAATAAGTCAGCTAAAATGTCCAGTCCTGGAGTTATTGCTAGGCACAGACCCTTTTCCCAAGCCATCAAAGGAGGTCCTTGACAAAAGTTTCCTTTATACCAAAATGTACAGATATCCATCAAATGGGGAATGGCTAAACAAATTGTAGTATATGAATGTCATGGAATATTTTGTGCTGTAAAAAATTACAAATAGGGGCAGCTAGGTGGCGCAGTGGATGGAGCACCAGCCTTGAAGTCCGGAGGATCTGAATTCAAATTTGTTCCCCCTCATAACACAGCCTGGGTAAGTCACTTAACTCCAATTGCCTCATCCAAAAAAAAAAAAAAAAAGAATATAAGGAATACAAAAAAAATCTGTATTTTTTATATAAATTGATATAAAGTAAGCAGAGCCAGGAAAACAACACACGATGACTACAACAACGTTAATAACAAAAACAAACACCACAAAACAACTGAAAAAGATGATGCCCAAACTAAAAAGAACCAGCTTGTCCCCAAAGTCAAGATTTTAGAAGAGAGCTTTCTCTCTGACTTTAGAGATGGGGGTGAGGAAAGGGATGGAAAGTGGAGAGGGACATCAGAACATTGCATATCGTATCAGATTCTTTCAGTGTTCATTGTTTTACACAAAGGTTTCAAATGAGGCCTCATTATGGTGTAAGGTTAAGCCTGGATTTTTGAAGACTGTATCTTAGGTCTAGGTCTAGCTGTCCTCTCCAAGATGGAAAATTTTCCTTTAAGGGGAAAAATAATTTAAGTATTTATAAAGTACCTATTATGTGCTGGGCACTTCACTAAGTGCTTTATAAATATTAGCTCTCATGATAATGGTCCAATGACTTACTACGTATGCATTGACACTTCCAGGTAACCATTTCCAAACCCTATGGTAAAGCACATCCTTTTCCCTTCTTAGTTCTCATTCATATGCAGTCTTCCCCCATTAGGATATAAACTTTTCTAGGGCAGTAACCATCTTACTTTCTGTAACTTTTCACTATATCTCAACAGTACTTGGCATTATAGCAAGTCCTCAATAGTAAATCTACCTAACCATCCATCCATTTGATGAGGACTAGATCACCAAAGTTCATGTTTCATTGCTAAACAGCTGGTCAACAGGTGATTAATTCTTTTGGTAACATCTACTCAAAAAGATTATCTACTAAACCACAGAATGGTTGTAATCTATAAGGATGGAGAGGGAAGACATACCAATGAAATCATAGATCTTTGAAGTATTCAGTTTTTCCTGTGCTTATATCTTATCTCTCCAACAAGACTGTGGAAGGAAAGAATGTGCTCAAAATTTCTATCTTCCAAATCATCTATCTATGTGATGAATACATAATAGGGGCTATTTTAAAATTTGACTTAATATTCTCAGTTTTCTGTTTTCTTTTCTGTATGACCTCTTTATATAATATGAAATTCTCCATACATCTCATTAACATGTTAAAAGTGGGCTTGTTTGTTAATTGAAGTTACTCTAAAGAACTACGGGTAATCTGAGAACTTCTTAAAGAATTATGTATTTTATATGAGATGGCAATCTGAACAGTCTAAATCTAGATTAAAATTCCTGAACAAAAATATGTCTGAATTTCTCTTTTTTGGTTTAATCATCATGTAAACTTCTCTAATGAGATGGAACACTGAGAAGTATAATTATACAAACTCACTTCTTGGATAATGCTCCTTCACCAACAACCTCTTTATCAGAGAAGACTGGATGCAAGCAATAAACCTCTAGATGAAATTAGTATAACTGGGTAGCTATAAACTATTCAGAACTACATAACTTGGGAAGGGTACAAAAGAATGTAATTGAAATCCCAACTCTACTTCCTGGTATGTGTGTACATGGGTGTGTGAGATTAACTGTTCAGATTCCTGTTTTGTAAAATACCCAAATGGATCTATAACCTCATGATTTATGTAGGTTTTTGCCACCTATTCATGCAGCTCTTGGACACTAGGAGTCACACTTTGGGGAGGATATGCTGGAAGTTTCCTCACCTCCTGAAATCTCTAGAGTACCTTTCAATCTTTCAACATATAAAACAGGGATAATAAATAACTTGCACTCACTCTATCACAGGAAGACTTAGTGAGAATATCAAATAAAATAATAGCTGAAAGGTCTGCAACACACTTTACATTTTAATGGCATAATGATGGATATAAGCACCATCTAAATGTAAAAATTTGAGACTGTCTGGCACAGTGGAGATAGCTGGCCTTAATTGGGACATACACAAGTCACTAAAGGTCATTTAATTTTTCAGTGCCTGATATCAACTCTGAAAAACTGTAAGTTTTAGTGAGATGCTGTGATAGTGGTAGATCTTCACCAAGTATGGACAGCTAGGTGGCACAGTGGATTGAGTGCAGATCTGGAATCGGAAAGACCTGAGTCCAAATTCAGCCTTAGATGCTGTGTGATCCTGAACCTTTAACCTTTCTTTGTTTCCCCATTTGTAAAATAAGGATAATTACACCTATCTCCTAAGGTATTGTAAAGACCACAGGAGACAATGATAATAATATTATTAGGTATTCTATATACCAGAAGGACAATTTGGAAAAGGAAAAGAAGAAACCAAAATATTTAAGTTACTATTAGGAATTGGCCTGCCTGTAGATACCTTAACTTAGGCATGATACTTCTGATGCTGCTGCCAGAAACCTCTTTGGCTGAAATTTCACTCTAGAACTAAGATCTCTAGATGCAATTTCCATGGGGGAAAAAAGACAAAATGTTTAAAAACTGTTAAGTAAACCACACAAAGCCCCTTGATTTCACCATGTAGATGATTTTTACTGTCTTATTAACAGTTTCTGGAAACCAATAATAAATTATATTCTTGCTTCTGGAAAGTATTATATACAGAACTCCCCAAAAAATCCTTCTCAAAAATTATTGTTAGAAATAGATCAAGGTTTTTTCCTAACCCTAAAGAAAATGAGATAACAATTACAACCTCTTATTTATACCATGGGTCTCTTTTAACTAGGGTCTTCCAAGGAAACCTCTTCTAGTATGACTCTCTAGGCAAGTATTTCAAAATTCTAGAACTGAGTTAAGGCGAATTAAGTCCTAATCCAAAGGAGGTCAAATTGAATAAAAGAGTTGCAAGAAAATCCATGCAACCTCAGCAACTGAACTTCAATGTGAAATAATATCCTTTGGCAGGTTTTTTTGCTTCTTAATAGTGTCTCCCAAGTTGGAATCTAGGTCCAACTTGTTATTTACGATACCTGACAATTCAAATAAACAGAGCTCTGGCCTGTCTTCAGTTCACACTGATTTCTGAGGACAGAACAAACTTTAAATGAAGTGGGTACAGCCTATGTACTTATTCCAGAGAGAAAAAGAAATCACACTTTTCTAAGACACCTCCAGATCTAGAGATTCCTTAATATTTGGTAGCTAGTCTTTTTTCCCTTTCATCTTCCTTGAAAAAAACAATATCAACACCCCAACTTTAAACAACTAAAAACCACAGGAGGCTCCCTTTTCTCACCATGTAGAGATGAAAAATGAGAGAATGAGAAACCTGTCAAAAATTAAGAAAGGCGTTTCAGTGGTAGAGGAAAGACCAACAAACATTTGGCTTCTTCAGCAGTGGGCCAACACCTCTATTAAAGAGAATTTGGCAGTGAAGCCGAAATTGAAAGGAATAGCAAGGCAATTGTTTGTCTCCCAAACAGTAGAAGTTCAAAGAGGCTTCCTTCTCTCTTCCTTTCACCCCCCCCCCCAATCTCCCATTTTTAAATGAATTTAATTTTACCTGGTACTAGCAAACTTCTTAAGGGATACAAAAGGGAACTAGAAAATGCTAAATAATTCCTTCAGGGTTTGTTTTGTTTTTGTTTTGCAAGGCTTAATTAACCTAAGAAAGCTCTATCACAGGAATCCTTCTCAGGAGGTAGAGTTTTATGATAGTGAAAGCTTTCTGAGATCAGGAGAGAGTGATAAGAGCTGGCTCCATTCCCTAAGGGGCTTGGGTGGAAAGGAGCAAAAAGGCCCAGGTACCTCCCAAGTCTTAGTTCAGGGCAGCCAGCTCTCTACTAGGAATGTTAAGAAATGGAACCCCCAGATCATTTTATTCAACAATTTATCTGTCTACCAATTACCAGGACCAAGTGGCTTGGCCTTCTCTGTCTCCCAATGAATTAGCACTTTGCCTGGCACACAGTTAAAAGCTGACTCAAAGAGGTAATGTACCTGGGTTTGAATCCTAATTGTGAGACTTTGGCCAAATGTTTTCGAGTTTTTAAGGACTTATTTTTCTAACTTAAGAGATCGGTATGGAATCTTGCAAGTAGTCTTACATATAGTTGATATGTTAGATTTGCAGAATTTTTCTCTTTAAAAAATTTTGTTTAAAGGCTTGCTGATGGGGATTTATATCATGATGATATAATATATAAACGAAATGTTAATAAAATTAATTTTAAACGAGAGGTTCACACTGTATAATACAAAGGATTTATCTTACAAATATATAATAACCTGGTCTAATTGTGAAAGGTGAGAGAAAAAAAAGAAAAGGGACAGTAAAACCTCATGCCCTCTCCCTTCTCCCAAAGTGAATATTGTGATCCCAGAAATACATACAAAATTGACAAAGCCAGACACCTTCTGGTGAGTGAGAAGGATTAAGGTGGAAAAACCAAATAAAAGGATACTTCCATCTAATATCCTTAAGATCCTTATATCTCTAAGATTCCCTCCAAGCTTTAAAAGCCCAAGATCCTCAGATGTAAATACCAAAACATTCCAAAAACGGTTTTCACTAATTAGATGGAGCAGCAGCGGAAGCAGCTGTAGGTCAAGGATAGTCTCAAGGTGTACTGGTTAAGAATTCTGGGAGCCAGGGAGCCAGAGAGAAATATGATTATTTGTGTCAGGTATTCCTAGGCCAATTGAGGATTTCCCATAATCCTTGAGGGATGAGGGTGAGGTGTGTTACACATGACAGAAAAACACTAAGAAATCCTTTAGAGACAATTCAGGAGTTCTCAAACTATGGCCCTTGGGGCAAGATGCGGCTGAGGACGTTTATGCATGCCTTCCACCGGGTTATGGCAAATGGGCTGAGGGGCGGAGACAGAGTGTGAGCTTTTGTTTTTATTATAGTCCGGCCCTCCAAGTCTGAGGGACAGTGAACTGGCCCCTATTTAAAAAGTTTGAGGACCACTGTGAAACTCTTCCAATGATTATTTGTATTAGGTTTTCTAGGCAAATTGAGGATCTCCCATAATCCTTGAGGGATGAGGGTGAGGTGTGTTACATGTGAGAGAAAAACACTAAGAAACCCTTTAGACTCCTCCAAGTCAAACTAGTTGCAACCGTTTCCTTAATAACACCTTGCTTTCAGCTGTGTCTCTGGGAAAACACTCATCTCCACGGCAGAATTTACGAAAACAGATCAGAATCTACCTGCAGGAAGCCACCACTTGCATTTTACCTGTCTGTAACAGCCGAGATGGAAAGGCATGGGCAAGAATGACTTACCACAAAAAGGATCAATGTGAAAGGAGATGGAGACTGGCAGAAATACCATTTTGACTTCACCCACCCCATACACTTCAATAAACCAGTATGTTTAAAAATACCTGTCTCCCAAAGTAAATAGAAGCTGGCTTCAGCATTAATCCATGCCTGTTTTAGGAATGGATTAATCCAGGGTCCCCCCTCCAGAATTTGAAAAGGGCACATGTATCTGAGAAACATTTCCTGTTCCACCTCTTATAGATTTCTTTTAACCAGCCCCCCAAAAAATAAATAAACATACTCATGTAACAAAACAGAAAGCGTGATGACTGATGTTTCTTTACCTCGAGTTTTGGCCGCAGGTCCTTCGGATCCCAGAGATGGATCACAGAATTCCTTTACAGGTGATCGAATAGGTGTTTCCGCTTCAGGAGTCTCAAAATTACCTTCAGAATCCGAGCTGCCGAGGGGGGAAAAATGAGGAATTACCACTTTCAATGCTATTTGGACATCCTTGCACAGCCTTTACACATCCAGACAGCTCAGAGTGCAGCATTTGTGGGACCGTCCTCCTCCTCCTCCGGCAGATAAGGCCGCCCAGACTCTCGGCAGATGTATGCAGCCGGGATCTCAGGATGCTCGGAGTCCCTGCACTACGGCCCTTTGGGAACCCTACCAGAAACCCTTCCACTGGCCACACTAATCCGCGGGGTTCTACCACACAGCACCTGGGTCTGGGACGCTTCTCTGGTCCAGCATCTTCTTTCCCTTATTTAAGCACAGCAGAGCCCTGAGACCTGGCAGTTTCCTGAGGCCAAGCCAGCCTGGAGCCTGGGTCTCTCCCCTAGAGGGCACGATTACTCATCCGGACCAGCCGCAGTTCAGACCACGACCAGGGTCCCCGCTCCAGAACTAAACCCCCCGCCGGCTTCAGGCTCGCCGATTCTGAGGTCACCAGTCAATCACCTGCTGGGAGGTGGCGGCCCGGCAGGCGCCCATTTCATGGCCACCAGCAGAAGCCACTGGGCCCAACCTGCCTTTCGGCCCCCCTACTACTACCCCGTCGGGATGGGGGTGGGGAGGGGGTGATCCCTCCCCAGGCAGGGTCCCCAAGTTCCAGAACCGAGAACCAAGCACACCGAACGCCTCCGAGCTCATTAGCGTCTCGGAAGCCCGCAGAAATGAGACATTAACCAGATCTAGAAGGGAGGGTGGGGGTGGGGGGCAGAGGAAAGGATACACAGCGCTGCAAATTTGGTGGGTCCTCAAGAGGCGAGATGGGGGATGGGGTTAAGGAAAGAAACACCCCTACAAAACCACCTACAGAAACGAGAGAGAACGGTGAACCCAGAGGCACTGGGGAGGCTGGAGGGGGGATGGGGGAGAAGAGAAAACCCGAAACGACCGCGGAATGCACAGCACATGGAGGCAGGAGGCACGAGTTCGAATCCGGGGCTTTGGCCACACTAGGGATGCTGCATACTTGCCTGAAACTCAGAGACTTGTTCTCGGCTTGGGAGTCGTCTTCCTCGGCCTCGGCCTCGGGCCCCCGGTCCTCGCCATCGGCAGCGCCTCCGCCGTGCACGGCGGACCAGGTCCACTTGGCCCACTGGACCGGGGACAGGATCTGCCACGGGCTGAAGGCCATGAGCGCGGCTACCCCCGCCGGCCCCGAGAGGGCAAAGGGGGCCTGGGAGACAAGCAACCCTTTCTGGGTTTTTTTAATTCCCCGTTTCTTTCAAAATGGAGGGAAACGGTGACAGCGCCTGTGGCTATTTCTGGCCGGGCAGCGCGGATGTGGTTAGCCGCGCACCGGCGGATCGCCGCCCTCTTCTGTCCCGGAGCTTCCTCCCCGGCCCCGGAGGCGCCGCGGCCCCAGCCCCGGGCTGCCTACCCCTCACGGCGACCCAATCAGCGCGGAGCTCGGGCGAGACGAGCGCGGCTCCCGCTTCTCAGGGATGCCGGCCGAGGCTGCGGGAGGAAGCCGCCCCCTCACCCATCCTCATCCCTCCCTCCCCCCCCTCCAGCCCGGCAGCTCTCCGGCTCGCCTCAGCCCGACTGCGGGAGGAATCAGCTGGCTGCCAGATAGGAGACCCCGCTCGGGCTGGGCGGGGCTGCGCCGCGCTCTTCGGGCTGGAGCCTCCCCTCCGGGACGTACCACTCCCACCCGGAGGGGGGACCCGGGCAGAGGCCTTGAACGCTAGTGAGAAAGGCCGCGGATTCCCCCCTCCCTTAGGCCAGGTGGACCATTCCGGCTCGGCCGCTGATTCATTTGTGCGAAGAAGTTGGATGGAGGTGTGGAGCCGGGGGAAGACGCCGAGCTTCCTCACTCGCCCGCCGTTCCGGCTCCTTAGCAACAGGAAACCTATTTTCTGAGTCTGCTTTTCCCTATTTCTCTGGCCCCACCTTCTCACCACTCAGGAGAGTTACTGGACTGGAGGGTTGTCGTCAGGAAATTAACAACCCCTCGCCTCCCCCCAGTCAACATTTATCAGGAGCCTACTACGTGCCAGGCGGACAGTGGGTGGCGCAGTCGGGAAGCCCTGAGTTCTAATTCTGTCTCACCCTCTCACTAGGTGTGTGATCCTGGGCAAGTCACTCACCGCATCTTTCTGAATGGGCTGGAGAAGGAAAGGGCAAACCAGCTCCCAAAGATATGCAAAGCAAGCTATGAAATAAACAGAGAAAAGACCCGGGGGATAGAGGAATTAGGCAAGACTTCCTATCAAAGGTGGGAAACTGAGGAAATGCCCATCAATTAGGGAAAGTGGTGACGCATGATTATGGCGCAATACTACCACAGAAAATTCCAGAAAATATATATATATATATATACACAAACGGATTCCAATATACAAACGGATTCCAAGTGAACCGAACCAGGAGAACACTCACTACACGGCTGTCATAACAATGATCAGCTCCGAAAGACCTGGCTACTCTGGTCCTGACAATGATCCGAGACCATTCCTACAGACTAGTGGAGATGCTATCCATCTCCTGGGAGAGATCTGACGGACTTTGTTCGCAGATTGACGCATAATCTTTTCACTTTGCGTTTCTTGCTTCTTATTTTTTCCCAACTTGACTAATATGGAAATGCTTTGCATGACTTCACTTGTATAATGGGTATTATGTGGCTTGCTTTATCTGTGAGTAGGGTAGTGGCAAATGGGAGGAGAGAAGACAGATTCAAATTTTTTAAAATGTAAAAAAATTTTAAAAAGTGGGATAAAATGATTAATTACCTAGAAACTATGTCTTGAACTTTTTTAAACGTCACAGATATACATGTTGAAGCTTTACACGACACTAAGACTTTTGGGACACCTCATAACAACCCTGAATACAGGGATTATTATTGGCCTCGGTTGATGAGAAAATTGAGTTAAATGACCTTGCTCAGGATAACAGCTAGTAGTATCTGAGGCAAAATCCATCTCTGATGTTCCTGACTACTAAGTCCAGAGCTCAGCGGACCGCTCTAATTTAGGCTGATTTTGTTTTGTCCAAGGAGACAACTGTGGGTGGAAATTTAAAAGGGCAAAGGTAAGCTCTGTGTAAGCATAATGCAGTAAGAGAGAAAAATTAATGCTAGCCAGAAGTGGAATAGAAAGCAGGTGGTTCAGTGGATAGAGCGCTGGACTTGGAGTCAGGAACATCTGAGTTCAAATCCGGATTCAGACACTTCCTAGCTGGGTGACCCTGGGCAAGTCACTCATTCTGTTTGCCTCAGTTTCCGCATCTGTAAAATGTACTGGAGATGGCGAAAAAACCCCAACCCCCTTGAAAACGGCTGAGCAACAGCTGGAATGGGCTGCTTTGAGAGACAGTTCTCCATTCCTGGAATTCTCCAAGCATCGGCTACATGACCACTGAAGTATGGTTGGAGCATGTTGTGGGCAAGAAATATCCGCTTATTCCAGCCCCACACACTCCCATATTAACAACTTTAATTCC
This sequence comes from Sminthopsis crassicaudata, assembly GCF_048593235.1. Lineage (NCBI taxonomy): Eukaryota > Metazoa > Chordata > Mammalia > Dasyuromorphia > Dasyuridae > Sminthopsis > Sminthopsis crassicaudata. Next base: position 133,446,175 of record NC_133618.1, on the reverse strand, counting down.
CTGCAACACATGGCCCAACAGTAAAAAGGCTAATTCCCCATAATGTAGCTGTCTCCCATTAAGTTCTAAGTCTAAATGGAGAAATCTCTCCTTTCAACAATTTCTTGCTCCACAGAATAAGTTCTAATAAAAAAAAAGGAAAGATTTTCACTCTCTGCTTCAACCCTGTCACCTAGAGAGCCTAAGAACCTTGATTCTCTAATCAAGTTCCAGACCCCCAAAGTTAGAAGGAATCCACGGGGTCAAGGATGGTAATAGGGGAAACGCCCTAAGTTGAGATAGTAGGGCAGGAATCAGATTCCTGAAGATATTCAATTCTTAAGGGAGGAAGCTTACAGTGTACATTGAGCCAGGCAAGCTTACTGAAACATGCAGGTAGTGCCCACCCTCTCCTAGTCAGGCAAGGAACCCTATTCCCCAGAGAAGTCTTATCCTTCCCTACTACCCTTGGGATTCAGAAAATCATCATTAGCATCTCCCAGTCTATGAGTTGGGGGCGTTGAACAGGAGGACTCCAGGGGTCCTTGAATTTCTAAAATTCAATTATCCTTCAAATCTGGCCTCAGACACTTAACACGTCCTAGCTTGTGACCCTGGGCAAGTCACTTAACCCCAAATGCCTCAGCAAAAAAGCAAAAAAAAAAAAAAAAAAAAAAAGTATTATCCTATAAATGGTGATCTGATGGAATCTGACACCCCTCCCCATTAAACAAATTGTGAGAATTTAAAAAAAAAAAAAAGCCTTTAGAGAAAATCTGAAGTCTTAAGTGAAAGGTGTTGAATTACACAATAGAATCAAATGGTATTCTAGAGCCTCATCAACTTTACATTTCTCTCATTAAAAAAAAATATTAATAAGGTTTCTGCCTCATTCCATCACTTTCTTTCTGGCTCATTTAGTTAGCTGCTTCAGGCCTGAGTGAAAGCAGTGTTAAAAATAAAACCCTCTCCATTTCAGGAGACAGAGGAGGAACAGCTGAGTGCCTCAGTTTTCTTCTTGTTTCCAAGAGGAGGATTTTTTCCCCCCTTACACTAACTCCTTTCCCACAGAAGAGTTAAAGAAAAGGGCGTCAGAAGATCACAAAGCACCCAAGAGACACCAGTTCAAACGACCAGCTTCAATTCAATAAACACTTTTAAGCACCTACTGTTAAGTCAGATGCAGTGCTAAGGGCCCCGATGCAAAAAAAGGCAAAAACAAACAAGCAAAATCCTTGCTCTCATTGGAGTCACAATGTAATGTGGAAGACAACAAGTAGGTACAAAGTAAGCTGTATACAGAATAGTAGGAAATAATTAATGGGAAGAGGGAGGCAGCTAGATGGTGTAATGGATAGAATAGAGTCAGGAAAATGTGAATTCAAATATGGCCTCAGATAATTCTAGCTGTGTGACACTGGGGAAGTTACTTAGCCTCCATCTGCCTCAGTTTCCTCAACTGTAAAATGGCAATAATAATAGCATGTACCCTCTAGGATTATTGAGATATTTGTAAATTGCTTAGCACAGTGCCTCACACATAGTAGGTACATTAAACTCGTTTCCTTCTTTACTGAATTGTCACATCTGCTTCTATAGTCAGTTTATTGCTATATATTGTTTTGACTGAAGCATATGAAGAAAATCTAGCTTCACACAGATATGTAATAAAAAAGGATATTTTGATAGGAAAATAATATCAAAATTACTATGAAAATAGTTTTGACTTTATAGATCACCTGAAAAAGGACTTCCAAGGGTCTCTGGCTCATACTTTGAGGACAACTGATCTAGTCCAATAGTATTATTTTATAAATAAGACAGTATAATTTTATAGATAAGGACACAAGGAGGGGAAATGATTTGTTCAGTGTTATACCCATGGGGAGTAACTAATAGGTCTGAATCTGAGCTCTTCCATATCTTTGAATTTAGCAGGTCATTTTGCCCAAGAAGCATATGATGCAGTAGGAAAAAGCACTGTATCTGAAGTCAGAAGACATCCTTTTCCACCTACATGAACTTTGGCAATTGACTTAACCACTCTGTGCCTCAGTTTCCTTATTTATAAAATTAAGAATATGTACTCAATGACCTCTGTGGTCAGTTCCAGCTATAAATCCTATGATTCTCTGGTTCTGGGGCTCTTGTTTTCTTACCTGTAAAAATAAAGAGATTAAAACAAAAGATCTCTAAGGTCCTTGTTAAATCTAAAGTTTTATAATTGTAGCTGCTGGGCAATTTTGAGAGGTAAGAGTGCTATTAGAGAACATGGAGAAGACATGGGTTAAACAATTTTGACTATTATTAACTGTGGCAAAATAACTGACCTTTCTGAGCCTTAGTTTTCTCATCTGTGAAATGAGGATAATATCTTCCCAATTTTGTTGTGAGGTTCAAATAATATAATGTGTGTATTGAGGGAGCTAGGGGGTACAGTGGATAGAACACTAGGCCTGGAGTAAAGAAGACTCAAGTTCAAATGTGACCCTGACTGCTTCAAGTTCCTCAACTATAAAATGGGATAATAACATCTACTTCCCAGGGTTATTGTGAGGACAAAATAAGATAATATCTGTAAGCACAGAACCTGGAACATATTAGGCATTTTATAAATGCTTATTCCCCTTTGCTTCACTTTAATGAACTACAGTTTCCTTCATTCCTTACAAGATATCATTCAACAAACATTTATTAAGTCTTTACTATGTTTACATTTTGCAAACCTTAAAGTACTATATAAATATGAGGTATCACATCGTCATTTAAGGAGACTAGGTGATCATTTGTTAGGAATGTTTTAGGAGGATTCTTGCACATGTCCTGCTATTAAAGATTGGTCTTAGAGTCCTTTAAGAAACTCAGATTTAGAGATAGTCCTCAACAGGTGAGTAAATGGCCTAAAATGACTCTTTCCCCTGAGGATAGAGGATCATTAATAAGAGATAGTTAATTCCAAACTCATTCACAGATATAAATTAATTTTGCCAGAAGCTAGATAGATTCCATTTACTTTTACAGTCCCATTCTCAGATGGAATTAAAATTAGGAGAAAAAAGTGAGAACTTCCGTTGGGTTTTCTGTTTCCTGTTATAAGAAGAGGCTGAGGTGACAAAGCAATGGAGACTAGAAATGATCCTTCCCTGACTCCATTGGAATGGTTTGCCTTTTCCTTCTCAGATAAGGAAACTAAGGCAAACATGATGAAATGACTTGCCCAGTGTCACACCACTGGGAATTGTCTGCTGTCAGATTTGAACTCAGGAAAACTCTGGGCCCAGTACTCTATCCACTAAGTTATCTCGCTCCCCCTTATTTTACAGATGAGGAAACAGGCCTAGGAATGATAATGAAGTACTTACTTAAGATCACAGAAGTGATAAATAAAAGATCTTAGATTTGAAACAGGCATGTGTGACTCCAAATGCAGTTTTTTTTTTTTTTCCTACTTTATCACATGACCTCCACTACCCAAACTGTTTTGGTGGAAAACAAGCAAAGGAAAAAGACAAACTGTATTCTCTCATGTGTAAAATAATTAGGATTAGATTATACCATCTCTAAAATCCTTTACACATTTTATAGTCTATGAATTTGTAAATTATTCCTCATAAACATTTGGAAATAAGGATCCCTGAAAATACAGATAAGATGGTGGCAACTCTCAAATGGAAGGAATACTGAGTCCTAAGCTTGCTGGTAGGCACAAAGAATAATTTTTGGTGTTTTTGTTTTTCAGTTGTGTTTGACTCTTTGTGACCGAATTTGGGATTTTCTTGGCAAAGACACTGGAGTGGTTTGCCATTTCTTTCTCCAGCTCGTTTTATAGATGAGAAACTAAAGCAAATAGGATTAAATGACTTGTCCAAGGTCTGAGGCTAGATTTGAACTCAGGAAAGTTAGTCTTCCTGATTCTAAGTCCAGCACTCTACTCATTGTGCTACCTAGCTGCCAAAGAGTGGCTAAAGAGACTTTAAACAGTGGGCAATCACTACACATAGGATGAATCAAATCTCAAATTTCCCCAGAATGCTTTGTCTGTAGACTACATACCTTCCCACAACTCCCCCATCCTTCAAAACTATTCACTTGACCCTGCCATCCCTTCAAGCTAGCATCATTTCTCTCTCCTCCCCTTCACAGGCTTCCCCATCTCCCACTCATTTCTCAACTTCTTGCACACTGGCTGCCAGGCTTACCAGAGCTGAGACTGCTCTTTCCAAGGTTACCAACTATAACTGCTGACTCTCATGGCCTTCATTCAGTTTTCATCTTTCTTAAACTCTTTGTAGCACTTGCCACTGCCAAACAACCATTCCTCTTAGATAGTCTCTTCTCCCAGGGCTTTCTTAATATAGTCCCCGTCTGGTGCTCCTCCTATTCCTTCTCAGTCATGCTCCTAGTCTGGATCTCATCCAGATCCCCAAAACGCTGTCTTGTACCCTTTTCTCTTTCTATCCTCTCTTGGGGAAGGCTTCCATGAGGTTGAATAGATCATGTAGGAAGGATTTACAGGAAAGAATCAAAACAAAAAGCTGGCAGATTAAGTTTGTGCCATAAGAATTCAATTATTTACTGTTAAAGGAAACAATGTGTTGAGAGAAGAATTTCATACTTCAATAGTTGTGTGATTTCATTATTTGTGGAGATACAGGCCAGAACCCCTCCTCTATGATCTTCATTCTATATGACTCTCATCCATTTTTCCCCAAAGGATTTCAATTTTGTTCTTTAATGTTTCCTATTTGTCCTTTCATTCTTTGCTACATGACTGACCCACCTTCATTGTAAGTCATACATGTCCATTATACATACATACTTTGTAAGTCCTCAATCATGTTTTTCAAGAATTCCTCCTGCTCAAGTCATAATACATTTTTCTTTTAAGTGAAGCTGTGTAACCAGTTGAGACAAGAAGCATGCAACACAGATGACCTCCAAAGGTCATCCAAGCACTGTAAATCACTGTCTCAAAGTGTCTACTTTCATTATCTAAGGACAGGTTAATTATTGCAGAACATCTGAAAACTTGCCCTTCCTCCCCAAAATCAGTCCGGTCTATCTTCACATATCACTCACTAGTTTCCCCACACACTTCTAGTACCAAAGGGGGAAGAAAAACAAAAACAAACTCAAAGCCCAACCCTCAAACACAAAAATTGTCTTCCTAGATTGCAAAGATTTCTGAAATGAGAGGGAGAATGAAGGAAGATGCACAAAAGAGTTAGGAGTCCAAAGAGGCAGCTACAAAGTTCCAGTAGAAAGGCAGCACAGAGTGTTACCGAGGGATGCTCCCATCAAATCAGGAGCAGAGATAGCACTAAGAGTTCTGGGATGAATATAGTCTTGAAGCCTAGATGGAAAAAGGTGGGGTGGGGATGAAAAGAAGAGAGATAAAAAGGGAACTACTAAGATAAAGGAAAGGGTTGTGGAGAAACTCACTTATCTATGCGAACTGTAACTGTAAGGACCCCAGAGTAAAACAAACTTTTATCTTATTGAGCCTGACCATTTTTGTGGGTTGGTCTTTTTCACAAGGTCCCAAAGAAACACTTCAAACCCTGGTGTTCAACCTTTTGGCAATGAGTCTTTCTTAAAAATGACAATAATCCTCTTATGTCCTTCATGTCTTAGCACCTCAACTCAAAGCTTTTCTAGCTTGGCAAATATGGCCATAGCTCGAGCACCATTAGAAGGAAAAAAGGACACAGCATTATTAATCATCTACTATCTGCCAAAGTGCTAAGTGCATTGTGAATATTTTATTTGATCCCCATAAGGATCTGATAAGGGAGGTGCCATTTTTATCTCCATTGTACAGTTGAAGGAACTAATACAGATAAATGTTAAATGACTTGCCCAGGGATTAAATAGATAATAATTGACAGGGACTGGATTTGAAATCAGGTCTATTCAACTTCAGGCTCATGATTCTATGGCCATTTAATACAGGTGCAAGGGCTTTGAAAAGGCTGGATTAGCTTCCTCTCCTTCAGCAACGTACAATACAATAATGTGTACCAGCAGCATACAAATTCAATTCTGTATCACCAATATTATTCTGGTAAAACTTATATAGCATAAGTATCATGGATAACAATAATCTGAAAAGAATTCAATTATGAATAATCCAGCTTAATGGAAAACTAATATTGCTAATCATTAAAACAGTGGCAAAGTTGATGATTGAAAATGATTAGCTAGACAAGATCCAGAGGCAATTGAACATAGAAGTATAATGCTCAGTAAATTCAAGGTCAATAAATACTGGGGTATGAACTCATTATTTAACAAAAGCTGCTGGGGAAATTGGAAACGAATCTGGCAAAAATTAGGTTTAGAACAACTTTTTATACCACATGCCATAATAAGTTTCAAATAGAAACATAAGTTTGATAGAAAAGGTCATATGAAAATAGCTTTTTTAAATAACTCTGAAAGAGTTCTTGACCAAGAAATAAATGGAGAGCATTAAAGTAGATAAAATAGACTATTTCACTTATACAAAATTGAAAAGGATTTACACCAACAAAAGCAATATCTTTTGCCCGTGAATTCAAATTTCAAGGGGCCCTATTTAGGATCAGAAAAACATCTAGTCCTCCATTTTACTCATTATGTGACCCAGAAATCACACTAACATCAACAATGCACTTGTAATTAGAAAGGAAACTGGTAACTAGGGAAAAAATCTTTACTAGCAAATTTTTCTGATATCCGGATTCTATAAGGAATTGATATAAAGATAAAAGCAAGAGACAGTTCTCCAAGGGAAAAAATACATGCTATCAACAACCACATCAAAAAGGCAATTATTAATTGGAGAAACTACTAATTTACTGAATTACTAATAAGAGAAATGAATATTTTAAAAACTCAGAGTCTTCCTTAAATTCCTCAGATTGGCAAAGATGGTAAAGAAAGAAAAATAACAATGAGAATGAATTAATGAATGGATTAAAAAGTACTTATTATATGTCAAGACAATGTTAAATGCTGAGAATAGAGTCTGGACCTATGATTTTATTAATATAAGGAATTTCTCAGTGAGGAAACTCCCTCTATCAATAAAGATCTGTACCCTTCTCTGTTCTTACAGACTTGCCTAGAGAGCACTCAGAAGTTGTGACTTGACCTAATATGTGTCAGAAGTGGGAGGTCTTTTTGGCTCTGAGGACAGATCAGTATCTGCATAGAAGGTGGTTATCACTTTGTGACAGGACACTCTGGAATCCCCAGGCCCTTTCAGACCCTTTTGACCTCAAGGTCAAAACTATTTTCATAGTAATATTAAGATTTTAAAATTTCTAATAGGTATGTATATTGGTGGATAGATATAAACTACATAAACAAGAGCTCTTAGGAAAAGCCTCAATCATTTTTAGGAGTATAAAGGAATCCTGAGGCAAAAAAGCATGAAAAGCATTTTTAGGCTAAACAAATAACAAGAGCAAAAACAGCCTCTGCAATAAAAGAACTTCCATATTGATAGGGGAAAAAAACATACAAAATGCACTTTGAAAAGGACAGGAATAAGGATGGATAGAGCCATAGGGGAATAGATTGATACACTCCATCCTGGAACTGTGACAGAATTGATTTGATCAAGGTTTATGGTACTAGAAATGGGGAATAGAGAAAGTTTCAGAGAGGGAAGTGACAGGAGGAATTGATACCCTAGGTCCTGATTTCAGGGTAGCATAGCTGCTAGATGACTAGAATAGGAACAGAGAGGACAGATATATTTATACATTGTTAGTGGAGCTGTAAATTGTTCCAACTATTCTGAAAGGCAATACTCCAAAGTCATTATACTGTATATAGTCTTTGACCCAGAAATACCTCTATAAGGAGATTATATAAATAGCCCAAAGAGATTAAACATGAGGAAAAAGATATTCATATACAAAAATATTTATAGGAGTTTGTTGAAACAAAGAACTAGGATAACTGTATAAATATCTTTACATATATTGCATTTAACATACATTTTAACATGTATAACATATATTGGATTGCTTGCCATCTATCCTTATATTAATAAGGAGAGGGTTGGGGGAGAAGGAGGGAAAAATTTGAAACACAAGGCTATGCAAGGGTCAATGTTGAAAAATTATCTGTGCATGTTTTTTTTATCATAGCTTTTTATTTACAAGATATATGCATGGGTAATTTTTCAGCATTGATAATTGCACAACTTTTTGTTCCAATTTTTCCCCTCCAACCCCCCCATGTCCTCCCCCAGATGGTAGGTAAACCAATACATGTTAAATATGTTAAAGTATGTGTTAAATACAATATATCAATATACACCCATAGTTATTTTTGTGCATGTGTTTTGAAAATAAAAACCTTTAATGAAAGAAAGAAGGTAAAGAAGGAAGAGAAAGAGAGAGAGAGAAAGAAAGAAAGAGAGAAAGAGAAAAAGAAAGAGAGAGAGAAAGAGAGAGAAAGAAAGGAAGGAAGGAAGGAAGGAAGGAAGGAAGGAAGGAAGGAAGGAAGGAAGGAAGGAAGGAAGGAAGGAAGGAAGAAAGGAAGGAAGGAAGGAAGGAAGGAAGGAAGGAAGGAAGGAAGGAAGGAAGGAAGGAAGGAAGGAAGGAAGGAAGGAAGGAAGGAAGGAAGGAAGAAAGAAAGAAAGAAAGAAAGAAAGAAAGAAAGAAAGGAAGGAAGGAAGGAAGGAAGGAAGGAAGGAAGGAAGGAAGGAAGGAAGGAAGGAAGGAAGGAAGGAAGGAAGGAAGGAAGAAAGAAAGAAAGAAAGAAAGAAAGAAAGAAAGAAAGGAAGGAAGGAAGGAAGGAAGGAAGGAAGGAAGGAAGGAAGGAAGGAAGGAAGGAAGGAAGGAAGGAAGGAAGGAAGGAAGGAAGGAAGGAAGGAAGGAAGGAAGGAAGGAAGGAAGAAAGAAAGAAAGAAAGAAAGAAAGAAAGAAAGAAAGAAAGAAAGAAAGAAAGAAAGAAAGAAAGAAAGAAAGAAAGAAAGGAAGGAAGGAAGGAAGGAAGGAAGGAAGGAAGGAAGGAAGGAAGGAAGGAAGGAAGGAAGGAAGGAGGAAGGAAGGAAGGAAGAAAGGAAGGAAGGAAGGAAGAAAGGAAGAAAGGAAGAAAGGAAGAAAGGAAGGAAGGAGGGAAGGAGGGAAGGAGGGAAGGAAGGAAGGAAGGAAGGAAGGAAGGAAGGAAGGAAGGAAGGAAGGAAGGAAGGAAGGAAGGAAGGAAGGAAGGAAGGAAGGAAGGAAGGAAGGAAGGAAGGAAGGAAGGAAGGAAGGAAGGAAGGAAGGAAGGAAGGAAGGAAGAAAAAACTAGAAACAAAGTGAGTGCCTACCAGCTGGGAGATGATTGAACCATGGTATTTGAACATAATGTAATGTTACTGACCTTTAAGAAATGACTCAGGAAGAGTCGTATGAATTGATACAGAATGAAGTGAGTAGAAATGGGAGAATCATTTATATGATAACCAAAACATTGTCAAGAAAAACAACTTTGATAGATTTAAGAACTCAGCTCAAAGTAATTTCCCAATGTGCTCTCAAAAGAGGAGTAAGTAAGTAATAGAGTGGAAAGGGCATCAAGGCCTGGAAACCAGAAGACTCATCTCTCTGAATTCACATCTGGCCTCAGACATTTACTAGTTGTATGACTGGGCAAGTCACTTAATCCCATTCGTTAAATGATCTGGTGAAGAAAATGGCAAACCAATCCATTATCTTTGCCAAGAAAATCCCAAATGGAATTGGAAAAAGTAGAATATGACTGAACAACAACACAACAAACTTCAGAAGAATGTCAATAAAACATGTCTTCGACCCTCCTGGTTGGAGAGGTGATAGAATGTAGGTGCAAATGAGATGTATTTTCAAACAACTATTACAACACATAAGTGCCATTCTTGATCACACTATTGTTATGAGGGAGAGCTTTTATTTCAGTTAAGAAGGTAATGATAATCTCTCCAAAAGAAAAAGAAATTAAAAAATCTATTACAATATGCAACCAAAAAACCCCACGGAAGAGGGCAAGGAAGTTCAGAAATAAATAACATGTAAGACAATGCTGACTCTAACATGTTAAATTTAGTGTCTTTTAAAAGTCAAGCCATGTTTAATAGTCACAATTTTATATGCAACTCCCATTTTCTAACTTTTTTGGTATGTTTATGCTTAATGATGAATTTCTAGTTCCTTAAATAAAATGGGAAATATAAGGAGGAAAAAAAGAATAATGAGTATTTAGTGGGATAAATATAGGAGCTTTACATATATAGCATGTGGACTTTGAGATAATCTCTTCACCAACCATAGACTTTTTTGTTTCTATTTTCTTGTTGCTTCTCTGGATCAGTGAAATGGTACTATAATTTGATTTAAGTCCTTTATCCAACAATTACTTACTATCTCCACTTGAGATAAAACCCCAGAAAGAGATGGCTTCTTTCTATTATTTCTTAAATAGGGAAAAATGGGCCTCTTTTCCACAGTTCAATCTAGTCTTCCCTAGGAAGGTTAACAGATCCTCAAATAGCTATAACAGCTGAGCCTGCTCCCCAGCCACTCCCTACTCAAAGATTCCTCCCTAGAGGCTTAACTTTAATAATTGTTGTCAAATCCACCCCTCATCCATTTTGCTGTGCATTAAAAATATGAAGTCTGATTTCTTCCAAAGGTCTCCTATCAGAGCATGCCAAAAACATTTCTATTTTAAAGAATACTCAATCATATAAGACATTGTTATTCACTAAACTCAAAAAGGCTAAAACTTACCTAAACTTAATTTAAAAAGAAAGAAAGAAAGAAAACTATCTTTGCATGTGTTTTGAAAATAAAAAAACTATTTTTTAAAAAAAAGTAATTTCCTCAAGAGAAAATGTTGCTTTTGATTTTGTATTTATTTCCCCAAAACAAGCGCTTGGCAAATAATAAATACTCAATAAATGTCAAAAAAAAAAAAAAAAAAAAAAAAAAAAAAAAAAAGATTAACTATTTCTAAAACAAAAAATAAGAAACCAAATAACATCTTTTTAGAGGAGTAGCATATGTCTAGGTATTTCAGACATACCTTGTTCTCACCCCTAAGTTTCCTATCTTACCCAGCCATAAACACAAACTCTCCCCCAACAAACACACAGCCTTCAAGGAGTTTTATTTTTTGTGTGTGTTAGAGTCTTCTTTGGCATTTTGTGAAGTCTTCTAAGAATAATGTTTTTACATGTATAAAATAAAATACATAAGATTACAAAGAAAACCAATTTATATTAATTCAAAGCAATTTCCCAAAGACTTCAGAAGACTTAATGAAGCATGACTCCCACCTCCTGCTGGAAAAGTGATGGAACTTTGGTGCAGAATGAGATATATCTTTTCAGACAACCATTATAACACAAATGCATTATGTTTGATTATCCTCTTGTTATGAAGGAGGGCTTCAACTGAGATAGATATATTTGTTAAATATGATTTTTAAAAGTTCTCAGATTTTAGATTAAAAACTTCGGATCTGTTGCTTACCATAAACTCGGGAAGTAGGAAGGGGAAAGCAGGATAGAACTTGGAAATCAAAACTAAAAAATTTTTTAAAAGTTTTTCTAACATCTAATTAGGTTAAAAAATAAAATATTATGCATATAAAAATTAACTAAAGAAAAAATCCAAACTTCTATCCTCATCAAATTTTTTGCTATCTCAAGGATTAAAATTTTTTGAGGTAGCCTTTCCAGAAATCTAGGAAATCGTTACATGAAGTTTGCAAAAAACAGTTTGCTGTCTACAACTTTCTAACCCATAGATTCAAATCCTGGTAATTCAACGCTGATTATGTCTATCATCTTTCTACCTTCCTTGGCCATTGCAACTACTAAAGCCTTAGTTTATTTAGCTTCTTAATGACTTCTGCCCTGGGCAGTGGTAATCACCTTCTAACCTTCCCCAAAGCCATTAGTCTAATCCATCTTCCACAAACTTCCTGATAAATCTTCCTTATCAATATTTCTCTTGATCTTGAAGATTTCTCATGAAGCATCTCTATGATAGAGATCTTTCAGCCCATTTAATAAATTCCAAACTCTTTGGACTGGCATTCAAGACACTCCATGAGTAGATAGCACTCTATCCTCCCAGGCTTATTTCACATAACTCTCTTCCATACACTACATGTTCCAGCCAAATGACCATTTGCTCAATACCATTCCTATACTTAGAATTCCCTCCCCAACACCCATTTATGTTTGTTGACAAACTACCCATTCTTCAGAATCTTCGGCCAAAAATTACCTCCTCCATGAAACCTTCACTGGTTCCCTAGCAAAACCATTATTATCTTATCTTCCTAGGAATTCACACAGCACTTTGTCATTGTACTAGGCACTTAAATATATTATAAACACTGCCTTTGAATCACTTAAAGACTTCTAAAGTTTAAAAAGTGCTTTGTAAGCTTTGAGCCTCAAAACAACTCTATTAGGTAGGTATTACTATATAATTTTCATTTTACAGTTGGGGAACCCAATATTTGGAAGTTTAAGTGATTTTTTTCATGGTCACACAGCTATTTGTTAGAAATGGAAGGTCTTGACTCTAAATCCAGAGATCTATACATATTCTACGAACAGCAATTTGTGAAAAAAAGCTTCGTGAGAGACTTTGTTTTACTTCTCTCGCTTATAGTGTTTTGCACATACTAATCTCTTAATAAATTTTGCTTGAAAACCTTAGTTCTATGGACATAGATTTAGTTTCTTGTGATAAGCAACAAAGAGCATCTAAAGAGAGAAATTAACAAGAAATCACTTCCTGAAATCCTTATTTTTCAGCTGGTAAACTGTGTATGTTCTCGTTTAATGAGTAAAAATTCATGCCAGATAAGGTGTTAGGAAGGTGATCAGCAAGAGGTATACCAATAATTATAATAGTCAACATTTATATAATATTAAATAGTATTTTACCTACTCAGTCTTTTCAGTGAGGCAGAGGGGGGGGAACCTTTTTTCTCTCAAGAGCAATTTGAATATTTATAATATATTCATCTAGGGCCATACAAAATTATCAATTTAAAAACTCAAGCAGTGAGAAGTTATTGTATAGCTTTCAGTTCATCATTGCCTGTGGTTGTCTTGGCAGGACCAAACCAAATGATTTTACAGGATTTATGTGGCAGGGGGCTGGACATTCCCCGATGTTCCCCAGTTGCTAGGTAACTTGGTGGATAGAACACTGGACCTGAAATCAGGAAGATCAAAGATTAAATGATCCTGGTCCCTTGACCCCTGTCTGCCTTAGTTCCTCAACTGCAAAATGGGTATCATAAGAACATCTACTTCACAGGATTCTCTTGACAATCAAATGAGATACAATTTTTATTTTCTTTGAAACGCTTAAAAACATTTATGCAAATAGTAGCAAAGTTTAAGTAGTTAAAACAACAGTTGAGATCACAATCAGAAAGTAACACTCTTCTCTTTAATCTTCTCATCTCTATAGTTCATTTCTTTCCCTGCATTGTTTTAAGAGAAAGTGGTGGTGAGTCTATTTCCTGATCTGCAAAATGAAAGCTTTGGAAAAGATGATCTATAAGTTTCTGTCCAGTTATAATTCCCACTAATGTTATAATGTTATGTAAAGGTTTCATGAAGTTCTCATTTTAAAAAATTTCTCAATCAAGCATGGTGGTGCAAGTTTGTAATTCCTGATAACCTGGAAGACTGAGGCTGGTGGATTATTTGAACTCAGGAGTCCAAGGCTGCAGTAGGGCTAAAGTTTCCCTGTCAACAATTTGGTGTGCCCACGATTTTGCACAGGAAAAGTGGGGCTGCCAGGATACTTAAGGAGGGAATGAACTAACTCAGGCTTTCAGCAGAATTTCTGCCAATTAGTAGCAGCCAGTACACTTCCACAATGGGTAAGAGGAGACAGACTAAAAAACAAGAATAACAACAACAATTTTTCATTTCACAGCAGAGGTTTAGTTGCTACCTTTCAGTCCCATAGCTATAGGTGTAGAAGGATAATTTTTCATTTAAACCCCATCCTTAGTCAAAATTAAGCAAAATTTGTCTAGCTACTTTTATTCTGAGAGAAAAGAGGAAACAGAAAATGAGAAAGAAAACTAGATTTTTTTTTTATTTGAAAAGGGAAGTTCCCACCAATTTGTCATAAAAACCTAGCAACACCTTCCATGTTAACCAAAACTCCCATTTTTTTGTTTCCTAGGCTAAAAAGAAAAAACAAATAAAAAAATTTAATCTGTGGGTATTGGCAAAAAAGAAAGAACAAACAACTAACTTGTTACTTTCTGACTCAAAATTTTGAAATAGTCTTTTATGAAGTTCACCTGAACTCTTTTACACAATGTGGGACAAAGTGATGATAGTAACTAACATTAACATAACCCTTCAACGTGCACAGAGTTCCTTATACACATTAGTTTATCTGAGCTTCATAATAGCCTGGAGAAATGAATAGTTGGTAAAATATTTTCCCCATTGTATAAACAAGGAAAATGAAGCTCAGGGAGGCTGACTTGCTTATGGTCACACAGATGTTAAGCATCCAGCTCAGGATTTGAAATTGTCTTTCCTGATTTCAAACTGAGCACTTACAAAATTCTAGGATTATTCTGAGTCTGAAAGACATGAGATACTTCTTGGTCTTCTGTGTTGAAGAATTTGCCTGGATTAAAGAACTTTATGGGACAGCTAGATGGTGCAGTGTATAGAGAACTGGGGCGGGGCTCAGGAACATCTGAATTCAAATCTGGCCTTATACATTAACTATGTGGCCCTTGTCAAGCCCAGGTACTTTGCATGTAGAGACTTAATTAAACTATAGTAGGATCAATGGAAATTATAGGGAGGTAGATTTTATTCAGTATAAGGAAATTATTCTAATAATCATAACTGAAAATGGTATGATTCCTTTGAGAAGGAAAAAACTCCATTGAGGCGTATGACCAATTATTAGATGTAGCACAGAAAGGATTCCTGCATCATGTAAGGAACTAGTCTAGATTACCTTTGGTATCTATTTAAAATCTAATGATTTAATAACTGTTTGGACATGTATACATATATTATATTTAATTTATACTTTAACATATGTAACATGTATTAGTCAACCTGCCGTCTGTGGAAGGGAGTGGGGGGGGAGGAGGGGAAAAATTGGAACAAAAGGCTTGGCAATTGTCAATGCTGTAAAATTATACATGCATATATCATGTAAATAAAAATCTATAATAAAAAATTAATAAAAATTTAAAAATCTAATGATTTAATAACATGACAAAATTGTCATATAATTTATGGCTAGGTGCACAGTGCATAAAATACTGAGCCTGGAGTCAGGTAAACCCAAGTTCAAATGTGACCTCAGACATTTATAATTGTGGGACTCTTAATAAGTCTCTGCCTCAGTTTTTTTCTTTTTTTTTTTTTTTATTAAAAACAAAGTCACTTTATTATAAATTTTTTTGACAGTATATATGCATGAGCATTTTTTTTTATAACATTATCCCTTGTAATCATTTTTCCAAATTATCCCCTCTCTTCCTCTACTCCCTCCCCAAGATGACAGGCAATCCCATATATTTTACATGTGTTACAGTATAACCTAGATACAATATATGTGTGTAAATCCAATTTTCTTGTTGCACGTTAAATATTAGATGCCTCAGTTTTTTCAACTGTAAAATGGGGATAATAATAGCTTCTACTTCTGAGGATTATTATGAGGACCAAAAGAGATATTTGTAAAACAGCACAATACCTGACATATAATAAGTGCTATATAAATGCTAGCTATAATAATAAGGACAATATTGGTAAATTATAAAAATATTATATTGTAGACTCAATAATTCAAATCAATAGATATTTATTCAGCATCTACTATGTCTAAGAAACTGGAGATTCAAAAACAAAAAACACCTAAACAGTTCCTGCCTTTAAGTTCACCTTCTACTAAAAGAGACGGTTTGTACAAAGATAAGTAAATTCAGAATGATGAGGGTGAAGAAAAAGACCCTCTAAATTCTTAACCTGGGAAGGTCTTTGATAGCAGAGAATGGCAAAATAGAGAGAAAGTCTGAATATTATACCCCAAGCTGTTCCTTCAGGTAAGTAGGGAAAAAAAGTGAAGTCTCTTGACTCTTGAAGGACAGTACTAATAATGAGATTGAATTAACTCTCCTCATCCTTCACTCAAATTTACTAGGAAATTAATCTAAGGTAAAACTCATAGTGTTCTACCAAAGCTTGGGTGGAGACAGATAGCCCAAGTCTGGAAGCAGTCTGGGTACAGAGATAATTTCTCGAAGGGTGACTGATGTGACCTTCAGCCTGTCATTGAACACTTACATAAAATGTGAGCCCGGCCACCGAGATTGTTTTTGGTCTAAGAGAGATGGCCTTATTTATAATATGATTAAATTATCCAGAAACTATTTTTCTTGAACTTTTTTAATCATCACAAGGAATACACACTCAATAAGTGTATGAGTCAGTTCTTGAAGTCAGATTTTCCTAACTGAAGTGCAGAGTTCTATCCATTATGCCAACCTGGCTCTTATAAATTTTGGGAGGTCTTAGTCCAGCTGAAAAGGCTTTAAGATCTTTAGTAGTAGTAGAATGTAGATCTGTCACCTAAGCTTTAGCTAAGTTCAGAGAAGCTCATTGCTATAGTATTCACCCCCAAGTGATGAACTTTTTTGACTACAGAAACACAATGATGAGATCTAATAAGGCCTGAAAAACTGCTTATGCTACTAAAATCACAAACCTTTGATGTTCTGAATCTTTTTGCTACAATGGAAGGTGAAATATGTGATAGTGGGAAAAACAATGACAAGGAATCAGAGGAAGTGAGTTGAGTCCTTCACCACCTATTAGTCCTATTACTTGTAGGATTATTAATTTTTTTCATCTGTAAAATGGAGATACCACATACTCTGCCTACAAAACACAATTGTTGCATTTAAATAAGATCATGTAAAAGAGTTTGGTAAACTATAGATTGCTACGCAAATGTTTGTTCAGTCATTTTATTTGTCTAATTCTATGGACCCCATTTGGGGTTTTCTTGGCAAAGATACTATATTGGTTTGGTATTTCCTTCTCCACATTATTTTACAGAGGAGGAAACTGAGGCAGAGTTAAATGATTTGCCCAGGGTCACAGAGCTAGTAAGTGTCTGAAGGCAGAACTCTGGAAATTCATCTTCATGATTCCAGACCCAATACTCTATCCACTGTATCATGTAACTGCAAAAGTAGTATACTGTCAAAAATTTCCCCAAATTGTTAAGTAAATTGGCTCACACTTCATAGGGTCTAGATATAGTTCTATAAGGCAATTCAGATGTCATCTGGTCAAACCCCCTTATCTTACAGATAGAGAACTCATTCTTTAACTCTTTCTAAAGTAGGCAGCCACATCTTAACACAACTGTTTTATGTCAGAATATTGTTTTGTTTTATATTTGGGTTTCTTAAAACAGGATACACCTGTAGATTCTTTAGCCTTTCTTCCTTGCACCCTCTACAGGACACAGGTGTCTATAACAATCATACTAGTTGAATTAGCAGAAAGTCTAGTGTTTACATCCTAAAACCCTCCTCTGCTTCCGTAATTATGAGGGATTTTCCCCTTTTTTCCACAAACAACCTGAGTTACCAGACCAAAACATCACCATTAGAACCATGTGCTGTAGAATAACCAAAATTACAATCAAATGATCTGTGACTATGGCCAACACTAAAGTTCTGGGATTACCAGATTCCCTCTGTTCTTGGGTCCTTATGGCAATTCCTGGGTCTGTCACTGTGATACCTGAGATTCTACTCTGAGGACAATTATATGACTATCATAAATCATAGTTGCAGATGCACTGTAATTATCTCCCTGGGCATTTATATGCAATCACAATGTCAAAGCAGGAAGATCCCTTAGTGATTATTTACTCCTAACACTTCATTTTACAGATAAAGAAACTGAAGCTCAGAAAGGAAATGACTTGGCCAAGTTGGTGATAGCAAAGCTGGCAGAAAAACTCAAATGTTTAGATTTGTGGGGTTTTTTTTTTTTTTTAGTTTTTTCTTCTTTTTTTTTTTTCTTTCCAATTCAGGACTCATTCCATTTCATTATTGCCACTATCTCCTTTTCAAAGTTGAGTGATGTTTACCATGGAGAGATAGAGGAGGAGAGGAGATTTTAAAAAGCATAAACATATACAACACTCCTTGATAGCAACAAGAAGGAAATGCCCCAAACTCATACAAGACAGAAGACACCTTCCCTAAATCCTCCATATAGCAGGAACTCTCAAAATAATATTCTTTAGTCCAACAATTATGTTATAACACAATCCAGTAGGCCTTCTAAAGAACCAGGTTTCCTGTATGAAATCTCTGTGGATTCATTTCAGTGATGTCAGCATAGTACATGATGAAAGATGACTCTGTCTAGAATTAAATTAACTGGAAGAGATTTTCCCCCCTTCTTTTTTGAACAGTCACTGGTCTCATTTTAGCAATACTTCTATTTGAAATGACTGAAAGTTTCAGGGAAGGCCAGCTTGTACACATATCCTCTAGGGTCTGCATTTGCTGTGCCAGGAATAGACTTTCTAAGATCATATGACAAAATTCAGAAGCCTCTATTTCTTACTTTGTTTGCCTGGAGAAAAGTTATCCATGCATTCCTGAATTATATGTAAATCATTCTTCAGGGACCCAATTATCAAGACTAAAATCAGTCAATCAATAAACATTTATTAAATGCCTACTGTGTGCCAAGCACTGTGCTAAGAACTGAGGGTACAAAAAGAGGCAAAAAAGAGTCCTATCTCTCAAAGGGTTCACAATCTAATGGAGAGATATCAAATAAACAAATAGTCACAAACAGACTATAAGATAAATAGAAAATAAATGAGAAGGAAGGCACTAGAGTTAAGATGGGTTGGGAAAGAATTCCTGTAGAAAATAGGATTTTAGCTGGGACTTGAAGGAAGCCAAGGAAAATAGTAGGTAGACAAGAGAAGGACATGGGGAAAGGAGGAGCAGGGTGATGTGTGTGAGAATGCTAGAAAGAATGCTTGGAGCTGGGAAACTGAGTGTCTTGTTTGTGGAACAGCAAGAAGATAGGTCATTGGACTGAAAAGTATGTAATGGAATATATAGAAGTATAAAAAGGCAGCTAAATGATGCAGTAGATTGAACACTGTGCCTGAAATCAGGAAGACTCATTCATCTTCCTGAGTTCAAATCTGGCTTCAGACACTTACTAGCTATGAGATCCTAGGAAAGACCTAACTCTGTTAGTCTCAGTTTCCTAATCTGAAAAACTGAACAGGAGAAGAAAATGGCAAACCTGTTGTTCATGAAGTCATGATGATTCTTTGTAATCATCTATAGAGATGTTTATTAACTATTTCTTTAATGACTCAATTTGGTCTTTCTTCTGAATTTTAATTCAACTCATAGTCTCGTTTATTTTCTTCCTCTTTTTGGAAAACTAGGACATTTGTCCTTTTTCAGCTTTGTGGAATTTCTCCTGTTTTCTGGAATCTGATAATACTATATGAATAGAATCCTTTCCCATAACACAAAGACAATAGTCTTGTTTTACTCTTTATTTTATTAATAACAACAAAAAAACCCAAGATCTGATTTTCCATCAACATATAATTTTTCAAATCCTTAAATAAATGCCTTGGGGATCCAAAGGTGAGTATCCTCATCACTTACAAGAGTCCTATGTCTATGTCAGAATTTCAAAGCAAACATTCTAAGACAAGAAGCCCAAGAATATAAAATATGAATACCGCACAATCAAGCATCCCCTTAGAGAATGAATTAAGAGAAGCTTAAGGGAAATATTTTCTTGTTATTCAGGACTTCTATACTGAGTGTATATTTCCTTCAAGTTACTCTAATAATAACTGAAATTTATATAGTAATTTTTGAGGCAGTTAGGTGGCTCCATGGCTAGAGCACTGGGTCTGGGGACAGGAAAACCTGAATTTAAATCTATTCTATGACAGTTACTAACTATTACCTTGAGCAAGTCACTTAATTTCTGTTTTCACTGGGGAAGAAAATGGCAAACAGCTCTAGTATCTTTGCCAAGAAAACCCCATGTCCTCTAAATTACTATTGATCAGAGAAATGCAAATTAAGACAACTGAGGTACTACTACACACCTCTCAGATTGGCTAAGATGACAGGAAAAGATAATGACCAATATTGGAGAGGATGTGAGAAAATTGTGACACTGATGCATTGTTGGCAGAATTGTGAACTGATTTAACCATTCTGGAGAACAATTTGGAACTATGTCCAAAGTGTGCATATCCTTTGATCCAGCAGTGTTTTTATCTTAAAGGAGGGAAAGGAACCCACATAGTGGCAAGAAACTGGAAACTGAGTGGATGTTCATCAGTTGGAAGGATGGCTGAATAAAGTATGGTATATGAATGTTATGGAATATTATTGTTCTATAAGAAACAACCAGCAGGATGATTTTAGAGAGGCTTGAAGAGACTTCCAAGAACTGATGCTAAGTTGAAATGAGCAGAAGTAGGAGATCATTAAGCATGACAACAACAAGATTATATGATGATCCATTCTGATGGAAGTGGCTTTTTGTAGTAAAGAGATGATTCAGGGTAGTTCCAATAACCTAGTGATGAAGAGAGCCATCTATGTACACCCAGAGAGAGGACTGTGGGAACTCAGTGTCGATCACAGCATAGCATTTTCACTCTTTTTGTTGATTGCTTTCTTTCTCATTTTTTTTCCTTTTTGACTTGATTTTTTTTCTTGTGCAGCAAAATAATTGTATAAATATGTATACATACATTGTATTTAACATATACTTTAACATATTTAACATGTATGGGACTACCTGCCATCTAGGGGAGGAGGTGGAGGGAAGGAAGGGAAAAGTTGAAGCAGAAGTTTTTGCAAGGGTCAGTGTTGAAAAACTACCCATGCATGTGTTTTGTATATAAAAAGCTATAATTTTAAAAAAGAAACAAACAAACAAAAAAGAGTTAAGGTTGAAAAAATATTCATGCATATGTTTTGAAAATAACAAACTTTAATTAAAAAAAAAAGAAAGCAAAAAATAAAAACCCATGGGACAGCATTGGCATAGTATGTTTATGGGGTCTTGAAGTCAGACAGGACTGAACCAAAAATAAAGGCAATTTAGGGCTTAAAAAAACATTTTCCATACAATCCCTCATTTGATTTTCATAATTACACTGTAAATATTATAATGCTACAAGTATTATGCCTATTATAAAAACAAACTTAAAGGTTAAATTGCCATGGTTACAAAGGTAGTAAATAGCAAAGATTGAATTTGCACCTATATCCAGACTAACTCTAAGTTCAACATTTTTAATTTAAAAATTAATTTTTAATTAACAAAAATATTTTTCTCCCCTTCCTACTCTCTCACCAACAAAAAAGAAAAATGAAAACAAAAATAGGCCCTATAGCATATATAGCATATATCCATTCAAGCAAAACAAATTCCCTCATTTTTGTCATGCCAAAAAAAAAAAAATGTCTCATTCTGCACCTTGTCAGGAAGTAAGTAGCATATGACACTCCTTGTACCTGACCTCTAACTACTCTCCCTATCAGGTTTCTTGGGGTACTCCATGTGGTCATGACTATGCAGCCACTGCATTATTAATGACTTAGGTTCCACCCATCCCAGTGGTTCTGAATCTAGGGAACTACATTATTGTCCATTCCATATCTTTAAACAAAAATAGCATCTTGCCCTAATTCCTTCTTCAACATAGTATACCTCCCCCCCCCAAAAAAATGGTATTTTGATTTTGGTAACATTTTAAAATGCATTTTTATTTTCTTACCAAAACAAACACTTGAAAAATCAGTACCTTTTCATGTGACAGTATCCAGGCAACAGCCAGTACATTTCTTATTTATTATACTGGGTCATTTAATGAGTTAGCTGCTATACATATGAATTTATGGACCATGTATAATAACTATTACTCATAGGCTGGAAAACACTGGGCCCTATTGTGATAGACACTCCAAACCCTCAGGGAACAGAGATTTTCCTGCCCTTCAGCCAAGAGTATGAGTCTAGTGGAGTTCATAAAATCAGCTTGGAATGTGAGATACTTCAGGGAGTGTGAGGTCATTTGTCCTTTTTACCCACTTTGAGAACTACAAGATTTGGAACTAAAAGGAACCTTAGGACTACTTATTATACTTATCTACCCCCAATTTATAGATAAGGAAATTGAAGTCCAGAGCAACTAAGTGATTTACTTTTTTAAGTGTGACACTAATAGCAAGGGTCAGAGTCAGAATTTGAACCTAGATTTTCTGATAACTCTCTTATACCACAATGCCTCCCAAAACAGATAAAGGCAAAGGGAGAAAGGCAGAGCCAAGGATAGCACTAAAGCAGATTTAGGATATCCTGGTAGGAGAAGAACAGAGATGGAGTAAAGATGTGGAGGAACAAAAGGAGAGAAATATAGGGGAATAGAGAGGTAGCAAGCAATGATATAGATGGAGATGGGAGTAAAAATAGAAAGTTAGAGGGATAAGGACTGGAAAGTAATCAGAGATGGCAAAGAGTCCACATCTTAGGAGAGTGACTAACCAAATATGATCCACTCATCTTCAAACCATTCCAGATATTCCCTGTCTACCTAATCACCTCTGTTAGTCCTCTTATAAGAAAAAGTATATAGTTAAATGGGATCTCTTTGAGGACTAAGAGGTTTGGTTAGAGTTCTAAGAAGGATTTCAGCATGGATTGGAAATTGCTAAAAGACAAATTTGGCTTGATAGATGGAAAATTTTGGTAATTAAATGGATCCAAAAATAGAATGGACTTCTTTGGTTGGTGATGAATTTCCCATCACTGGAGGTCTTGAAGGAAAGACTCCAGGTGGCCATTTGTTAGTGGTATTGCAGAAGGTATTCCCTTTCAAGTTGGAATTGGACCAGATGATAGCCTTTGAGATTCTATAATTTTAGAAAGCCAGGAAACTAAAACTAGAACTCAGGTCGTTTGATCAGAAGTGTATCATATTCTCTCTTACATTAAACTTCTGATTTGTCCAACAATTTGTAGAGCTATGTCACAATTTTATCAGTCAGTCAGATTGTAATATATAAATGATGTTAATGTGAAATAACATTAATCCAGACACCTTCAATGGGCTATGTTTACAATTATGTGTATTTGTTCTGTTCTCTCTTTTTCCACTACAGAATGAGGAAAAGATAAAGGTAACTACAATAACTTGTACAAAATATAGCAGGTACTTAAACATAAATATAACTGTCTTTTCCTTTATAGTTCATCCCTCTTTTTTTCTAATGAGGAATTTATCAACATAGATATTCACTTTTCTTGAATATTAGTCCTAAATCAAAAGAGAAAGGAATTTTATTTTCTGTTACTTTCAGATCTCAAGTGCTACCCTGAAACAGATTCAGAATATCCTGAGGCATTGGGACTAAAAAATAGCAAAGTACTTTGCAGGGTTTCCTGGGGCTAAGTAGGCTAAGTATTTCCTGAAGGGTATTGTGATCCAGTTTTCCTTTCTTCTCCATAAATCCCAACAGGATATCTGGGGAAAAAGCAAAGTTCTGGGGAAGGAGAATGAATCCTTCAACTTTGTGAACAAAAAACCCTTAGTTTATGTTTCACAAGTAGGAGAAATGCAGGGTATAGTATGGCCAACTTGCCTCCTCAATGAAAACTGAGTCTAAGATTGTATTATAAGTATTTGGCTGCTACATCCCATTTCTGGTTCATTAGTCAGTTTGCAGTCTACTAAACCCTCTAAAATTTTTTTTGTATCTTCTTTACTGCTACTGTCTAGCCATACTTTCCCATCTCTCTTTGTGTGATTGATTTTCAAATCTAAATATAAGACTTTACATTTATCCCTATTAAGTTTCTTTTTGTCAAATATGGCCCTTTTCCCCAGCCTTTCAAGGTTTTACCATGTGATTCGTTGTGTTGGTGATTTCTCTCAAGCTTAATATCATCCACCAATGAGATTAACTTTCTGCCTATGCCATCTTCTGAGGGACAGATAAAAATATTGAAGAGCAAAGACAAGAAGCTCTTCCCAAGTTAGCACCCACCCATCAATCACAGTTCTAGAAACACAGATGCTTCATAAGTTCTGATTTCACCTCAGTGAACTGTCATAGAAGCCTCTCTTCTTCCCCCCATCAGAAGAATGTTGTGGGACACTGTCAAATGTCTTTCTGAAACAGGGACATATTGTGTCTTTATATTTCTGTGTTCAGCCTATCTGGTAACTGCTAAAAAAAAAATAAGTGTGAAAATGGTCACTCTGTGAGAGAAGATTTGTGTGAAAGGCAGAGCTGCTGCTAGGGGGATGCATAAATACAGCAGGCAAGACTTCTGTCCTTCCTCCCCTTCCTCCTTCCTTCTTTTCTTCCCATTTTTCCCTCCCTCCCTCCCTTTTTTTTTCTCTTTCCTTCCTTCCTATAACATCATATCATGTACTAGAAATAGCAAGTTTGTCAGTATATCCAGTTATTCTACAAAGAACTTTAAGTGCCAAGTACCTAGAGGTAAGAGGAAGCCATGGGAGTTTCTTGAGCAGATGAGTAACGTGAACAAACCTGAACTTTAAGGCAAAGCTTTTTAAATGGTGCATTGCAGCCCCTATGGACTTTAGAAACTGAATGTGGGTATCATGAAATTATAATTATCAGCAATTGATTTGTATATCTATTTTATATACATATATACCTAGAGCAAAAAGAGGTTCAAGAGTAGAAAAAGTTTAAGAAGCTCTACTTTAAGGAATATCAACTTGTCAGCTGTATGAAGGATGAATTGAAAAGGGAAGAAACCAATTACTGGCCAGGACATCAATTAAGAGTCCATTGAAAAAGTCAAGATGAAAAAAGAGAAAGATAAATGGGGGAAGGGAAAAGAAGAGAGTCAGAGAGATAGTTGAAGATATGATCTAAAGTATCAGCTATGAATGGGGAAAAGAGAATTAATCAAAGAGATATGAAGGAAAAAATCAACAGAAATTGGTATTTGAATAGATATGAAGGGAAAAGGAGAGTAAAAAATTGAGGATGATTGAAATTTTGAATTTGGGGAACTGGAAAGATGATGGTTCATTGGTACAAGTAGAGAAATTAAGAAGTGAAATGTCAGGAGAAAGAAGGTTCTTTTTTGAACCTTTTGAGTATATTTTGAAAAGCCTCTGAGAACTCCATTTGGAGAATTCCAATAGACAGTCAGATAGAAAAAATAAAGAGTTATGATCAGATCAAGGTTATGAATTGAGGGTTTAGATTATAGTAATTGAAGAACTGGGAAGCAAGGATGATAAAAGGAAAATCTACATGTAAACTGAAGTCCCAAATATAAGACTAAGATTTGGGGTACCTTGTATTAAACACCTTGAAAAAGGAGGGAGACTTTGATCCATCAGTGTCACTACTGGGCTTATATCCCAAAGAGATCTTAAAGAAGAAAAAGGGACCTGTATGTGCCAAAATGTTTGTGGCAGCTCTATATGTAGTAGCCAGAAATTGGAAACTGAGTGGATGACCATCACTTGGAGAATGGCTGAATAAATATATGATTGTTATGGAATATTATTGTTCTGTAAGAAATGACCAACAGGATGAATACAGAGAGGCTTGGAGAGACTTACATGAACTGATGCTGAGTGAAATGAGAAGAACCCAGGAGATCATTGTACACTTTAACAACAATACTATATGAGGATGCATTTTGATGGAAGTGGATGTCTTTGATGAAGAGAAGATCTAATTCAGTTCCAATTGATCAATGATGGACAGAATCAGCTACACCCAGAAAGGAACACTGGGAAATGAGTGTAAATTGTTTGCATTTTTGTTTTTCTTCCCAGGTTATTTTTACATTCTGAATCCAATTCTTCTTGTGCAACAAGAGAACTGTATGGTTCTGCACACATATATTGTATCTAGGATATACTATAACATATTTAACATATATATATATATAACATAATAAGACTGCCTGCTATCTAGGAGTGGAGGAAGGGAAAAGTCAGAACAGAAGTGAGTGCAAGGGATCATGTTGTAAAAAATTACCCATGCATATGTTCTGTCAATAAAAAGTTATAATAATAAAAAAAAAGGAGGGAGAAAGTTCTGGAGACCTATAAAGAACAATCACCAGGATCTGATAGGATGCATAGCTAAATATGGGAGGTTTTGCCTATGTAGAGAATGATCACAAAGTGGCAAAGAAATGTAGGGAAAAATAGGCTGTAGTCCATAGCAACAGTGTGTAATCAACAAACACAAGAAAGGGAACAGAAGACTTCTTAAAAGCAGCTGAGAATTTTGTAATCTAGTATATTATGCCTAGTGAGAAAATATACTCTTCCTTTAAGAGGTGAAATCAAATTTTCAACCAATAGAAGGAGTGAAAAGTGTGGAGAAAATAAGGACATTTCCCTGCCCTCTCCCCCCCCCCAGCCTTATGTTCTTTGTTTTTCTCCAGCAAAGTACCCCAGTGGAATACAACTGTATTTAGAATAAGGTAGCCTGGGCTGGATTCCCAGCTCTTACACTTATTAGTTATATGACCTCATACAGAAGGTTTGGAATTAGGAGGCTTGAATTCAAATACCAATTTTGCCACCTGCTATTATATCATTATGCATGTGATCCTGGGCCAGACACTTTATGTAGATCTCAGTTTCCTCACCTATAAAATACGGAAGGGACTTAGACTAGATGACAGCGTCTATGTGCAAGGCTGTAAGTTAGGAGCTGGAGAAATAAAGACAAAATTTAATTAATTATTAGTAACTTAGTGATTAGTAATTCTAGTTTATTTCTCTAAGCTTCAATTTCCCCATAGGCGAACTCTGTACTGTTTACATCATAGGATTGTTGGGAAGAACCTGTTTGATAATCTATAAAGCACTATAGAAGTATGAACTATTATTACACATGTGAGGCTTTGCTTCCTTTTGGTCATTACTATTGATTGGGTCGACTGTCTTCATTGGATCTCAATGATGAACAATATCCATAAGGAATAAGTTGGCAGTCCCTTTGGATGAAACTACAGAGGTAATCCAACTTGAATCTCAAAAAGAATCCCTCCCTAGCATCCCCAGAAAGTGGTCAGTTAGCCTTCAGTGACTAATCAGTCAAAGAACATTTATATGCCAGGGATCATGTTAGCTGCTGGGGGCACTAAAACAAAGAAATGATTCTTACTAACTGTAAGTTTATGTTCTAATGGAAGAGACAAGAACATATAAAAACACACACAGTGTTAAAGTTAATTAGATTTGTTTTGCTTCAGTATAATTACTTATTAATGAGAAAAAGACTTATTTTGGGGGAGAGTTGTTGGAGGAAAAAAATGACTACTGAAAATAATGGAAAAAAGAACAGTCAAAATGTTAATAAATCATTAAAAATTGATGAGATAAGAAGGAATTTCTGAAGGGGATACAGATAAACAGGGCAGTGTATTAAATATATGCTTTTAAAATGTGCATGGTTTTATATACAATCTTCTTTTTCTGTTCTTTGTATTTGAAAATGTTCAGGTTTATCAATGTTTAAATTCATAATGAATATACACACATATGTGTATGTACATATTTATAAAATATATGTGTGTGTATTTGTATATAAAAAAAGGAATCTCAACTTCTCCTAAGTAGGAAGCAGAGAAAGTAGCCAATGCCACTTGAGAAAAAATTTGAGGAAAAATGTAACAAAGATCCTTCAGTACCCCTGTCTCTAATCCACCCTTTTTATTTTCATGTGGAGAAGGCAGCTTGATACGGTGGACAAAGCACAGAATTTAGAGTTAGAGAATAATTCATCTTTCCAGGTTTCAGGGTGATTTTTAAAAAAATTTAATCTAGGACGTGGCCCTCTCCAACAATGAGATGAACCAAATCAGTTTCAATAGAGCAGTAATGAACTGAACCAGCTACATCCAGCGAAAGAACTCTGGGAGATGACTATGAACCACTACCTAGAATTCCCAATCCCTCTAATTTTGTCCGCCTGCATTTTGGATTTCCTTCACAGGCTAATTGTACACTATTTCAAAGTCCGATTCTTTTTGTTCAGCAAAACAACTTTTTGGCCATGTATACATATTTAATTTATTTTTAAATTTATACTCTAACATATTTAACATGTATTGGTTGATCTGCCATGGGGGGGAGGGGGAAAATTGGAACAAAAGGTTTGGCAACTGTCAATGTTGTAAAATTACCCATGCATGGGTAAATAAAAACTATTAATTAAAAATTTTAAAAAAATTTAAAAAATTAATCTACAGAGTTGAACCAGATTAGCTCTAAATCCCTTTCCCACTTAAATAGCCTAAGAAGTACTACCTTGATTTCAGTTGAAGGAGGGACCTTTGAAGGAAATATTTCCTTCCAAACCTTCCCACAAATTTCCCTGGCAAGAAACTCAGAATTTGTCACTATAACTACACTTACACCCTTCCCCTTTTTATCTTGGATTTTATGCTATTTGTTTCTATTAATTTGTTATTTTTTTTCCTAAATTAAGTATCTTCAAACAACTTTATATTAAAAAAAAAAAAAAACAAGTCATACACAATCCTATTTCCTTCAGATTTTGTAATCTTTCCAGAATTCTTGTTCAATTCAAATAACATTTATTTAAGTGCTCACTCTGTACCTGATACTCTGTGGGTTACTCACCCCTTGTGGGGTACAAGGATAGACAGGATACAGTTCCTGAATGCCAGGAGCTCACTCTCTAAAGAAGAGAGGAAGAAATATACAAAACAGCAGGGCAAAGTGCTATGAGAAAGAAACACTTCAGTTTTGGAGGAAGCCAAATATTTCAACAAAGATGGTGATGAAAAGAGAAAAGTGAAGCAAAACCAAATAGAAAGGAGAAGGCAAAATGAGCTAGAAAGGAAACAAACATTTATTACATACCTACTATATTCCAGGAACTGTGCTAAGTACCTTACAAATGTTACCTTGTTTTGTCCTCATAATAACCCTAGGAGGAATGTGCTATAATTATTCTATGGCTGAGGAAACTGAGGCAGATCACAGCCAGTGAGTGAATGAAACCACATTTGAATTCAAGTCTTTTCTCAATCCATTGTACCACCTAGAGCTATGACTACATTAGATTATAAGCTCCTTGAGGGAGCATTGTATTTTTACTTTTTTGGTATCCCTAGTGCTTAGCACAATCCTTAGCACAATCATCCTTAGTAGACGATTAATAGATATTAATTGACATTTGCCCCTAGTGAACAGTAAGAGTAGTCCAACTTGGCTACAACAGATGAAAGGAAGGACAGAGTCTGAGACAAGGCTAGAAAAGTAGATTTGACTGGAGCGAGATCATGGGAAATCTTGAATGCCAAAATTGGGACTAGTACTTTATTTGGCAGGCAATTATCATTCACTGATAGTTTTTTAAGTAGAGAAGTAACTGTTTAAAGCAGTTTGTTATAAAATGTGAAGAGGCAGTGCACTATCCTGAAAAGAGTAATAGCTATGTAGTATATGAAGTAGATTCATTCTCCATGGTGACTCCTTGTTCCATTGTGAACAAATTTTTTACAATCATTTTCAGTTTCTTTATCTATAAAATATAGATAAATGATTAGAAAATTCTAAGATCTTTATCAGTTCTAAATTTATATTCTTTTTTTTTTTTTCCTGAGGCTGGGGTTAAGTGATTTGCGGGGGTCACCCAGCTAGGCAATGTTAAGTGTCTGAGGCCAGATTTGAACTCAGGTCCTCCTGAATTCAAGGCTGGTGCTCTATCCACTGTGCCACCTAGCTGCCCCCTAAATCTATATTCTTAAGATTACTTGGGAAGTACCAGAGACTGGAGAAAGAAAGACTTTTTAGGGATTTTATAAAAGTAGAGGAAAGAGGTAGTGGTCTTTACAGGAGGGCAATTAGGTGGTGCCATAATGCACAGAACACCATGCTTGGAGTCAAAAGGACCTATGGCCCTGAATTAAAATCCACTCTTAGATACTTTCTAGCTGTGTGACTCTGGGCAAGTCACTTAATCTTACTTGCCTCAGTTTCCTCATTTGTAAAATGAGCTGAAGAAGCAAATAGCAAATCACTCCAGTATCTTTGCCAAGAAAACCCCAAATGGGATCACAAAGAGTCAGATATGACTGAAATGACTTAGCAACAACAACTTTTTAGTAGAAAGGACAGGTTTAAGAAATATTATCAAGGTGAAATTATTGAATGATTATATTGAAAGATGAGGAAAATGCGAAAAAATAAAATTAAAGATAAATTTGAGGGAGAATACAGTGAGGATGGTTTACTGGGAGGGCAGTAGTACCATTAAAAGAAACTGAAAAATTAGGGGGATGGTCAGATTTTGATGGAGAAAATGAATTCAGTTTGGCCCCTATTGATTTTAAGGTGCCAGTAAGACATCCCAAGTGAAGAAACTTTATAAAGAACTGTAAGTTCTAAGGAGTATTTCAGGATTTAGATAGATTTGAAAATCATTTGAAAAGAAATGATCATAGAAGCCATAAGAAAATAATGAGGAAAGATACAACATTGGGGAATTCACAATTTGAGGATATGGGAAAATGGGCAGTCACAGTAACATGATACAATCCTTTTTTTAGTTCTATAGCCCCAGATTAATTCAGAGTTTTTTTCTTTTTTAATTTGCATTAATTTATAAAAACCCAAGTCACAGACACATCCTCTTTCCCTCAGAATCTATAATTTTTTACATACTTATTCAATTCAAATAGTCTTTATTTAAGTGCTTACTCTGCACCTAAACTCTATGAATCAATCAACCCTTGTGGGATACAAAGATAGACAGGACACAGACTTTTTCATATTGTGGGATTTTTCCCATAAATCAGTCAAAAAAATTCACTGGATGTGGGTTGGAATCTTGGCTCTGCTTTATCCTACCTTCAAGTCTGGCCTTAGTTTCCTCATCTGTAAAATGAAGAGATTTGTCTGGATGAGCTCAAAAATTCCCTCAATGTGTTTTCTCATATACTTTTACTCTTTCTAAAGTAACAATGAAGCACCTAAACCTTCTCATATTTCTTAGCAATTTGCACATTTTTTAATTCTTTATGGCTACATAGAATTAAGGACGTCCTTCAGCTTTTTTATCAATGTCCTTCTTAAAATATACTGCCCAGAATTGAACATAATATTCCAGATATGGTCATCCCAGGACAGCAGAGAGAGGGACTATTACATCATTCTTTCTGAATATCATCTGCCTCTTATAGGATCCTGCAATGACAATAGCTTTTTCAGCTATCACATCATATCAACAAGGCAGCATGGATAGGAAGTTGACCTCAGAGACATAAAGATTTGGGGATATGCCTCACTTCTGATAAAAATACTGGCTGTGTGAGACTCATTGGCAAATTGGATCCCTTTACACTCTTAAAAATTACTGAGGAACTCTTATCCTACTTATCATCCCTAAGAGTTTTTGTTTATGTAGGTTATGTCTATAGTCACCACATGAGAAATTAAAACATCTTAGTATTACTATGAAAAAAGTTTTGACTTCTTGAAAGGGCCCCAATGGAACGCAGAGCTCCCAATATCATACCTTAAGAATCACTGCACTATATCTTACAGCTATTCTTATTATGAGGGGCAAGTAGGTATCTTAAGTGATACTAGACCTGAAGGCAGGAAACCTCATTTTACTGAGTTCAAATCTGGCCTCAGACACTTACTAGCTGTGTGTTCTAGATAAATTGCTTTAAGTTGTTTGCCTCAGTTTCCTCATCTGTAAAATGAGCTGGAGAAAGAAATGTCTTCATTATCTCTGCCAAGAAAATCCCAAATGGGATCTCAAAGAGTTGAACATGACTGAAAAAATTGAACAATAACAAAAATTTTTACTATGTACAAGGTACTGATCTTTGAATTAAACAAATAAATGATATTCTACAAGAATTTACATTCTACTATAATAAGTTGTTCCCCTCAAGCTAATCTTTGATATCTTTATATACTTATCTACAAATTCAATTGGAAAGTAAATAGTACTGTTGTCTTTTCTAAGGTTTTTTCTCCTTAACTGGAACAAAATATCTCTATTTATTTGCTGCTTTTTATTTCTGCCATTAAAGATTTTATAATTATCCTCTTATAGATGTGTTGCATATTAATAACCCAACTACTTAATACTTCTTGTCACATTATAAATTGAATCACGATCTCTTCTCCTTGGTTCTATTTCTAGCATCTAGAGACATGATTAATTTATAAGTATTTATCTTAAAATCTTTTAAGACTTGGCTGAACTGATTTATTACATATCTGGTAATTATTTTGTAAATTTCCCTGGCTTTTCTAACCATATGATGATGTCATCTGCAAGGAGAAATATTTTAATTTTTTCTTTTCCAATATTTATCTCATGTTCTTTTTTTCCTGGCAAACTGTAATCGCTAGCATTTCCAAGTACTCTATTGAATAGTGGTGCTGATAGGGGGCAGCCTTGATTCACTGTTTTGTTCTGTTGGTTTTTTTTTTTTTTTTTTTTTTTTTAAAGGAAAGAATACATTTGAAGGTTTTTCAATGAAAATAACACTGCCTCTTGTTTTAGAATAAAGGTGACTTGTCATGTAAAGGGAAACCTCTTTTTTATTATATTTGGATTTTTATTAAGAATTGAATTTTACCAAATTTTTTGGTATCTACTGTTGTGATCTTATGAACTGTTATTTTTCCATCTGAAGTAATTAATACCTTAATCTTTACATTAAGTCCTGGTACTAATGGGATAAATTCTAGTTGGTGGTAGCAAGTTATTCTTTTAATATATTTCTGATTTGTTTGTCAAAGCTTGATTTAAGAATTTTATATTTATATATTCTTAAGTGAGATTGGTCTCTAATTTTCTCTTTAAATGTGCTTTTCATCAGAATTTAGAATCAAGATTAGATTTGGCTCATAAAGAAAACTGGGTAGCATATTATATATGTTTTTTTCTTTACTTAGAAATACCTCCTGAAACATAGGAAATATATATATATATATATATTGGAATTATGAAAAAGATTTCCATCAAATACCATACTGATACCCTTTTTTAAAAAAACTAATTTCTTTGATTACTGGTCTTCCCAAGTTGACCTAGTCATCATCATCATCATCATCATCATCATCATCATCATCACCATTATCATCATCATCAATGCTGAAATTTATATAGCACTTTTGGATAGGGATAATCAATTAATCAATATTTATTAAGTGCCTACTATGTGCTAGGCATTATATTAAGCATTAGGGTTACAAAAAGAGGCAAAAGACAGATTCTATCCTCAAGGAGCTCACAATCAAATGGAGGATACACCAAAGAAACAAATATGTACAAATAAACTACATATATGATAAATTGGAAATAAGTAGAAGAGGGAAGACAATAGAATTAAGAGACATTTGGTAAGTTTTCTTGTAGATGATGGGATTTTGGTTGGAACTTAAAGAAGCCAGGGAAAGCAGCTGACAGAGACAAGAAAGAGAATATTCTAGCCA
The DNA here is from genome assembly GCF_048593235.1 of Sminthopsis crassicaudata. NCBI lineage: Eukaryota > Metazoa > Chordata > Mammalia > Dasyuromorphia > Dasyuridae > Sminthopsis > Sminthopsis crassicaudata. The sequence goes on along the minus strand of NC_133618.1, from coordinate 133,412,609 downwards.
TGGGAGCCAGCTAGAGAAAATGCCCAAAGCTGAGAGAGGGAGTGTCTTGTTTATAGAACATCAAGGAAATGACTGTCAATGGATCAAAGAGAACAGGTTGGAGAGTAAGGTTTTGGAGACTGGAAAGAATTTTGAACACCAAACAGTATTTTGTATTTGATTCTGGAGACAATAGGGAGTGACCAGAGTTTATTGAGTGGGGTGACAAAGGGAGGGAATGACACTACAAGGTTCTGGGCTTTAGGGAAATTACTTTGATGGCTGAATGGATGATGGATTGAAGAGCTACTGGAGGTAGGCAGGCTACTGCAATAATCCAGTCCAGAGGGGAAACATTGCCAGAGGAGAGATCCATATTCAAGAGATATTGCAAAGGTGAAATTTACTGGCCCTGGGAAAAGATTGACTATAGGGGGAGAGGGATAGTAAGGATTAAGGTATGAACCTAGTTCTAAGTCTGAGGGACTGGGAGGATGATTGGTGGGACTAGGGAGAAAGATAATGAATTCAGTTTTAGACATGTTTGGGTATACTGATATCTACTGGACATCTTCAAGATAACTGTGAGTATCAAGCTGGAAAATCAAGATTGGAGTTTAACAGAGAGACAAAAATAGTAGATTTGTTATGGAGATGGTAATTAAATTCATGGGAGTTAATAAAATCATCCAATGAAGTAGCAAGATTGGGTCTAGAGCTGTGGTTTCATTTGCATGGGGAATTCCTGAGTGAGAAAATTTCTTTTCCCAACATGGATCCATACTTTCTCTGCAGTTTACAGTAGAGAGCATCTGTTATTAAAGCATCTTCAAGAGACCCTGGGAATTTGGAGATCCTTTTGGGAGTCTGTGAGATCAAAATTATCGAATAATATCACTAGTAATAAAACATTTTAATTTCAAATATGCTAAATCTTAACATATGGAACCACATAAATTAAAAACTTTTTGAGTCCTCTCTTTTTCAAAAGTGCAAGAGGCAGCAGCAGACAGATAAAACACCATCCTTCAGTCAGGAAGACCTGAATTCAAATGTGGTCTTAGTCACTTATTAGTCTGGGCAAGTCACTTAACTCTAATTGCCTCTCCCCTCCAAAAAAAGGAAATTCAGTGGGACCCTAAAACCAAAAAATTTGAGAATAGCTGAGAAAAGTTAGAAAGTTTCTTAGAACACTGAGGAATTAAGTGATAGTCAGTTTTATATTGAGGCTAAACTGGAACTCAGTGCTTTTCTGAAAAGCAATTCCTGTGAGTTTTTGTTACAGATTTTATCTCTATTTTCTTGTTGGAAGAAGAAGGGAGATCTAAAACCATTGTTTTCCTGCCCACAGTCAAACAGCAGGTGCAGTAAAGAGTCCAGGTCTTTCTTCTGGGTCCAACATTTATTTTAATATCTCTCATCCATTAGTTTCCCTGACTTCAACTAGATTTATTAATATACAACAAGGATCTAGGTTAACAAAAAAATTCTTCAAAATCAATTTGATTGAAGAAAATGTATTTTTATACTTCATAAAACAAGTTGCTATATATCAGTCAATTGCTGTGTGCTAATCACTAAGCTAAAGGTAGGAGACTCAAAGAAAGGTAAAAGACTGTCCCACTCTCAGAGTATATTGGGAGAGGGAGTGGTCAATACCAAAATACTTTGTGGAGGGACAGGATGAAAGGAGAGAAAGAGTAAACAGTGGGAAATACAATAGTAATTGTGAAACTGAGTCAAATTTATAAAAAATAAGAGCCATACCCCAACTGATAAATGATCAAAAGATATGATCTGTATTCAAAGGATTATTAATTCATGTATATCCTTTGACCTAACAATCCCACTACTAGCCATGAATATCAAAAGAGATTTTTTTTTTTATAAAAAGGAAAATGACCTATATGTACAAAAAAATATTCATAGCAGCTCTCTTTTCAGGGAAAAAAAAAAAAAAAAAAGGAAACTGATTGGATGCCCATCAGTTGGGGAATGGTTCAATAAAAAAAAAGATTGTTCCACTCTCAAGAGTTCATAGCTTGTGGAGAGATAAAATATTAAAACAATTATTCATAAACAAATTATATTTAGAATATAATAATAATAAAATTAAAAATAATCAACAGAAAGGAAGCAGTAGAATTAAGGGAGAACAAGAAAGGCTTCCAGTAGAAGATGAGCTTTTATCTGAGACTTGAAAGAAGTGAGGGAAGGCAGAAAGTGGAGATGAGAAAGGAAATGTTTTTTAGGAGGGGGGAAGAGGAGAAGGGAAAGATAAGGAGAAAACCTTGCCAAAAAGAAAAAAAAAAGTGACAAATACAAAATAGAGAAATAAAATAGACAAACCCCTAAGAAAGGACTTAAATACTCCATTATCAGAATAAGAGGTTCTTCATTCAGAATTGAGTCATTGCACTGCAATATTGACTGAATCGGAGAAGCTTATTTGAATTGAATTAATAAACCATAGACATGAACAGGAATTACAGTATATGTGTATGTGTGTGTGTGTGTGTGTGTGTGTAATCTTTATCTCTTTTTACATTTCTAATTTTGTGTTTTGCTTTTTTCTTTTTATGATAATTTTTCTCAGTACCCCATCAATTTTATGAACATTTTTTCAAAAGACTTTTAGTTTATTTTCTTTTTTAATCTCATTGCTTTCCAGCCAATTTCCATTTTATCCAACTTTGATGTTTATTTCCTTTCCTCTACTTCCCTTTGATTTATTTTATGTTCTTGCTGGAGCTTTTAATTATAGACATAATTCACTGTATTTCACTTTCTTATTTGTTAAATATAGAAATTAAGTATTATAAATTATCCTCTAAGAATAGCTTTGCTCATACATTTTCCTAGGTACTGTTTATGTTTTCATCCTTATTTAAACAATGTTATTATATTCTAAAATTTTCCAGTTCACCAAAGTTACATAGAAAACTACTTTAGAATTTGTCCTTTTGTTGTGCATAGTGTCTTCATGACCTCATTTGGGATTTTCTTGGAGGAGGTACTAGAATGATTTGTTATTCTCATCTCCGGCTCATTTTACAGATGAGGAATCTAGGGCAAATAAAGTTAAGTGATTTGTCCAGGATCACACAGCTAGTAAGTATGTTAGGTCACATTTGAACTCAGGTCTTCCTGACTCCAGGCTCAGTGCTTTATCCACTACTCTCTATCCACAACCATCACTGTTCTTATTTTGGGGAAAAAATGTGGATTAAATCTATGAAATACAAACTTAAATATATTAAATTAAATTAATATAATAAATACTCAGTGATTCTTTGGTATGGTTTTTACCTTTATCACGGTCCCAAACTGTAGTATGTATACTATCTAATTTTTTAATTACTAAGATTTTCTCTTCATTCAGTTCTTTCTCTAAAACCTCACTGCAGCATAGAGGAGGCAGTAGAGTACAGTATTGTGGAAAGTATAATGGATTTAGAGTTAAAGGTTGTAGGTTTAAATGTCAGTTCTGCCACTGAGTACCCGTGTGACCCTGAGCACTCCGATAACCTCTGGTTTTCAATTTTCTCATTGAAAATGAAAGATTGTATTTGATGATCTACACCTATGATTCTAGCTTTTCAAAGGCTACAAGCAGTAGAGACATGCTTTTGATGGTTCTCTAAAGCTGGAAGTGCTTTGATTAGAGAATTAGCAATGGATCAAGTTATCTTTTTTCTTTTTCTTTTTCCCAGTTACATGTAAAAAACTTTTTTTGTTATAAATTCATTATTTCTACATATTTCCTTATGAATCATGCTGGGAGAAAAAAATCAGAATAAAAGGGAAAAACCATGAGAGGGGGAAAAAAAAAAACAGGAGAAAAAGGGAAAAAAAAGTAAACATAGCATGTGCAGATTTACATTCAGTTTCCACAGTAACTTTTCTGGATGTGGATGGTGTTTTCCATCCAAAATTTATTGGGATTACCTTAGATCACCAAATCACTGAAAAGAACTAAGTCTGTCCTAGTTGATCATTACACAAACTTCATGTTACTATGTGCAGTGTTTTCCTGGTTCTATTTGTTTCATTCATCATTAGTTCATGTAAATTATTTTTAAATTTTTATTTTTTTGCTGAGGCAATTTGGGTTAAATGACTTGCCCAAGGTCACACAGCTAGGAAGTGTTAAGTGCCTGAGGCACATTTGAACTCAGGTCCTCCTGACTTCAGGGTTGGTGCTCTATCCACTATGCCACCTAGCTGCCCCAGTTCATGTAAATTTTTACAGGCTTTTCTAAAATCAGGCTGTTCATTTTTTAAAAGATCAATAATATTCCATTACTTTCATATGCAATAGCTTATTCATCCATTCACTAGTTGATGAGTACCTACTCATTTTTCTAATTCTTTGCTACTACAAAAAGAACTGCTACATTTTTGGACCTGCGAGTCTTTTTTCCCTCTTTTATAATTTTTTTGGGGGATACAGATCCAGTAATAGCACTGCTACATCGAAGGGCATGTATGCATAATTTGATAGCTCTTGGGCAGAGTTCCAAATCACTCTCTAGAATGATTAGGTCTTTTCACAACTCCACCAACAATGCATCAATGTCCCAGTTTTCCCACATCCTTTCCAACATTTATCATTATATTTTCCTATCATCTTAGCCAATCTGACAGGTATGCATTTCTCTAATCAAAAATAGACTGTTCTCTAAGGAACCTCAGTAGTATCTCACAGAATCTGAGCAGTAGGAGAGATCTCAATAGAGCCCTTTCAGGTTTGTAAGGTATTCTCCTTATAACATAACTCTGGGGAAGAAGGAGAACAAATATTATTAATACATTTTGAATAAGAGAAAACTGAGGTTTAGGTGGGTTAAGGGAGCTGACCAAAGACCAGCAGAGCCACATTTTAAATACTGACTACTTAACTTACCCAGCTAGTCAGTTAAGTAGTCAGTATTTAAAATCTGGCTCTGCTGATTTTTATTTGTACTTACTCTTTTGATTCTAAGTATAACATTACTATTACAGGTACATTTTTTCTATGAACAAAAATTTCCCCCCTTTCTTCTCTCCCCTTCCATTAAAAAAAGAACAAAACAAAATAAAATTCTCATAACAAATATGCATAGTCAAGTAAAACAAAACAAATTCCTGAATTGGCAATGCCCAGGTATTTCTCCATGCTAAACATAGCCAGAAGCTTGGCTACTACAACGTGATGAATTTGGTATTTGGGGTGGGTTAGTAATAAAGAGACTCTTTCAACAACCTATCCATCTGTGGATCTGCTGAGGTCTATAAATATGTAAATATGCAAAACAAGAAATTCTAAATCTTTTAAAGCATTAGTATAAGAGCCCTGTGAAGGACCAATTTGTAAAGGATCTGTGTATACCTACATACAAAAACTAAAGATTAACTAATTTTTTTCAGAATAGTTCTTTCCATAAATAGCTTGTTTTTATCTTGTTAACCATATTGTTCACGTCTCTGGTTTATTATTTCAATTCAAATGTTAATTTGTAATTTATTCAATACCTGCCAGGCACTTAATTCTGATTGAGGCACCTCTTATTCTGATAATGGAGTATTTAAGTCATTTCTGAGCAATTAGAGATTTGTCTATTTCATATTTGTCACTTTTTCCTTTATATCTTTGGTGCTATGCTATTTGTGGAGATAGATTCAGAGTAGGTACTGCTACTCTGCACTCTGTCTCTCTCACCTCTCTCTCTCTCACACACACACACACAGAGGTTGGAATCAGTAAAGCACCACAGGTATTTGTTGGGGGATAACAATTGAATCTAGCCATCCAATTGTATACTAAAATCCAATGAATAAAAGTATGCTCTTCCAAGGTTAATCATGGCTCCCACATTGCTGCAGCAGGATCAGAGCAGTTATCCTTAAGCACTTACCAGCATTGATGAACTCATAATTCCAGTATCCCACCGTCTGGGGGACCTGAGAGGTCATTTAGTAGAACTCCTCCCTGAAGAAGAATCAGTTCTACAATAAACCTGACAAATGCTCATCTGATCTATTTAAAGACTTTCTAGTAAAGCAGTACCCACTGCCTTTGGGGCAGTTAAGTAGCACCATGGATAGAGTCCTGAACCTGAAGTCAGGAAGACTCATTTTTATGAATTCAAATCTGGTCTCAGACACTTAGTAGCTGTGTGAACCTTGGCAAGTCCCTCAATCTTTGTCTGTCTCAGTTTCTTCAACAGAAAATGGGAATAATAATAGGATCTATCTTGAAGAATTTTTGTGAAGATAAAGTAAGACAATAATTGGTACCATATCTGGCACATGATAGGTGCTATTTCATGTAAAATATTATTATTTAGTTGTTTAGAATTTTTTTTTTCTAAATTTAGTTTAACTTTACTGATACACCATTTCTCTTACCAATATTAGTTCTGACTTCTGGAACACAGCAGAGAAAAATCTAATTCTTCTTTTATATAATACCTTTCAAGTATTTAAAGACAAATATTACATATCTCCATGATCTACTCTTCTCTGTTCTCTGCATGATTTCCTTTAAGAGATTCTGGTGTGGTCCACGTTCCAGGCTTTTTATGTATCTTAGATCACCTTCTTCTAGATGTCTTCTAATTATCATGCCCTCCAGTCATTCTATTTTAGGAAGATGGTTCCCAGAAATGAATACTACCCCCAAAGATACAGGACAATACATCAGCTCTCTCATTCATCATAGACTAAAAACACATCAACTTTGGGAAGCTCTTATTCATATAAGGTCTATGAAGGCAGAGGCTGGGAGGGATGGGATGGTGATGGGGGAGGGGCAAAGCCTGAAGTAAAGAAGTTGTTCAGTCATTTTTCAGTCATGTTCAATCCTGTGTGACCCCATTTGGGGTTTTCTTGGAAAAGATACTGGAGTGGTTTGTCATTTTCTTCTCCAGCTCATTTTACAGATGAGGGAACTGAGGCAAACAAAACTAAGTTACTTCACATAGCTAGCAAGTATCTTAGGTCAGATTTAAACTCAGGAAGATGAATCTTCTTCAACTCCAGACCCAGCACTCTGTACATTGTGATGCCACCTAAAAGACCTGAAGTCAAATCTGGCCCTAGAAACTTACTGGCTATGTGTCCTTAGTCACTTAACCTCATTCTGCCTCAATTTATCAAATTCTCTAAAATAGATATAACAATAGCACCCCTTCCCAAGCTTGTTGAGAATCAAATGAGATACTGTCTGTGAAGCACTTAGCATAGTGAATGGCACATAGTAGGTACTTAACAAATGCTTATTTCCATCTATTCTGCCATATCACTTTGTTGACTCATCTTAAGTATGCCTTTTTTTGTCATCATTTTCCAGAAGAAATGCTATTAAATCACACCTCCCCAGGTCTGTACTTCTAAAGTTTATTTCTTGAACTTATGTGTAATAATTTACATTTATCCAAATTTATTTTATTAGATTTGGCTCAGTAGTCTAGTTTGTCAATATCTTTTAGAATACCATGTTTTTTCATTCAATATATTAATTATTTGATTGTCTAGCTTTCTTCTCTTGCTGCTAACTGAAGCACCATTTTGATGTAGTCATAGAAACATAATTTTACAATTGTTAGGAGAGCAAACCAGAAAAGCAGGAATAAGCCAAACCAAAAACAATAGGAGTTCTCTATTTACTCTGTGTTTTAAACTCTCAATAAACTAGGCATTTAACATATGATAACCTTACACTAACATAATGGACTTGTTTTCTCCAATATTTACATTCTTAGATCCATCTTATCAGCAGGAAAAGGTCATAAAATTTATTTTCTCCTAGAGAACTTTGTCTAAAAAAAGTTCACAGAATCCCACTGGCTAAGAGATTACATTGAGTAGATTAGCTCTGAAAGAGATGTGAAATGTCAGTCTCATTTTTGGGGTTGTGGGAAAAGTGACTTTTGTATAAAAAGAATGCTTTAGAGACTATAATAAAAAGGTTGTAAACTGAGGGGGCCAGGAATACTGGAACCAAAATGGGAATGTATTAAGAAGCCTGGACAACCGAAGGCCATGGGGACACAACTCAGCAAAGGGATGTCTGAGTGCTGGAACTGAGACAATTTCAAGTATTGGGAAGCCCACAGCACCAGGAATTCTGTAAAGGGCATTAACTGATTGGAGAATGACAGGTGGGTGTTGATCCTGGCCAGCTCAAAATGGGGTTAGGGAAGCAGGACTGAACAGAGAATGGGACTTTACAAGGGTTTCTGCAATGCTAACAAGAAACACCTGGCTATAATGAAAGGCATTGTGAAAGAATCAGGGATATAAATTCAATACCCTGCTCTCTTAGCAAGTAATTTTGTCTCTGAAACTCTATTTCCTCAACTTTACAATTTGAGAATGCTTCCTGTGTTCATAGAATTATTGGGAAAGATGGAATAATAACCCCTCCCCATTGTACCCACATACTACTCCACCATTCACATCTACAGTGTCCCAAATGTTTCCTTGTTGTTTTTTGTTATTAAACAGTTTAAATTGCAGTAAAACTTTTGGGACAACAAATATCTATCACTGTGCAAATTTTAAAACATCATAATTATTTATATATTATCTATGTTTCCCTTTTTGGTTAGAGCTATTTTTAAAGGGGTGTTTCTTTTTATTCTAAATTTTATCCACAGTATCTGTATGCTGAGACAGGAGTTCCACAGACAGAACAAAGTGTTCAGAGTGCCCTTAAAGAGAGATAGATAAAACACAAGCTCATGATTCTTGGAGTACCCACCTGTTAAGGGCCACATTATCTTCACAATTAAACGATATTTTATTTAGATTATGTCCATATGGACAATATATGTCTATATATTATTATATAAATGGGTGTATATATATATATATATATATATATATGTGTGTGTGTGTGTGTGTGTGTGTGTATATAAATATAGGAGTGTATATATGGGTATGTATATATAGATATAGATATATGGGTGAATATGCATATATATTTTATAAATGGATGTATATGTACATATAAAGGTGTGTGTGTATATATACATATATATAGAGAGATATATGGGTATGTATGTGCATGCATATATATATATATATATGGGTGATATATATATGTATACACATATATATGGGTATATACAGATATATATGTAGGTGTATATGTAAATATAGGAGTGTATATATATATATATATATATATATACATATATGGGTGTGTGTATATATGAGGGTATGGGTATCTATATATGAGTGTGTATGTGTATACATATATGGGTATATATACACAGAAACACACCACACACATACGCACATCCCCCAGAGGATCTTCCAAGAGAATCAAGCTTCTCAAGAACAGGGAGCATTCTCTTTTGTCTTTGTATTCCCAGATCCTACAAATATATCTTTTTTCTATAATTTTCTATTCCTAGAAGTCTTCCACATATGAGAAATGTTTCCACTTGAGGAAACATTGGCTCATACCAGGACCTATTAGTATTAATATTTAATTTTGTCATTACTAAGCAGAAAAGAGGGCAAAGAAAAACAAAAAGAGGCCAGGTAACATCTATTTAGTAAACCAACTGAACACTTTGCTAATCAAGCTGCACTGATTAGTACTATTTCTTCTTGTAGCAACCTCAGTGATCACCTTGGGTACCTATCAACTTCAGAAAATCCATCTCAATCAATAAGCATTTATTAAATACCCACTGTGCATCAGACACTGAGCTAAGCACTAGGGATAGGAAGAAAGCAAAAGCTTTCATATTCTCAAAGAGCTCATAGCCTAATGGAAAAAACAACATGAAAGCAGATATGTAAACAAACCACATCCAGGATAAATTGGGAATAATCAACAGAGAGAAGATACTAGAATTAAGCAAAATCAGGAAAGGCTTCCTGAAGAAGGTGAGATTTTAGCTGAGATTTGAACAATCCTGGGAATTTTCCTTATTGTCTGGAGCACCTTCTCCATCCCAAATATCCCTCTGCCATATTGATCCCTTCCCCTTCCCCCACTTCTTCCACTAGTGAGTTCCTTCCAGGGGCTTCTATTTTGGTTATGGTCCCGGCTAGGTCATGTTTCATTAGCATCCCAAATGGGCTTTGCTACCATGCCACCTTAAAAGTCTTTTCTCCCCTTTCTCTTTTTAGTTTCCTTATAGTTGTTGTCTTCCCTATATAAAATATAAGCTCCTTGAAGGCAAGAACAAGAAGGGGAAATTGACACTGATCTAGCCCATCTCCCTTTTACCAGGCAGGTCTAGCACAGGAGAGATGGGTATCTAAGACCTTCACAGATAATTAACTTTATTTTTTTCAACAACTTTTAAAGTAAGTTTTTTTTTTAAATATCTAACCTAAATATAATTTGGTACCTCAAAAGATCAATGATTTCATGGGTCAAGCTCTCCTATTGACACATAAAAATCTGCCCCCCCCCCTTCAGTAAATGGTTTCATGATTTGCCATGTTCCCTTCCTTCTCCCTTTCATCAGTTGGTAGGCAATCTTTGTGAGATACCCATCTCTAAACTTAGAATGGTCTCAAGATGTTCATCCCTAGGCCTGTACTCAAAACTCTTCTAGCTCAGTAGAACCTATATTGTCAATTATACTTTGAGCCCTATAGAAACAAAAGTTACCCCTTGCCATAAGGAGCACTAAGGTAAACATTAGTGGAAAAACTTAAATATTCCTCTGTCTCTAGCCTAGTCACCCAATTCAAGTCACCATTTTAGTGCAGGCTTTACTGGAAATGGATCGATACTATTTCCCATTTCTTTCTTTAGCATCTTTCACCTTTACTTAGCAAGCAGTATTTTCAGACACTTTAGCTATGCCTCCCTTTTAGTTTAAAAATCCCAATTCTTTTCACTCTTCCTCACATGCTTTATTTTCTATGCCTGTTCCACAAATCTCTTCCCACATTCTCCACATGTCTCTTAATTGCACATCAACAAATTTCAATTCTGCACAACACCCAGAACAAGTGGGATCTTAAATACTTTTTAGTGATGATGAGAACACAGGTGGTGAGAGGAAGAGGGAAATTCACAAAGGAATTGATTTATTTCCTCCAAGCACAGTCTTTCCTTATGAGATTTCTGAGATTTAGGTATATCTTGAAGCCAAACTCTCAAGAGAGCGACTTCACATTGATTGCTTTTTCCTGAATAGACCACTCTTCCATCTGTCCATCCCAGCCTCATTTTTTTCACTATTGATTTTTTTATACTCAGTATAAATTTTATACATGGTAGATGCTTAATACAAGCTTCTTGATTAGTTGGCATCCACACCTTCCTTCCACCCCCATACAAATACTACCATTACCTCTAGAAAGGTCACATCAAGCTTCTCCTCAAATCCCTCACTTAACCATAGCAGCACCCTTCCTTTTCTGCCTACCATATGCCCTATGTATCATTCTTCCTTATTAGAATGTAAATATCTTTTGAACCTTTTTTATCTTCAGCGCTTAGCATGATACTTTTACATGGTATAAATGCCTAATAAATGCTTTTTATTAATTGTTATTTAATCGTTCCTTCACTGAAAATATGTGAAAAACACAAAGGTTTTTTTTTCCCCCCTCGGACATCTGCCTTCCAAAGTCTTTCTCTCCAAAATTTATAACCACTGCTAATTGTGCTATTCATAATCAAGTACATCCTTATAAGGAGTCAGCATGATATACTTGAAATAACCTTGACCCTAACACTTACTGTGCCATCTTGGAGAAAATCATTTTAAGTCTCATTTTTCTTATCTATAAAATGGAAACTTAACAAATATGTCATTTAATTCTCACCTTTTAAGATCAGTGCTAATATTATTTCCATTTTACATATGAAGAAACTGAGAGGTTAAGTGACTTGTTGAGGGTCACACAGCTAAATATCTGAGGCTGGATTTGAATTCAAGTCTTTCTGATTCAAACTATCACTCTATTCAACCTACCACCTAGTTACTTGATACATACACATCCTCCTCTATTGAAGACTTTCTCTGATGCTTCTTCACAATACAAAGGTATCACTGGGTTTTCAAAGTTTGTGGGGCACAAACTCTGCCAGGTCCTACCAAGACAAAAATGCTTCAAGTGTGCTGGCAGTTGGACATTTTCACTACTAAAGAACCAACTTCATCTGCATTTGGAGAGACATCCCAAGAAGGTTCATGTCCTCTGCCTTTTTCCTTATTTTTAAAATCTTAATCCACAACATTCTCAGGAAGTTTTCTTTAGTGAGGTTTAATGCTATCTATTACCTGGGTGACCTAGGGCAAGCTCCCTAGGATAGACAGTCAATCAATAAATATTGATTAAGACCATATCATGTACCAATCACTGCAAATTCCTGGGGCTACAAGAAAAGGGCAAGGCAGTCCCAACTCACAAGCTAATGGACTCCTCAACATGCAAACAACTATCTATAAACAAGCTATATATAAGAAAAATTGGAAATACTCAACTGAGAGAAGGTAGTAGAACCCAGGGGGATCAGGAAAAGCTTCCTACAGAAGATTGAATTTCACCTGGGACTTGAAGGAAGCTCAGGAAGCCAGAAGGTAAAGATGAGGATAGAGAAGGTTACCTGAATAAAGGTTGTTCTTGGAGTCTGAAAATGAAATCTCTTGCTCCAGGAACAATAAGGAGACCAATATGACTAGATCACAGAGTACATTGTAAGGAAGGGAAGGGATTAAGGTATAAAAAGGCTAAAAAAGTTAAAAGAGTGTGTGTGTGTGTGTGTGTGTGTGTGATTATGAAGGATCTTGAACATCAGCCAAAGGATTTTATATTTGAGTTTGGAGTTTATTGAGTAGAAGGGTGACATGATCAGACCTGAATTTTAAGATGATTTTGGAGGATGGAATGGAGTGGGAGAGTGGCAAGAAAGCCTTGTGGCAGGTAGACCAAGCATCAGGCTACTACTATAGTCCAGGTGTGAGGTAATGAGGGCCTGCACTAAAATGTGGCAGTGTCAAAGGAGAGAAAGGAGATATGTCTAAAGGTAAACTAGATGGAACTTGACAATAGATTGATAAAGGGGAATAAGGAAGAGTAAGGAGTTGTGGATGACATTCAAGCTAAAGCCTGGGTGACTAAGAGAATGGTTATAGCCTCAACAGTAATAGGGAAGTGAGGAAGAAGGCTGGTTTGAGGCAAAAATAATGAGTTCTATTTTGGACACATTGAGTGGGACATTCAGCTCAAGATACACAGTAAGCAGTTAAGGATGGGAGACTGGAGGTCAGTAGAGAGGTTAAGGCTTTGGTTTCCAATCTAGAAAATGAGAGGTCTCCTCCAGCTCTAAACCTGTGATCTCAAGTCTTCTTGGATAGCTTCTTGGCAATCACCACTCTTTGTGTTACAGGCATGCCTTTCCACACAAAATTCAGTAGTTATGGGAACATGTTGCTTGAAGGGAAAGAATATTACTTTGGTACCCAATGGATCCAGACTTGAATCCTGGCTGAGACTCTCTGGTGAGACTGGATCAGTAAGTTTCCTTTTTTTGCCTCTATAGCTTTATCAATAAATTAGGGATAAGGGGCTAGATAGCTGCTAGGTCTTGAGTCTTAAGACTCCAAGAAGATTTGAGTTTGAATCTAACCTCAGATCTCTTTTGCAGAGTGATCCTAGGAAAATCATTTTACCACTATTTACCTTAGTTTCCTCAACTATGAAATGGGAATAATAATACTATAAACCTTTCAGGATTATTATGAGGGAAAAATGAGATAAATGCAAAGCGCTTAGCATAGTGTCTCGAACACAGTCAGAATTTAATAAATGCTTCTTCTTTCCCTCTATCCCTTCCAGTTTAAAAATTCTAAGATTCTAAAATATGACTCATTATACACAATACATTGAGTGAAATGTCAGTGTTGCAATGAACTCCACAGAGATAATATTTGGCCAACATGACAGCCAATTGTCAAACCTTCATAGAAGAGTTTGGTTATAAGGTATTAACAAAATGACATTGGCCTGGGCAGCTTCAAACTATGCCTGTACAATTAAAGTGTCTTTGTCATAATATAGCTTTTGTTTAAAAAATATTTCTTGAATAAAAAAGAAAGTAAAAGAATGAAAATAAATGCCATTATAATGGCCAGATTTAGCCATAGGTAAGAGCTGGAAAACATATACAGACATACATATGTATTCCTATATATATATATGCATATGTAGATATATATATGTGTGTGTGCATGTATATATGCATATGTAGATATATGTATATGTATGTATATAATATCACATACATATAAAGATATAGCTAAATACATATATAAACACACACATATATTTACTTCTCCTTTTTGCAGAGGTGGGGGAATAGGCCTATGGAATATTATCTACACAGTCAGACACAGTTACTGACTGGTTTTTTTGAACTACTTTTTCCTTCTTTCTTTTCAATCTTTAGGGCAAAGTAAGTATCCCTTAGTAAAGGGGGAGGAATCTGATATAAAACCAAAATATCAATAAAAATATGAGAAAATTTGTTGAATGAAATCTATTCTAGTAGAACAGAAACCACTTGAGAGCAGACACTATTTATTTGTTTGCAGCCTAGTGCCCAGCACAGTGCTTGACAATAAATGGTTAAGCTGAATTGAATGAATAAATGAATGAACTAATGAACTAGATGAAAAGAAAATATCTTCTTATATTCTACCATGATGGACCTTGATGAGTTACCAATTCTGTTATTCTTTGTGTTTGGAGTTGGGAGAGTAGATTAATTTTTTAAAAATATTTTAAACACTCAGTAATTTCTCATTTGACTATATCTATATTGACATCTTTTACAAATGAGCTTTGGGGAGAGAAAAGTTTTATCTTCTCCTTAAATAAAGATTCTAAATATGCAGGAACATCAATAACTTCAACAGCTGTAGGGACTTTTGAGTATTATCAACTTGGAAGCCTCAAGAGTGACTTAAAAAAAAACATTTCACAAAGAAACAATAGATTCTATAGTTCCTTTAGTCTGAGAAGGGGCATTTCCTGGAGATCAGTGTTATCCAGTCTCTCCATGTGTCCCAACAGGATATCAGCAACCTCCTCTGAGAATAGATTAAATCCTTCCACTTCCAGAAATATTTGAAGGCTTGGCCTGCCATATATAGCTAAAAAGGAAAGTATTAAATAAACCACAAGCCCTCTTTTGTATTTGAATTTGCCTTTTAAACCTCTTTTAATTAAAATTGTAGCTTTTAAAGTTATCTTTTTCATACCATATGTCAGGAAGTCATGCATTGGGTAGGAGACTAAAAGACTTTCAAGATTTTAAAAATCTTAAAAATCAGTATTTAAGATAGGGTTTTAAGATGTTTTAAGATCCTTTCCAACTCTAAGATTCTTATCTCAAATTTTTTAGAAGTGAATCTCCATCTCTCATCTGTGTCTTTTTACACTGTTTCCCCCCATCTCTGGAATAATCCAAGAGAACATAGGAGCACTGCCTGCCAGGACAACTGCCTTATGTAGGCACTTTCCAGTAGTGATCAGCAGGCAGCCTCGTGGCCAATTTGGGTAGGCTCTATGGCTAATTTTTTTTTTGTGTGTGTGTTTCCAAAATCTGCTCCAATTCATATTGAAACTGGTCTTGAGCATCATATCCTCTGCAGACCTCATGAATGCTATAATGGTGATGACTCTCTCTCAGGCACTGCTGTAACTGGGGCCTAAGACAAAGTACCAACTTCCTCAGCAGCCATATAGAAGAACTTTTCAAGCAGAATCTTGTGGCCACATGCTGGGGAATGTTATAAAGTAAATTCATTTAGGAGAGAGTTGATCTCTTAGGTGCCTTTCATCCCTTTTTCTTGGGTTTTGGCAATCCCTTCTATCCTTTTGAATCTCCTCTAAAACTTAGTTTTGGCACACACCATCCCGTCTTATTTGGACTAGATAGTGAAAAAACTTCACACTTGAACTCCGTGTCCAATTTCTTTTTTCAATCCATTTTCTAAAGAGCTGCAGAATAGTCTTCCACGAGCACAGATCTGTTCACATCACTCATCACTCAAAAAACTTCTTTAACTTCCTATTGTTTGAGATAAACTGTTAACATGTAGTCTGGCATTCAAGGCTTTCCAACACCTCTCATCCTAGCCTTATTTCATATTGCCCCTTTTCATGTACCCTACATTCAAGCTCATTTTGCTTATCAAGTCAACTGAAGTTACTTGAACCCCAAACTCAATATCCCATCTCCTGCTTCCCTATATTCACGTAAGTCTTCTTTTATATGTGATATATACTTCTTCAACTCTGTGGTTTAGAATTTTTATCTTCCTTCAAAGGTTATGCTCAAATATAAATATCTTCCTTCCCCACCCCTGATTCTTGTTACTTCTCTGTTTCTCTCTGTGTATGTGTATGTTGTCTCTCTTCTCTTTCTGTCTTCTCCCCTCCCCCTTTCTTTCTCTTTCCTATCCTTCCTCTTTCTCTTCATATATTCCTAGAGTACTTCAATCAAAAAAGACTTAATAAGCACCTACTATATGCCAGGCACTGTCCTAGGTGCTACAGACCCAAAGATAAAGTCTCTGACCTCAATTCTGCTAGGTGAAACAATATGTATATTTTCAAATAGATACAAAGTAAAATCAAGGTAATTTTAGAGCCAGAAAAAAGTTTCTCAAGAGACTAGAGATTTGAAGCGACACCGTGAGAAAATAGTGCATTTGCATTTCAGATATGGAGGAGGACAGTCTACTAAGACACAGAAATGGAACATGAGAAAGATATTAAATGGGGCAATTTGGCTAGAAAATGGAATGCATAGAAGGGGAGGAATATGTCTGAAAAGGCAATGTGTAGCCATAGAGTAATCCTTCCCTTGCATTATATTTATTTGTGTACATCCCATACTCCCTAGCAGTGTCTTCCTTCTGAAACTTCTCCCAAATTATCATGTATATTAACTAGTTTGTATACAGTTGTTAACATGTTATCTTTTCTATTAGTCTGTGGAGTCTTTGAGAGCAGGCCCTGACTTTGGCTTTCTTTGTACTTCTAGCACTTAGCATAATACCTCTTAATAAACATAGTAGCCACTTAATAAATGTTTATTGATAGTTTAATATAAACTGCTGATGCAACTGGTGGTTTTCAGCTTAGTATCCCTTAGTATCCCTCTTGGCTAGTATAGTGCCCTGTATATAGCAGGTTAAGTTAAAGAGACCCACTATGGGATTTTGTGTTCATCATTTCTGAGGCTAGATATGTGCTCTTTGGAGGAGGAGGTTTTCAGAACCATATGAGGGAGGACAATTTTCAATCTACTGTCATAAGATGCTGAAAAACAGATTTTGTAATTAATCACCAAATTCACCAAGCTGAGAAACTCCAGCTGACAGCAGTGTGTCTATTTCTGGAGTACTGTAGTGAGAACATGATCTCATTGAATTAATTCAATAGGCTTCAAGATACACAATAAACCCTACCCTTATTTACAAAGAGCAAACAAGCCAGGCTATTTCCCTAAATGAATGTAGCATAAAGTCAAAAGTGACACACCCAGAAACAATTTGTAAATAGCAATAGAGGTTTTTCAGTCAAAGGATATGGATGAACCTTAAAATCCTTCCCATCTCTAAATTCTAAGATGATTTTTTTTTTAACTTCCAGAAATGAGTTTTGGTCTTGGGGTGTAATCAAAACTCATGAGAATTATCTGTCCACATCAATAGTATATGAATCTTAAGGAAACTTTCCTTAGAAAAGATAATTATAAGTCTCCCCACCACAAGTTAGGCTGTCTAAATGTGATAGTGCAGTTCTTCTCCCTTTCTCAAAATATGTTGCATTGAAAAGTCATGAGTTGGACATGAACCCGTTACTTTAGGGCCCATAAAATTTTTCTCCTAAAAATGTTGGAAGAAGCCATTTGTGGAATCAAACTGAAGAATACTAAGGAAGTGTATGTTTCCAAAAACCCAAACCCTACCAAAAATCCCTCAAACTGATTCTAACTTAACTTAAAAATCCTCATTGAGTCAACCTTTTCCTTATGAGTGTTGCCAAGTCTGTCTGTCTTTGTCTCTGTCTGTCTGTCTCTCTCCATTCTTTTCTCCCTTCTCTTCCTTTCCCCCCCTCTTCCCCAATGAAGAGGAATTTTCAGACCAGTTTGCTAAATAAGCTGACATTTATGTAATGTCTCAAGGTTTGCATAGTACTTTACTTCACTTAATCCTTGCAACAACTCTAGGAAATAGACATATGGGAGTTATTATGCCTCTTTTACATATGAGGACTCTGGAGGTCAGAAAGAATGGCAGAGTGAAAGAGGCTGAATACAGGCCTTTGCTGACTCCAAAATCACTGGACTTTTCCCTCTACCACATGGCCTCATTTATGCAAAGTCATTTGAATTTTAACTCTTGGGGTTACTGAAATCATTGCTGAATTAGAACATGAGCGTCTAATAAGTCTTCCAACATTATATTCCCTCTCAAAATGGAACTGCTACAAAACAGCACTCATCTCCTAGGAGAATTGAACTATAATCATTAGGAGTTCTTCTAGGCTTCCTGATTTAATAGCACCAACTCAGCAAGCCAAGCAAAGGCTAGTCATCCTTAAGACCACATTATCAGAATTCTAGGCATCTGGATGGCACAGGGCCCAGAGTCACAATTTGGGGCAGTTAGGTGTCACAGTAGATAGAGTATTCTGCCAGGAGTCAGTAGGATTCATCTTCCTAAATTCAAATCCTGCCTCAGACATTTATGATCCTGGGCAAGTCACTAACCTTGTATGCCTCAGCTTCCTCATCCATAAAATAATCTGGAGAAGGAAATGATAAATACACTCCAGTGTTTTTGTCAAGAAAACCTCAATTGGGGTCATGAAGGATCAAACATGACTGAACAAAACAGAATTTCAGGTCTTCTCAAAAATAAGTCTTGTTTAATCTTTAACCAAAGCATGAATCCACTCCACCACATCTACAACAAATAATGCCCCATCCATCCACATGATGATGGAGAACTCAACCACTCCTTGATGTCTTTGGGAAAGTCCATCATATTTTCTGATGCTTTGTTAGGAAAACCTTCTTTCCTATATTGCCTTTCTAGTCAAGGTCATTATGTTAAGGACTTATGTGGAAACTACCTCCAGCAACTCAGAAGTTCCTGAAACCCATTCCAATATTCCCTCCATTAAATCACACAGCCACTTTTTTCTAGTCACTTCTTCTAAATTCTCCTTTATAAAATAACAATGGCTCATATTTACATATTACTTTTCTTTACATGCAAGGTGTTCTAAAAGTTTTAGTGCAGTTTTACTGCAGTAAACTGCACTAAGACTTTTGGAATCTTTGGAATAACTGGCATATGAGAAATTGATCCTCACACCCACCCTATGAGGTAGGCGAAGAAGATATTGCTGTTCTTCAGGACCATCCAACTATTTGTGATCCCATTTGAGATTTCCTTGGCAAAGATACTGGAGAGTGTTTACCAATTCCTTTTCCAGCTCACTTTATAAATGAGGAAACTGAGGCAAACAGGATTAAATGACGTGCCCAGCTTCAAGCAACTAGTCATTGTCTAAGGCTAGGTTTGAAGTCAGGAAAATGAATCTTCCTAACTCCAGATGTGGTTCTCTATTCACTGTGCCACCTAGCCTCTCCCCATTTTCTAGATGAAGAAACTGGATTCAAAAAAATCAAGCCACTTGTTCAAAGAAAGCAACAACAAAGTCATTTCTCAAAACCAGTTCCTGTAATTCCGAATCAAGGAAAACCATATTTTAACTTCTTTGGAAGCTATATGATTCTAGAAAACTGAAGGATGGGGGAGGGTTGGCAAAATAAAAATCAGTATTTCCTCCCCTTTATCCTCCTCCAATTTGCATTAAAGAAATCTTAATAAGCATATAGTAGGTTAATAAGTACTTGGCTTGGAGTGGATAATTGTATATTGATGTACCTTTTGCACAAGGCAAAGAAGCATGGTGCAGTAGTTAAAAGAATTTGAAATTTGGAATCCAACTCTAGTTGGCCTGTTTCCCCATCTGAGGTCTCCATCCTGGTCTTATAATGAAATCATTATCAAAGATCATTTACAATCAGATCTGTGCCTTCTCTTTGAAAGTCAAGGTCAAGGTTCCTGCTGACCTTGGCCCCCCTCACTCATACAGATACATCCACACACAATTATAACTCAGTTTGACCCGAGGATAATTCACATGTAGCTGGTCCACCAACACTAGCAGGACACCAAATCCCCACCAGCACAGAGACTTCGCAGGTCTCCCCTCCAGCCCCATCCCGAGTGAACGGGGAACTCTGGGGGCATTGGGAGCTGCTAAGTCCCCAGGCTAGCCTGGAAGCACTGACCAGTGGACCGACTGACTGCGGACTCCCAGTGAGGGCGGGGCGGCGGCAGCTGCAGCTGCCCCAGCTGGGCACGTCCCGGCGCTGCCTGGCTCCTCGGGAATCAGCCCTGGCCACCTTCCTTCCTCTTGGGGCCCCAGATCGAGACGGACTCTCGCCACGATCCGGGAAACAGAAAGGGTATTCCGACTCACACAGGCTCCCTGGGTTTCTGAGGCTTCTCCCCAACCGCGTCTTTCGGATTCTGGGAAAAAGAGCCTCCCATCTTTTCTTAACTTAGCGCGGAGTTGGTTCCCGCTCGGCCCCTCGGCTTGCCCTGCAGCAGGCGGGACTGGAGGCTAGAGGGAGGAAGAGGGGGTGGAGCAGGGGGTGGGAGAGTGGGAGGGGGCAGCTATGCCTCAGGGTCCTGAGCCCTGCCCCAACCCCAGGGAAAGGCTCCCGGGACCTTCCGACTGCCTCGCTCGAGGCAACAGCATTGTCCGGGGGGCGGGAGGTGGCCTGAACCGCTGCCAACTTTGCCAGTTGCAGTCTAGATCACCCAAGATTGGAGTGAGAATGCCCAGAGAAGGGAAGGCATTACCAACCCACTAAACAGAATGAGTGATGTGATTGTTGCCGGGCGCTGTCATATAAATGTAGAAAAGTATAGTATTGAAGTGGGAGTTATTAGCCTGAGATTTCAGAGAACTTGGATGGGCAAAAAAAAATTGCATTTTTATTTTCACTAAGCGCTAACTGAAATTTCCTTCAATTATTTAAAACCTATTTTGAAGAGAAAAAAGAAAAGAAAAGAAAAGAAAAACTATTCTGAAAGAAATCTATAGGCTCCCCCAAAAGTTAAGAATCCCTGAATTAAAAGCTGGAATGGACTTTGAAAATTATCTAACTTGGCTCCCTTATTTGACAGATAAAAAACTAAGGGCCACACAACTAAAATGACTTGATCACAGTTATACAGGCAATAAATTGCAAGGGAAGAGATTCGAACGAGAAGTCCCAGACTCGCTACTCCACGGATCACAGCTGCGGTGCTTCACAGCTGATCCCCTCCTCTAATGGGTGGAGCCAAGCCCACGATTTGGTTCTCTCTCTGCTCCTTTGCTCCTCAAACGTGACTGACGAGGAGGAGTGGAAGGCACAGCTGGAGAGGGAAGGGAGGGAGAGAACAGGGAAGGGGGAAAGTGGGCTCTGTAGCAGGTCGATGATGCTTGCTCAAGTTCAGGAGCTCTTCTAATTGAGTTTCTTTCAGCAACTTGTAGACTCTGAGGGCTGGAAGGTTAATGTGTGTAGGGGTCCTAGGTAGGCTACCAGAGGCTAATCCTAAAGGGATGTGATACTGTGCAGAGTCACTGCATTTAAAGTTCAGAAGACTATGGACTCTTATCTAGATATTGTTATTTGATTTCTTTTTAGTGTGGGGAAAATCACTACACGGAGCTTCAGTTTACCCAGCTGTAAATTGAAAGAGTTGGACTTCGGGATCTCTTCTCCTTCTGCTTTGGCAGCCGCTGCCTTTATCCTGGCTCCTGCTCACTGCCATTGCCTCTGAGTTGTCCACCGTCATATTTCATCATAATCATGCTGGGTCCAGCTTGAGTCAAGAACTCTGCTGTTGGCCAGCAGCTGTAGGTTGCTGTTATTATGGACTGCTGTTTCTCACAGGCACCATTCAAAGAGCCCTCCCTTCCCCACTCAGCTGATAGCTAGGGGGCAAAGTGGATAAAGTGCCTCACCTGAAGTCTGGAAGATTCATCTTCCAGAATTCAAATATGGCCTCAGGCACTGATTGTATAATCCTTGGCAAGTCTTGTAACCCTGTTTATCTCAGTTTCCTCATTTGTAAAATGAACTGAGAAAAAAATGGAAGCTATTTCAGTATCTTTGTAAAAAACAAAAACAAAAACAAAAAACACCCAAATAAGGTCACAAAGAATTGGTCTTGACCACACAATAACATTTGGCATGTAATTCAGATTACATTATTTGGCTCGTCACTTTGAAAATCTGACTCCTTTCAGCTCCTTTTGCATAGTTGTTATTCTGACCCACATAACAAGAAAAGGGAGAGAGATTGGATTAACTCATATCCATATCAGTGCTATGGTGGGTCCAGGCAATGGAGTCACTATGTTATAGTGGAAGAAATGCTGTACTGGAAAAGTCAGGTGATCCTGATTGGAATTCTGGATCTTATATTTACCTATAATGGGACAAGTCACTTTATCTCTTTAGGTCTTAGTTTCTCACTTGTAAAATAAATGGATTGAATGAGATGATTTCTGAGATCCATTATGAACCTATGACCCTTCTAGTTCCAAATGCTATGATCTTATGATCTTTTAAGGAGATATCTTTGGACAGAAACTAGTGCCTCCCTTTTCTTCTCTGACATTCTACTATCCTTTTTCAGGCCTTTATCACTTTACAACTGGATTATTGCAATAGTCTGTTTGTGGGACTCCTGGCTACAAATCTTTCCTCACTCCAGTCCATCTTCCATCCAACTATCAAAGTGATCTTCCTAAAACTATATCATCCCCTACACAATAATATCAATGGCTCTCTGTCACTTCCAAGATGAAATTTTTAAAAATCTTCTAATTGGTTTTAAAGACCTCTTACAACCTCTTCTACTCCCACATTGTTGCAGCCTTTTTACACTTTATTCCTTTCCATTACTCTGTAATCTGGCCTTTTTGCTATCCCTTTAACAAGCTTTCTTTTGCATTTTCACTGGTTCCTCTACCTCCACTTTCCAGCCATGGCTAGAATTCTCCCCCTCCTCATTTTTGCCTCCTGGCTTCCTTCAAATTCCAAATAAGATCTCACCTTTCCCCAAATCTCCATAATGATAATATCTTTTCTCTGCTAATTATTTTTCAATTTATCCCATATTTATCTTGCTTGTAGAGTTGTTTTCATGTTTTTTCTTCCATAAGAGACAGCTAGGTGTTGAAATGGATAGAATGTCAAGCTTGGAATCAGGAAGACTCATCCTCTTCGAGTTCAAATCTGGCCCCAGACACTTACTAGCTGAGTGACCCTGGGTAAGTAATTTTACCCTGTTTGTCTCAGTTTCCATGTTTGTAAAAATGAGCTGGAGAAGGAAATGGAAAACCACTCCAGTATCTTTGCCAAGAAAACACCAAAGGAGTTCATGAAGAATTGGACACGATTGAAAAATGACTGGACAATAACCACCTCCATTAGACTATAAGCTTTTTGAAAACATGGATTTCTTTATGCCTTACATTCCTAGCACCCAGCATAACAGCTGGCACACTGTAGGTGCTTAATAAATGTTTATTGACTGGTTGCTGAACTATTAGTTTTATAGTGGAATTATGTTAGACTTAAAGTCAGAATTCCTGGATTTAATTGAGTACAAAATCATATTTCAAAAACTTTTTGATTTAATTGATATTGCTTTAATCTGTGATCTTAAATCATAAAAGTTTTCTGGATCTTGATTTCTTGTACCCATCCCCTACAGATTGCCACATGTGCAGAACATTTCTAATGGAGTCTCTGCAAGTGAAGAGGCTAAAGTGTCTGCTTTCAAGAGAGTAATGATGGTGTTAAATGGAAATAACTTTGAAAGATTATGGAGTATGCAGAGACATTCTGCAACTAGTTCTGGCCTTTAAACCTCATTATTAAAAGATGAATTTTTGATTGACCAAGATGCTACTAATTCTGGCTAGGCAGGCAATCTCCACTAAGACTACTACATGAACTTCTGGGAATAGTTCCTAGTTCTTTTCTATTTTAGGTGAAAAGGTTAGAGACTTTTGGCGTTATAGATAGCTCAGCATTTTATACCTCTTGGAATAAAGAGACGCTTTCAAAAATGACCTTTGAGACTCAGTCTAGTGGTAACTGAGATAAGGATTTCTCTGACAGTCATGCCACATTTGCATATAAACTTGGTAGGATAGATGCTATGTAAAACCAAGTTAAGCTTGAGCCCACTCTAACTCAGACCAAAAGTGAGATAAGAGAGAACAATATGTACCTCTGAGATGCTGAGGACAAATATGTCCTTTTGTTCTTCCTATATCTTCAAAGCAAATATATCTTTATAAGAACTGATGGATATTAAATGAAGTTGAGGCTTTAGTCACTATTCACTTAATGGAGAAAATACAGTTGGTTTGAGCTAGGGATGATAGGATTAGAGCAGAAACACTCCCAAATCTTCAAGGGCAGGTGCAGTTTGCTTGACTTTGGGAGAGTGAACCAAAATATACTTGCTACATATAAAATAAGGTTTCCAACGGAATGATCTCAAAGGCTTAACTCTAAATTTTGGGGTGCTAAGAATAATTGATAATTGTGCCCTCTCATTCCATCCCTTATATATTCCTCAGTCTGCATTTTGACTGACTTCTTTCCTCTTTACCTTTTTTTGTTATTTGTCTAATGTTATTTCTATAAAAATGAGAAGAGAGGACCAATTCATGAGTTTTACTCGGGTCCTTCAACTCTCCCTAATTCCTCTGGATTGCAACCAGCTTCTGGTTCTGGGGAAATGAAGTCTCTTACCTCTGTCCTGACTCTACCTCATACACTTCTTTTGCTTTTATCAGGCATCAATATCGAAAGATGCTAAAAGTCAGACCTATATAAATTTGCCTCCTTTAATAGTCCAAATCTGCACCCTTCTGGTATTTCAGTGAGAAATAAGGAGAATTATAATCAAAACATACTCTCAAGATCTAATCAATCAATTGATCAACAAACAGTAACCCATCTAAATAAAGTATTTTCCAAGAAGAATATTACCCTTTGGTGTTTTTCTCTTGCTTCATTCACAGTTTAGTCAGAAAGAAGAATGCTCCACTAGCTAAGGATAATCCCTGGTATTTAGTTTCTTTATTTATATAATTGGGGGAATTAAATGAGATGCTTTCAAAGGTCCTTTCCAACTCTAACAATCCTGTGATTTTATCCTCTGGCCTTGTAACCCATGGGATTGGGAAGAAATGAAATCAGGTAAAATGCACAAATCTATACTTTAATTCAATTGTCTATGCCAAGCCTTCTGCTTGAGGCTAACCTTTAAATTTCCTCTGATAATCCATCCACTAAACCTTCATTCTGAAAAATGATACCTTGGGACAGCTGAACTACTTTCAGAAAAATGTGATTCAGCTTTCTTTAACCTCCTTATTTTGAGAGTATGCTGCCAAAACTTGCAAAAAGCAGAAGGGGAAAAAATCATCAGGACCATTTTCAAGTAAACTTGATTGAACAAGCAAATAGTGCCAGAGTAGGAATTTGGTAAGTACTATATCTTTCATTCAATTGTATAATAATAGAGATATGTACTAGTATAGAATGTCATTGGTGAAAATACAACTTCTTGGCCCCACCAAATACCCTTATAGATGATGCCCTTGTGATTCTCATAAAATTGAGGAAGTAGACATAAAGCCCAATAATTATTGATTTTTATCTAGGTCACTCTTCCCCCTCCCCCAATATTAATAAGGTCCAAGATTTTTTCCATGAATTTAGTATCTTCCCCTTCTTCAGATATCCTGTGAATCAATGCCCTCAAAATTGGGTCACCTCTAGCCTAGATCTCCTTTCTGCATAGTTAATCTAATTCAGCTGGGTTTTTTCTCCCATGTTTCTTCCCTTGAGGATCATTCTTAATTCTCTACGAGAGGTTCTTAACCTTTTTTGTGAGAGTGTGACTGCTTTGTCAATCTGGTGAAGCCTGTGTACCTCTTTCCCAATAATATTTTTCAATGCATAAAATTCAAAACACAGGGTTACAAAGGAAGGCAATTATATTAAAATAAAACTGTATTTTTCCATCCACTTTCATGAACCTAGAGTAGACCCTAGGTTTTAAGAACTCCTGTTCTATAGGCACATGCAAGACTAATCATTAGTTATTTATTTTTAAGTAGTTATTCAGTAAAGCAAAATGCTGTTTTAAAGTCTCTCTTCAAACAAGATGTCTCATCCATATATGTTAAAATTATTCAAGATTCCTTGAAAAATGTGTATCCTCAGTAGTTACCATGGAAACCCGATGGGCCAGGTACCTTCCTACAGTCAGGCAAACTATCCAGAATTCTCTGTGCATCGATAGTTTTGTTCTTGACCTTGAATAGACTTCTAAAGCGGGTGAGAAATCTCCACTTTGTTTACAGAACCTCTGAGAAAGGAATGACTACCAAGACATAGTATCTTGTCTATTAAAACAATATTAGTGGATGGTCATCACCTGAGTTTTTAGGGAGACTATAGACTCAAGGCTGGGGAAAGATATAGACCATTCAAAATTGCAACTTGAGTAGGGTAAATTAGCAACAAAGTAGAAGCCACCAAGAATAAACCAGCCTGAGGCTATTAAAGATTACCATTCCCATTTATAACACCTCCTCCTCCAATTTTCCCTACTTCAACCTTCTCATGAGAAGAAACCACTTTTTCATTTACTAAAAAACCCTTTTCTGCCTCCCTCCTTTTGATTCTTGGGAGAAGAGCTGGAGAGAAAAAAGCCAATTTTGTCTCCTTTTAGTTCCATTATAAGTGGCAAATTATATTTTAATGGCCTACTTTCAGTTTCTCTACTATGTAAACTGTTATCATAAAAACGTGATGAATGTTGTTGGAATTGTTTGTTGAATGTGTGGAATAAGATGGGGTGGTAATGGAGAATTAAAATCCTTAAAGAGACAGGAGATTATTTTCCTTCAGTACAAACTGGTGATGAGGGTGGAGCAGAGCCAATTAGAGAACATGTGATTTATTAGCAATTTATTAGTGATTATTCAAGTCCTTGATATTAGCTTTATTTAATGAATCTAATGTGAGGAAAAAAACCAGGCTACGAAGAAAGCAGTTACTTTTTGTCTGAGTATATTTTCTGGGCCTGAAGCAGCCTTTATGAAAGTCTGGCCTTAGTAGAAGTGGAGTAATTTGGAGAAATGTATGAATTTTAACTAGCATTGGCTGGCTGCTATTGCTTTCAGTTAGAGAACTCCTTTTATTGCTCACATATCCCTCCTAGTGGTTTCAAATGGAACAACAGAGATTGTTCCTTTCAGACTCTTGTGATCTCATTTGGGGTTTTCTTGGCAGAGACAGTAGAATGGTTTACTATTTCCTCCTTCAGCTCATTTTACAAATAATGAAACTGAGGCAAACAGGGTTAAGTGACTTGCCCAGGGTCATACAGGTGGTGTTTGAACTCAGGAAGATGGGTCTTCTTGACTCCAGGGCTGGCACTTTATACCAGTACCTGGCTGTCCCTAACAAAAGAGATAACTGTTCAATAACCCTCTGACCTTTTTTTTTTTTTAAGAAGATGATTTGATAGAGCTATAACCAAGCTATAAAACAAAAATAATTACTCTCACAAAAGGTATTCATCAGTCATGGAGGAGATCCAGAGCAGAGTTGGTAGAAAGGATAGAGTTTGGGGTCTGGAGTCAAGACAACTTGAGTTGAAATGTGACCTCTAACACTAGCTTTATGCAAGTTTGCCTCAGTGTTATTAATTGTAAAATAAGATAATAATAATATCTACCTCTCATGGTTGTAGTGAGGATAAAATGAGATAATATTTGTAAAGTGCTTGGCCCAGTGCCTGGTACATAGTAGGTGCTATGTAAATGTTAGCTGCCATCATCATCATCACCATTATTGTTATCAAGTTGGAGAGGGATTTTCTATGGATGGTGAGGTGATATATCTGTTTGTAGGTGACATTGTGTTCAGTCCCAAAACATTAAAAAAAAGCCTTATGGAAAAGATCCGGAGCCACTGAAAAATCCCTTTCCAACTTGATAACAATAATAAGTAAAATAAATAACCATAAAAAAATAACCTTTTATGAGTGTAATGAGTACAAAATGTATAAATTTTACAAATTTATAAATTGTTAATTTATATATGTAATTTATGTATAAATTACATATATATAAATTAAAATTATAAATTATTAATAGTATATTATATTTAGAAACAGTATTATATGGTGAATAAAGAGTTAGCATCAGTCAGGAAGACCTGGATTCTAGTTCTAATTCCAACACATACTTCATTATCCTGAGCAAGTCACTTAATCTCTCTATAACCCTCCCCAACACTCTATAAATTAGAACCCATTTAATGATCTGCTTTGGTAAAAGGAGTTTCCTCAATCTGGGTCAATAAAATCACCAGTTTATTGCCCTTAAAAAAAAAGAATGATAAGAAAGGGGAAAGACTAGAGGTAAGGAGACTATTGAAGCTTGTATGTAGTCTAGGCAGGAGATAATGAGGGCACGAACTAGAGTTATAGTTGTGTAAGTGGAGTTAAGGGTTAGATTAAAGAGATATTGTGGAGGTCAAATCTCCACAGGATTTGCCAACTAAATGTTGATGAAAGGAAAGGGAGGATGAAGAATCAAGGATGATTATGAGACTAAGAACTTAAGGATTGGAAGGAAAATGGTGCCATTAGCACAAATAGGAAAATTTATGGGTTTTGGTGAGCGATGATAACAGGATGGAGGGAAGAGGATGAGTTCAGTTTTGGAATTCCCATGGGCTTCCAGGTAGAGATGCCCAATGATTGGTGATATAGGACTACAATTCAGAAGAGATGAGTGCTGGACATGTAAGATTGATAGTTGTCGAAGTAGAGACAAGTAGGGAACTAAGATTAATGAGAGAGAGCAGAGTCAGTGTAGAAGAGGAAAAGGACAGAGTCCTGGAGTGTCTCTACACCTAAGAATATGGGACATGGGTGGATGGTGATGTAGTAAAAGCATACCGAGATCTGTTGGTAGGAGGAGAACAGGAGAGAGCAGTGTCATGGAAACTTGGGGAGGTGGTAGGGAGAGTGGTCAGTTATATTAGTCTGCTTAAAGAGCAGAAATATGGACTCAGACCCCTCCTCCTCTAAGTCAGCTGAAGTCAGCACTTGACTAGACTTTGAATGTGTATTCACTGGGAGGAAAAGGAGAATAAGATATTTATTCTGATAATTCACTCATGATAATTAAATAATAATTTTTATTCTTGTATAGTGTTTCGGTGATTAAGTGATCTTTGTATATTTTTTATTTAAGTCATTTAAAAAAGTTTTCAGGCCTCAGCCACTCATTGTTAGAATAGAATTTGCCCATAACTCAAACTTTCCTGACTCTGTGGTTAGACACCTGCTTTGAATATTATTTGCTTCTCTTTTCTTTAAAATAGCAATGACAGTAACAACAAAACACATCAAAAACTGCTTTTATTTACCTGGTAATCTGAAAGGGACTCATTTTATTTAACATGGATATCTCCCACTTTCAGAGCCAGAGAGGAAAACAACTTTTCTAGAGCACACCTCCTCACCCTTCTAATTCACTGCTCCCCACCCACTAACCCAAGAGACTACTGATTCCTGAGAAAAGACCTGGAATGTCTGGCAAGAACCTGGGACATGCTTTCATAAGAAATTCTTAAATGGGGCTGGGGATCCTTGATTTTAAACAATATGTACACAAAAATAGAATTCAGGAACATAAAAATTATTGTCATTGTTTTGGAACAATTTGTATAATGATTCTGAAATTCAGCAGAGCTAATCAAGTCATCAAGAAGCAATTTATTAAGCACCTTCTATGTGTCAGGTACAAATACTAGGTGCCAGGGATATAAAGAAAACCAAAAAATTATTCTTTCCCTGGAGGAGCAGGAGGAGAGAATATATAAACAACTTTATAAACAAGAGAGGAACAGAACAAATGGGAAGTATTTACAGAGTTGAAGGGAAGGAAGGCATTTACATAGTGCCTATTATGTAACAGAACTGTGGTTCTCAAAAACAACTTTGGTAGGTAGATGCTGAACTTTTCTCATTTGACAGTTGAGGAAACAGATAAATATTAAGTGACTTCCCTGGCTAATAAGTGTCTGAGGGTACCCATGAACTCAGGGCTTTCTGACCCCAGGTTATGTCCTTTATCCATTTGGCTACCTAGCAACTGCTATTCATACTTTATGCTTTTTGAGCCTGATAACACTATGAGGTAGGTACCATAGATGTTATATCCATTTTTACAAGTAGAGAAACTAAGATTCATAGAAGTTAATTAACTTGCTCACAATTACATTGTTAATAATTGTTGGGAGTATAAAACTTTAGCCTATGTCTTTCTGACTCCCCAATTTTATATCCTATTCGCTACTTAATGTTGCCTCTTGAAATTATCCAGTAGTTAGGAAGATAGATTTGGTAAAGATCTTAGCTATCTTTTGGTTTAACCTCTTTATTTATTTTATTTTTTAAATTTTTCCTGAGGCTGGGGTTAAGTGACTTGCCCAGGGTCACACAGCTAGGAAGTGTTAAGTGTCTGAGATCAGATTTGAACTCGGGTCCTCCTGAATTCAAGGCTGGTGCTCTACCCACTGCACCACCTAGCTGCCCCACCTCTTTATTTTTTAGGGAAAGAAATTGAATCCCCAGAGTCTGAGAATCATAGGATTTATTGCTGAAAATGACCATGGAAGTCATATAGTGCAAATTCTTATTTTTTCAGATAAGGAAACTGAGGTCCAGAGAGGTTGGGTTGCTCAAGGTCATGTAAATGGCAGAGGAAGTCCTCTGACTACAGATACAGTGCTTTTTTCCATTGCACCGTAGGTTCCTTAGGCAAAATGACCCACTAAATTCAAAGAGATTGAAGGTTTAGGACTTCGAGAATTTACCAAGAAAATCCTTTCCCATCTCTGGCCTCAGTTTGGATATTAGGGGTGAGTAGAGAAACCCAAATTAAATTTAACACCTAGATTGTGAGCTTAGATGACTAAGAAGATGTGATTTCTTTGATAGAGAAGGTAAGAAAGGGTTAAGGTGGTTTGTTTGGTTTTTTGAGGGGAGGAGATAATGAAAGGGCAGCTAAGTAGCACAGTGGATAGAATACCAGGCTAGAGTCAGGAAATTCAAATATGGCCCCAGACACTTAGTAGTTGTGTGCCTGGGAAAGTCATTTAACTCTTTTTGCCTCAGTTTCCTCTTTTGTAAAATGAGCCAAAGAAAAAAATGCTTGCAAATCACTCTAGCATCTTTGCCAAGAAAATCCCAAATAGGGTCACAAAGAATAAGACATGACTAAAAACTGCTGAAACACAGCAAAGATAATGAGTTCAGTTTTGGACATGTTGAATTCAAAAGAACAGAAGGAAGCATATTTCAAAACTAATGTCTAAGGAAAGTCAAGGTAAAAATAAATTCTTGATTGTTTGGCATTCTAGGTTGTACTCAAGAGGGCAGGGAGGGGCAGTAGTTATTTATCTTAGCTTTGTGGGAGCCAGAAAGTCCTGCCAAGTCACAAGAACACCGCTTCTAGCTAAAACAAGCATCTGACCTTAAGAAGAGGACTTTTGAACAAAAGCAACATCAAGACTGGGTAGAATAGAATAAATAGAGCAGTCCTGACCCCAGCAGGCTGGAACAGTTCAGCCACTCTGCAGATTGAGGCTAGCATCCACTCTGGAATGATGACTCTGCATTTGCAGATGAAGCTTTAGGAGCAAAATGTGATTCCTGGCATTGGAAAATGACAGGTCTAATGGAGTAGAAACTGGAGCCAAAGGCTACTTTGGCAACAGTTGCTCAAGTGTCATCCATGTCTGCATAAGTGCTGCTCTTACAACACCCATACTCCCTCCTTATTCCAATTTAGAGGTACTTTAGATAACTTTTTTATTTTTATTTTTTAACCTGGATCTGTTATTTGATCAGTTAGAGCTTCAGATAAAGTACTACTCTGCTCATAGATCAGCACCTTCTTTGCAATTTATGGTCTTCAAAGGTCATCTGGGAGAGTTGGAAGTGATTTGGGTCACATAGCTTAGAGGGAATCAAGTTTTCTCAACCTGGTCTCTTATCAACTATGTGATTATGACAAGTGCTCTCACATACAGCACTGCATAAAAGTCAGTTATTTATTTATGTATTTATTTCCATTGTGGAGTAGTGGCTAGAGAACTATCCCATGAGCCAGGCACAGCTGGGTTCAAGTTTTTCCTTTGATCCATACTGGCTAAGTCATTTAACCCCTGAGTGTCCCTGGCAACTTTCTAAAATATTTTTCTGCAGTTCTTTTAGTATTTTAGTCCTGTCTGACTCTTTTTGACCTTTGGGATTTTCTTGGCAAAGAAACTGGAACGATTTGCCATTTAGTTCTGGCTCATTTTACAGATGAAACTGAGGCAAGCAAGATTAAGTGCCCAAGGTCACAGAGCCAGTAAGTAAGTATCCGAGGCCAGATTTGAACTCAGGAAGATGAATCTTCCTGATTTCACGCTGGGTCATCTATCTATTGTATCACCTAACTGCCTACCTCTAAGACTATGAGTTGTCAAATAGATGCTAGTCCACTGTAGAAGAAGTGAGACATTCTCTAAACCAGTGAAATCACAAATATAAAGAAAAATCCATTTTACAGATAAAGAAACAGCCTTATAAAATGGTTTCAGAGCTAATAAATGGCCAAGATCAGCATTCAAATCCAGAAGTACTCAGCAATCCTCCTTACTATTATATCTATATCCCTTGGCATTTATTTATTCTGCTCTTATGTGAACCATTTTCTTTTCTGTGATGCTCTGACTTAGGTAAGTACACTAAACTTTTATATAATACTTTAAGGCTTGCAAAGCACTATACATGTTATCTCATTCTAGATTCTTACCCTATGAGCTAATTGCTATTATTATCCCCATTTTACAGGTAAGGAAACTGAGACTGAGAAAGGCTAAGCAACCTGCTCAGGTTCATACAGCTGAGTGTCTTCCTGATGTCAAGCGTATCACTCCAACCACTGCACAGCTAGTCTAAATTTTCTCATCTATAGAATAATACTTGGAAATAATACTTGAACAACCAAAAAAGCAGGATCATGTTATTTTGAGATAGTTTTCTATGGCACAAAATCCTATAGACATTTGAAACTCTATGAGTATTAATAGTTTTGTTGTTCACTTAGTTCTGTCAGTTTATGACCTGGTGGACCAGAGCACCAAGGCTGTCTATGGAGTTTTCTTGGCAAAGTTACTAGAGTGATTTGGTATTATTATTATTATTATTATTTTATTATCATCATCATCATCTGCTTTTGTGATTCAAAAGGGAAAGAGATCTGTAGACATTCTTTGGGTAATGTTCAACCAGTTGTGAATCCACTTAACCATCTGTCTCCTCATTCAACCTCTCCCTTTCTCCACTATGTTTCTCTGTTGGTGTCATAGCTATTACTGACCACAATACCAATGCCTGTGGTATATCACATGTCATTAGATAGGCCTTGGTGTAAACTATTCATAGTAGGAATCAAGTATCATAAACAGCTTGGTACACTGTAAAGAGCATGGAATTAGAAATATGTATGACCATGATAATTCATTTTGCCTCTCTATGCCTCGGTTTCCTCATCTGTAAAATATGAGGGGATTGGATTAAGTGATCTCTGAGATCACTTCCAGTTATGATTCTATGTTTCTGTTCCTGGTAGTCTCCTTAGCTCACCATATGTCCTTAGTTTCTTAACTGTGATGCAGATTATTTCTTTTTAAAGGTCCTTTGCATCTCCAAAATTGTATAATTCTGTTTTTGGAGACTAGAATGGAGCTAACCTCAGAATCACAGATTATCAGAGTTCAGAGGGACCTTTGAGGCAATTTAATCAAATCTGTACCTGAAAAGAAATCCTTCCTACAACATTTCTTTTACTCAGCTTGAAGAGTTTTAACATTGGGAAATTCACCATCTACCAAGACAACCCATTCCAGTTTTGGACAGTTTGGGTTTTTTTTAAGATTGAGTCAAAATTTGCCCCAAGAATTTTTAACTTTTGCTCCCAGTTCTGCCCTTGGGGGGCATGTGGAACAATCTAAT
Source organism: Sminthopsis crassicaudata (assembly GCF_048593235.1). Taxonomy (NCBI): domain Eukaryota; kingdom Metazoa; phylum Chordata; class Mammalia; order Dasyuromorphia; family Dasyuridae; genus Sminthopsis; species Sminthopsis crassicaudata. The sequence continues at coordinate 133,378,389 of NC_133618.1, read as the reverse complement.
CTAAAATCCCTGGACTGTATTTTCTGGTTGCTTTTGTGATGATTTTTCACAAAGCAACCCCATTCCCTACACCATCCTGTTTCCCACAGTGCTTTTCTCACAAGCTCTTGGTGAAAATTTCTTGACAAACCAACATGGTTTCATTATGGAGCTGGTTAAAAAGCTATCATATTGCCAGACAGAGATCGATAAGACCATTGAGTCAGAGAACCTTAGAATTGCAGATGATAATCTAGAAGGATCTTCTAGGAAACTAAGGCCCACAGAAATTAAATATCTTATTCAGGGGGTCACACAGATAGTAAGCTAGAATTTGAAGTCAGGTTCTTTGACTCAAAATTTCAGTGCCCTTCCCTTTGATCACATTGAAGGACACTTTTACAATTTATTATCTCCAACATTTGGGTGTTGCTTTCAAAGAGGAAAGGGAATTTCAAACTATTAACCCCAGGATAATTGTACCCAGTGCTCCTTGTTTTTCACCAGAATGTCATTCACCAGAAAATTTTCATTTGTTCCCACTAAACCCTGGACAGTATAGCCATGGACCTGTAACACCACGGTCTCCAATTTTTTTTTTTTCTTTTCTAGGTCTATGATCTATATATCCTTTTGTTTCTTTGGAAAGGATCCTTGAAATGTTTGTTTATCATTCATAAGACCAAAAAATGCCTTATCAGGATGAGGCTGAATCCTGCTTTCAGCAATAAATAGTTTATTGATTGAATCATCCCCTGGATCTCCCTTTCCACATTACATAGCTCTGGCTTGCAGCTGTATAGGAGGAGCATGCAGTGCATGCTGGTTAGCCTGCTGCTTAAAGGAAAGGAACTGACTGTTCTTCCAGGCATGCCAAAGAACAGAAAGTGAGACTAGAAAACCAGAGTAGAGGATAAGAGCATTAGATAGGAGAACAGTGGAAGCGAGTTGCTAGAAAATATACTCACTCAGGAGGTCAGGTAGCAATCTGAACAACAACTCCTTTGCTTTTTCCTTAGAAAAACTGGTGGGCGACAAGCAGCTGGTCACAACTGGTTGCCTTCCTCCTGCATCTCCAGCATATAAACTCACGAGCTGCCCCTGGAAAGGGTCTGCTGCCCGAAATGAAACAGATGGTAATAATTAGCCAGAAAATCATTGCGTGGAAAGTTCCATAGCTTCATATCCAAGGACAGCCCCTGGTGAGCAATGGACACCAAGGCATGCCCCATTGCCTAAGGGTATTTTACTCTCACTCTCCCAGGGGAGGTGACTCAATATTATGTCTGCTCTTTATTCCTGTCTGTGAGTCCTTGAAATCTTTAAAAAACTTTTAAATTGTAGGTAAGATCAAAAAACAAGGTTTACTTGTTTCTCCACCAGGGCTGTGAAACCTAAAGGGAGCTGAGAGCCGCTTTGAGGATAGTTGACAGAGTTTGGGGAGAAGAGACAGACTTTCGGAAGAAGGGGACAGAATTTGGGATAGTTGTGGAGATAAATAGCAGAATTCAGACATGTCGAAGAGTTTGGGGACAAGTAACAGTTTAGAGAAAGATGACAGAGGTAATTTAGAGGTAGGTGAGAGTTTAAGGACAAGAAACAAAGGTGATTTGGAGACAGCAATTTGGAGACAGATTTTCATTTTGCTTTGGATCTATGTATCCAGATCCACTCCAGATTTATTTGGGGAAGTGACTTGTGTTTGTAAGTAAAAATAAAACTTTTTCCTAGTTTGAATTCTTGGTCCATGTTCTCTTAAAAGACTAACATGTTATGGAATCAAAGCCTAGATTCTAATTAGGTAGTATAGAAAACATTTATTTTGAACAATGTTGGGGGAACTAGGAAAATTATGCGTTCTCCCCTCTCCCCCTGCCATTTTCCTCCAACTGCTAGATAATGCTCAATATTTTTGCTAGAGTTTCATCTCTTTAACCTGGAACCCAGGAAAATACCTGTGGGAGGATTATAGTTGTTATCAATCACTTACATCTTAGTATGAATAGAAGTTTCTCTAGAGGAGAACAAATGAGCAAAGATTTAGAGGGAATTATTGAAGTATTATTATGGTATTTGAAGCATTGAAATTAATGAATTATGGTGTAAACTACAGTAAATTACTCAAAATTTTAAAAAAATTAACATAAAATATCAATCCAACAAATTGTTTAGTTGCCTGGAATAAAAAGATCACAGACACAAGATCTGAAAGGAAAATCTAATCTAATCTTTAGAAGATACACTAGACTAACTTCTCACTTTACAAATATTAAATTTTGGGCATTATTTTTTATTATTTCTTTAAAATTTTGAGTTCCAAATTCTATTCTTTCCTCTCTCCTTTTCTCCTCTGGGAAGGCAAGCAATTTGAAATAGATTATACATGTAAAGTTATTTATACAGAACATATTTCCATATTAGTTATATTGAAAAAGATAGACCACAAAATAAACCCAACAAGAAAAATAAAGCTATTTAAAAAAATATGCTTTGAAAAATAAATTTTCAAAACAGGTAAATATATAAATTTTAAAAATGCTTTGAACTGCATTCAGACTTTATTAGTTTTTTTTCCTCTGAAGATGGATAGAATTTATCATAATAAGTCTTTTGGATCATTTTATTATTATATGATCCTTAGATTTTTTTGCTGCTGAGAATGTACAATGTTGTTCTGATTTTGCTTACTTTATTTTGTGTCACTTCAGGTAAGTTTTCCCAAGTTTTTCAGAAACTGTCTGTTCATTACTTCTTATATCACAATAGTATTACATCACAATCATATACCACAACTTGTTCAGCCATTCTCCAATTGATGGACATACCCTCAATGTCTAATTCTTTGGTACCATAAAAAGAGCTGCCATATGCCATTTTTAGCATTTCTTTCTTTCTTTCTTTCTTTCTTTCTTTCTTTCTTTCTTTCTTTCTTTCTTTCTTTCTTTCTTTCTTTCTTTCTTTCTTTCTTTCTTTCTTTCTTTCTTTCTTTCTTTCTCTCTTTCTTTCTTTCTTTCTTTCTTTCTCTCTTTCTTTTTTTCTCTCTCTCTTTCTCTCTCTCTCTCTCTCTCTTCCTTCCTTCCTTCCTTCTTTCCTTCCTTCCTTCCTTCCTTCCTTCCTTCTTTCCTTCCTTCCTTCCTTCCTTCCTTCCTTCCTTCCTTCCTTCCTTCCTTCCTTCCTTCCTTCCTTCCTTCCTTCCTTCCTTCCTTCCTTCCTTCCTTCCTTCCTTCCTTCCTTCCTTCCTTCCTTCTTTTCTTTTCTTTTCTTTTCTTTTCTTTTCTTCCTTCTTTTCTTTTCTTTTCTTTTCTTTTCTTTTCTTTTCTTTTCTTTTCTTTTCTTTTCTTTTCTTTTCTTTTCTTTTCTTTTCTTTTCTTTTCTTTTCTTTTCTTTTCTTTTCTTTTCTTTTCTTTTCTTTTCTTTTCTTTTCTTTTCTTTTCTTTCTTTTCTCAATCCTAGTTGTGGTATTGCTGGATCAAAGGGTATGCATAGTTTTATAGGTTTTTTTTTTAATTAAACTTCCATATTATTCTCCATAATAATTGGATCAGTTCACAACTCTACCAACCATAGATTAGTGTCCTGATTTTACCCCATCTCCTGCAATATTTGTCATCTTCTTTTTTTGTCATATTAACTAAACTAATATGATGGATATGAGATAGTACCTCAGAATCATTTTAATTTGCATTTCTCCAGCTAACAGTGATTTAGAGTATTTTTCATGTGACTATAGATAGCTTTGACCATTTATTGATTAAGGAATGACTTGTATTTTTATAAATTTGACTCAGTTCTCTATATGTTGGAGAAATGAGGCCTTTATCAAAGAAACTTGCTATAAAATTTCCCTTCAGTTTTTTTGCTTTTCTTCTATTTTGGCTGTATTGCTTCTATTTGTGCAAAACCTTTTAAAATTTGTTGTAATCAAAATTATCCATTTTATACCTTGTATTTTTTTTATCATAAAATCTTCCATTTATCCATAGATTTTGACAGGTAAAATATTCTATCTTCCCCTAATTTGCTTATGATATCACCTTTTATGTTTAAATCATGTGCTTATTTTGACTTTGTTTTGATATATGGTGTGAAATATTAGTCTATATTTAGTTTCTGCTGAACTGATTTCCAGTTTTCCCAGAAATTTTTGTTAAATTGCCCCAAAAGCTTGGTCCTTTGTATTTACCAAATACTAGATTACTATAGTCATTTACTTCTGTGTATTTATGTTCCTAATCTATCCCTCTAATTCACCACTTTCTTTCTTAGTACAAGATTGTTTTGATGATTAACACAGTTTGAGATCTGGTACTGCTAGGCCACCTTCCTTCATATATTCTTTTTGTTGACTCCATTGATATTCTTCAATTTTTGTTCTTCCACATGAATTTGTTATTGTTTTTTCTAACTCTATAAAATACCTTTTGGGGTAGTTTCATTAGTTTGGCACTAATTAAGTAGATTATTTTGGGTAGAATTGTAATGTTCATTATATTGGTTCAGCCTAATCATGGGCAATTAATATTCCCCAATCTTTTAGTTCTGATTTTATTTCTGTAAGAAGTATTTTGTAATTGTATTCATTTAATTCCTGGGTTTGCCTTGGCAGGTAGACTCCCAAATGTTTTATATTGTCTACAATTATTTAAAATTTAATTTCTCTTTCTGTTTCTTCCTATTGGACTTTGTTGGTAGCATATAGAAATGCTGATCATTTATGTGGATTTACTTTATATCCTGCAACTTTGATAAAGTTGTTAATTATTTCAACTAATTTTTTATTTGATTCTCTGGGCATATCATTATATCATTTGCAAAAAGGGATGGTTTTGTTACCTTATTGCCTACTTCTAATTTCTCTAATTTCTTTTTCTTTTCTTATTGCAATGACTAGCATTTCTAGTACAATATTAAATTACAGCAGTGACATTGGGCATCCTTACTTCACTCCTGATTTTATTAGGAAGGTTTCTTTTCTTTTCTTTTCTTTTCTTTTTTTAAATAGTTTTTATTTACCAGATGTATGCATGGGTAATTTTACAGCATTGACAATTGCCAAATCTTTTGTTCTAATTTTTCCCCTCCTTCCCCCCTCCCCATGACAGGTTGACCAATACATGTTAAATATGTTAAAAGTATAAATTAAATACAATATATGTATACATTTCCAAACTGTTGTTTTACTGTACAAAAAGAATCGGACTTTGAAATAGTGTACAATTAACCTGTGAAGGAAATAAAAAATGCAGGCAGACAAAAATAGAGGGATTGGGAATTCTATGTAGAGGTTCATAGTCATCTCCTAGAGTTCTTTCGCTGGGTGTAGCTGGTTCAGTTCATTACTGTTCTATTGGAACTGATTTGTTTTGTCTCATTGTTGAAGATGGCCACATCCATCAGAATTGATCATCATATAGTATTGTTGTTGAAGCGTACATTTCACTCAGCATCAGTTCATATAAGTTTCTCCAGGATTGGGAAGGTTTCTAACTTATCCCCATGACAGATAATGCTTAGAAAGATACTACTTATCATTTTAAGGAAGGCTCCACTTCACCTATGCTTTTTAGTTTGTGTGCATGTGTATATGTGTTTTAATAAGAATTATTATTGTATTTTGTCAAAAGCTCTTTTTACATCTATTGAGATAATATAATTTTTGTTGTCTTTATTATTGATATGATCGAGCACGTTAATAGTTTTCCTAATATTGAAATTTAGATTACATTAAGAGAGGCACAAATAGCATCCAGAATGAGAGACATTAAAGGATCATAGATATGAACATGGAAGGGAACTTATTTTATAGATGGATACTCCCAATATGATTGACTCTCATATGTCAAGTTCCATAAAAAGAACTTTCTGACATGTTTCACTATAGCCCAGATCAGTTCTTTCAAATGGCTATTTTTCTTTTCTTTTAATTAAATTAGCAGGTGTCACTGCCTTCATGATATTTCTCTGCTCTTAGTTCAAGATAACTCTTCCTCTCTGTTCTTCATTTTGTTATTTTCTATCCTGTACTATAGCAATTTGTGAATGTGTCTTCCTCTCTGTTACACTGTAAGTTCTCTGTAGGCAACCATGATACCAGCACTTAGCACAATCCAGTGTGTGTAGTGGTGTTAGAATGGGAATTATGCACTAGAAATAAGCATTAGGGACTCCATCCATATTCAGTGGGCAGGAGCTGGTATTTAATCCAGTTCTGTATTGCTTTATGGCTGATGTACCCTGGTCAGAACAACCTGACCTCTGTGGAGTTACAGGGAAATGGGTGAGAGAAACAGAATAAATGGATGGTGAGTAGGTTCTGAGAAATGTGTAGGAACTCATCTGTAGTTGGTTTGGGTTTTTGTTCTTCTGTTTTCCCTTTGGGTTTTACATGAAAATCAGGAGAGAAATCAATAGTATTTATGTTAACACTTTAAGGTTTTCAAAGTATTTATAAATATTATCTCATTTGTCTTTACAACAATACTGGGAGGTAGATGCTAATATTATTTCTACTTTACAATTGAGGAAACTGAAGGTGAGAGAAGTTAAATAACTCATGCAGAGTCACATAGCCAGCAAATGTCTGGGACAGGATTTGAACTCAGGTCTTTCTGACCTGTCTAGTACTTTGTTCCCTGCTGAATCTATAGGGTAGTCAGAAACTTATGTGACATATATGAGTTTTCCTCAGTGCCTTGTATGGTCTATGGTTGGATCTTGAACTACTTGAGCAGAAAGTACATTCCATTTGAAATCCAAGTAGTGATGATGTGTCAGAGCTGTGTAAGCTGATCCTTTAAAACTGAATTTGTCTAGTAGTGGACATCTTCAAGAGACATGAAAATAGGCTCTTATTCGATTTTTTTTAATTATTATTTTGAGCTGAATTCTCAAAGTTTTTTTAAAAAATTTTTGGTTTTTGTTCTTGGAACTCCATTCTCTATTGTTCATTTCTTCCCCACCCATCTCCAGAGTGATTTATTCACCAAATATGGAAGCAACTACAATTATATTAAGATTTCTTTTTATCACTAACAAACATGGGTACTCAGACTACAGCTATAATTATTTTAGGGGAGCTTGTTTACCATGCAGTTTAAAATTAAAGACAGATTCAGGAAGTGTTTGTTTAGAAGTGGAACATGTCATCTCTACCTCTAATTCACAAGGTCTCTGTTTTGTGGCATTTGTGTCATGCTGAGACCTTACTAGGTAGGAGTATTCAGATACTAATTCAGATGATAATAATACCTCACATTTCTATAGTACTGTGGAAGTTTACAAAAGTATTTTTTTAAGAATTTTTTCCATAGAAACTTTGCAAAGTTGATATTATTTTTCCTAGTAGTATTTATATATAGCTTTAAGATTTTCAAAATACTTTACAAACATTATCTCATTTGTTACTCACAACAATCCTGAAAGATAAGTGATTTGCCCTGTATCACACAGCTATTAAGTGTTTGAAGTAGCATTTGAACTGGTTCCAAGAATCCACCTGATTGCTTGTGTTTTAGAGCAAATATTATCAACCAGATGAGGAAACAGGAACAAAGAGGTTAAGTAATTAGTCAACCAAAAGGTTGTATTTTGTATCAGACATTGTGTTATATTGTAATAATGATAGCTAATATTTCTTTTTTTTATTTTTAAAATTTTTTTTGATAGCTAATATTTCTACAGGACTTTAAAGTTTGCTAACCTTTGCATATACACTTTAGTTCATTTGATCCTCATAATAGTGCTGTGAGGTAGACACTACAGGAATTAATTCCCCCCACTTTACATCTGTAAAAAGTGTAGAGATCTTATTTGTTCATGGTCACATAGCTAGTAAATATGTCAGAGGCAGAATTTAAACCCACATTTGTCTGACTTGAAGCCTAGCATTCTTTCCAAGATTCTATCTTGGAAAGTACACAGCCCAGTTGTGTTCCTTAGCTTGAAAACACATCTTTGACACAGTGTAGATTTAACAGGTATATTGTATATGTTCAACCCCAAAGGATTACTTTTGGTTTTCATGGGATCATTAATAAGTATTCTTTGGACCTAATCATTTAACCAATTCTGTCTCCACCTAACTTTACTACTAACTTTGCTATCATCTAGCCCATATTGGTTCATGCCCATGTCCATAAGAATGGCATGGGAGACTTTACAAAGTCTCTAAGATCTATAAAAATCTAAGTAAAGTATATCTGCTCCTTTCCCTTTATCTAGTGGTCTAATAACAGAAAAGGAAAATAAGTTATTTTTCCTAAATTGTTCTTGATAAAGTCTTTTGTTATGGGCCAGAACTCTGAACTTGAAACAAGGATGCTTACAAGGCACTAAGTGGAATTGATGTGACAATGGTTATCCAATTTAGCATGGTTCAGTATGATTGATTTAATCTTACAACAAATAATGGTTTCCTAGTGATATAATGATTGGTTTATACTCAGTGTGAAGCATATAAGCAGGGATTGAGAGCCACAGAGGACAAGAGCACTAGAAGCTCTAGGAGCCAAGGAGACAGAGATCCATTTTGACCTTCAGTCAGGATCCTGATGGAAGGCTCTCCTTCATTTTCTCCACTGACACCAAAACTCTGGAAGGCCTTTTAGAAAGATGCCCAGCCCCAGGCAAGGAGACAATAAAGGGTTTGGACTTTAACACCTCGCTGTTCTTGTGGTGATTACTGAACTGAAATGAAGGCTGCTCCCAGAGACCCCAAGAAAAACCAAGCCAGAGAACATTACAGTCTTTGCCAACTATTTCATTTCTTCCTTCTTCCCTCCTTTTCTTATTTTCTTCCTTCCTTCCTTGCTTTTTTCTTTTCTTCCTTTCTCTCTTCCCCCTTTGTGATCACTATTTGTTTTTTATAAGGTGATTGATTATCCCTTTAATACTAGAATTTCATTGGGAATTTAAGACTCACTAGTTCACAGTTGACATATTATATATTTTATTCGCTTCTTTTGTACATGGGTACAGATATTCATCCTTAAATTCTGAAACATGTCCCCCATTCTCCAAATTTCCTGAAAGATTACTTTCAATAGTTTATTAGAAGAAGCCAATGATTCCAGCCAGATGACCTAAACTCATCAAAAGAGATAAAACAAAGAGTTTTGCAAACTTGGCCTTTTAAAATTGATTATCATTATCATAAGCAGCTAACTCTCTAATTATCTCCTAATTTATCTTGGGTTCTAAATTCATATTAGCCACTTTTATTATGTACATTTCATTGCAGAGATTATTCTCCTAGGAAGAGAAAACAGTACTATAAAAACTGAGTAATTCTGCCTTCTCTTATGTGATAGCTCTCAATCAACCTCATTTTATGTAATTGAAATTATTTATTTTGTCAATCAACTAACAAACATTTATTAAGCACTAAGTGTATTAAAACTTTGCACTCTATTAAAACATTACAGATTCAAAGACAAAAGTATTTAACAGTCCCAGCTTTGCCTTTTATGATCACTTTTCTCACTTGCTTGGTTAAAAACTCTTCCCCTAGATTTATGGATAAGGGAAGAATTTAGGTCCAGAAAAGATTTAGAGAGCATTGTAAAATGCAAAATAGTTCATTTTGATGATCTAAAATTAAAAAGGTTTTGCACAAACAAAACCAATGCAACCAAATTTATAAAGAAAGCAGAAAATGGAAGACTGTTTCAGAGATCAGCTAATCAAAATCCCCTCATTTTGTAAAAATAGACAAGATCTAGACAAAAATAGACAAGATACTATTCCAACTTCATTACTATGCTTTTCATGATTTTCCTGAATATCCTAGACCTCTTGTTCTTTTAAATGAATTTAGTTATTGTTTTGACTAATTCTAAAAAAAATGACCTTTTGGTAGCACTAAATCTGTAAATTAATTCATGTAGTAACATCATTTTTATTATATTGGCATAGCTCAGGCATGAATATTGAATGTCTTTCCAAATTGTTTGGAACTTTTATTTTTTATAAAGTATTTTGTAGTTGCATTCGTATAAGCATAACATATGTCTTGGTAAGTTACCATCCAAATATTTTATGCATGTTGGAGTTATTTTAATTTTAAATTCAGTTTCTCTATCTGTTCCCCCTGGTTTTTGTTAGTAAAATACAAACTATTAATTTATGTGATTTTTAAAAAATTCTCTTTCCTACAATATAGTTTTCCTCAAGTCTTAGTTTCAATGAGGTACTCAATGCAAGTAATAGCCATGTTTTGAGAAAAGGGAATGGAGGCCCACAGAGTCACTTGAAATCATACAGATAACATACAGATAATCATACAGAATGTCCACAACTCAAAGCCAATTATCCTAGTTCCAGATTCATCCCTCCTTTTATTCTTCCACAACCATTTATGCTAATAATGCTACATTAAATTCCAAATGAGAAAAGCATCATGGAACAATGAGAAAAGCTCTGGATTTGGAGTTAAATAGCCTGACTTTGAATCTCAATTCTGCTATTTGCTGCCTATGATCTATAAAAAATATGAATAAAATTTTATTTTTTCCCAATTACAAGGGGATTATTTAAAAAAAAAATTGAATTCCAAAATTTTAAGCAATTCACAATCTTTCTGCACTTCAGTGTCCTCATCTACAAATAAGGGAGTTAGAAGGGATGACATCTTAGCTCTAAACTTTTGATTCTGTGATCCTGGTTCTGCCATTTATCAGCTATGTGACCCTGAACATTTGTGTAGACCTTGTTTTTTCTTTTTTTGTAAAATAAAGAGATTTTGACTAGATTATCTCTAAAAATCTCTATAATTCTGAGTGAATACAAATAAAAATTGTTGTGGGAGTTCAGAGAAATGGGATGTTACAGTGTGGAATGCTTCAGGAATCTGCCTAAATTCACCTTTGTGCAGGGGCCATGCTAATCTCCGCCTCATTCTGGTGGGAGTGATTATATTATGAAGCAAACTCATTCAGTTGTTTAAAGTCCAATGCTGATGAAATGAAGGCCACGGAGTCAATCTTGCTGCAGGTCAGTTAGTCGTGCCCTTTCTCATGCTCACAGTCAGTATCATTCATCTGCGCCAGCTGCCTCAAAAATGCAAGTTCTTGGTTGTGAGAGACACTGAGTATGAGTGTGGATGGCTCAGTACAGATGTATATTTGTCTTTTCTTGCCCCCCTCACTTCCCTCTATGGATGTATTATTTCACTAGTGTTGATAATTGGTGAGAAAATTTCTACCAATGGAGCAAGTTACTGTTTAAAATAGTTGCTTGAAGTCCCAAGAGGTTAAATGACTTGACCATATGTCAGAGGCAGGATTTAAAATCATATCTTCCTTACTTTGAGATTGGCTTTTTCTCAATTATAGTTTATAACAGAGCTGTTCTATCTGTCTGATTCTGTGACCAAGAGGGGAATAAAGTTTGTATAGTTACTAAATTACCATGTTACTGAGTAATCCTTGGACCATGACTATGAATGGGTTACAGATAAATACCTAAAAGAATAAAAAATATAATAGAAAACACTTTTAGTGATCCCAAGCATTTACTACCACAGCCTAACACTTTTGAGAGGGGGACATACAAAGCCCTCATTCTAGTGATGCTGGGTAAGTAGTATGGTCATATATGAAGTAGGTAGTAGATAGAGTTCTGGTCTTAGAGTCAGGAAAACCTGGGTATGAATCCTGTCAGAGACACTTGCTAGTTATGGGACCATGAGCTTTACATTCTGAGCTTCAGTTTCTTCACTTGTAAAATGAGAAAAGTAATTGCATTTATATTAGAGAGTTTTTGTGAGGATCAAATGAGATAAAATCAATGTAAAATGTTTTTGCTATATAGATGTCAACTGTTATTACCGCTGATGTTGGATAACATGCCAACAATCTAATCAGTTCCCTTCAGATTGCTAGGGTTCCTTAGATCATAAGGATCTTTTCCTGCCCTCCTTTTGGTCCTTTCAAATATTAATGTTAAAATGTTAAAGTTAAAAGGGATCATTAGTACAAACTTGACATTGTCCAAATGGAGAAATAGAAACCCAGAAAGGATGAATGATTTCACAAAGGTTATATAAATAATGTCTGAACTAAGAGTAGGATACAGGTGTCCTATTTTCTAGGACCTCTAATTCTCCATTATACACCATTGTGTCTTTCATTTCACAGATATTCAAAAAGAACATCTGGATTGCCTAACATCAGAAACTTGGTTAATGTCATTATTGAGACTCAAAATCAGGTTTTCTGTATCCTGTTAACACTGTGTGCTGCTTCCACCACACCATCTTAATTCCTTTCCCCTGGTATGAACAGAGTTTCCAGTATTTACAAATGCCATTTGACATTTCAGGCAATCAGAAAATCCTATTCTCCTTGACAACATCTGTTTCCCAGAATTCTTCAATAAACACTTCCCACACCAATTCCTAAACAAAAGTTGCATTCCCAGGGACTGAAGCATTAGAACTAAATTGAAAGAAGAAAAATTAAAAAGAGAAAAAAAGAATCCTAGACTAAGTTTTAACACAACCCAGATTCTATCCCACTCCCTGTACCCCTCCCTTAACAGTGAATACACCCACAATCCAGTGTTAAAGGCTTCTAGTGATACAGTATTTGCTTAGTAGATTGTTGATTCTCAGGAAGTCAGTGCCAGTAAGAATTTCCCAGTTCTAAACTCCAATTGGTTTCCTACCTCAGAGACTGCAGCTTTCCCAGGCTGTGTGGAGAGAAGAGAGTGATTTTCTCTCCCCCTTGTGCTACCTGCTACACCAAATTCATTGCTCTTTAGGAAGCAGGGAGATTCTGTGACCAGTGATCGTGAGAAGGTGTCCAGAGGAAGGAGTAGGGAGTGAGAGGCATAGGGAGTGACAGTGAAGGGGCTGGTCTCCAGAACGAATTCTTGGCTAGAGGGAAAAGGATGTTTTGTAATATTTGGCTTGTGCTTCTAGAGGCCAGACAGGAAGGGAGAGCTCAGTGGCCTCTCTGCAGAGGGGCAGTTCCTGAGTTCTCAAACTTTGGCTTAGCCATTTAAAGCAATCAGGATTCTGATGCTTTACCTCCCCACCTCCCCCGTCTGTCTTCATTCAATTTCACCCCTTCACTGGTTTTCCCTCCCTTCATTCCTGACATGCTATAAAAATTTTCCCTCTGCCTAAACTTGGCTCAGGAGCTTTTACTCACTGGGAGAGAATTTTTTCCTGTTACAAAGTTCAGGGTGTTTTTTTTTTTGTTTTGTTTTGTTTTTAAAGCCATCTAATTTAGTGCTTGGGACATTTTTGATGAATTTTCCCTCTTGAACTTTGGTGACAGCAACAAACAATACCATGTTTATCTTGTTATGTTTGCTTCTTCCTCCCCTTACCCTTCCTCCAGAAGGATATTAATGATGGTGAAAAATATAACTTACTTTGATGGATCCTTGATTTCAGCAGTATAGGTACTTTCTCCCTTGGGACAGATGGGCAACCCATCACAGTTCTTCTCATTCATGCCTTTCCATAGAGTAATCATCTCTGGTCCTTTTAATGTCATGGAACTAGGTGAATAGAGTCTTGGAGTCAGGAGGTCAGCTCACATTTTGATTCTACTGACATTGTGATCTTCCCTGATTTGCCACCATATAGAATCATGAGGAGAAACTTTCTTCTTTAAAAAAAAATTTTATTAAAGCCTCTTATTTACAAAACATATGCATGGGTAATTTTTCAGCACTGATCCTTGAAAAATTTTGTGTTCCACTCTGAGATACCACTACACACCTGTCACATTGGCTAAGATGACAGGTAAAATAATGACAAATGTTGGAAAGGATGTGGGAAAACTGGGACACTAATACAATTGTTGGTGGAGTTATGAATAGATCCAACCATTCTGGAGAGCAATCTGGAATTATGCTCAAAAAGTTATCAAACTGTGCATACCCTTTGATCCAGCAGTGCTACTACTGGGCTTATATCCCAAAAAGATCTTAAAAGGGACCTGTATGCACAAAAAATGTTTGTGGCAGCCCTTTTAGTAGTGTCTAGAAACTGGAAATTGAATGGATGCCCATCAATTGGAGAATGGCTAAATAAATTGTGGTATATGAATGTTATGGAATATTATTGTTCTGTAAGAAATGACCAGCAGGAGGATTTCTTTCTTTTTTTAATTTATTTATAAATTTTTTTGACAGTATATATGCATGAGTAATTTTTTTTTATAACACTATCCCTTGTATTCATTTTTCCAAATTATCCCCTCCCTCTCTTTACTCCCTCCTCCTGATGACAGGCAATCCCATACATTTTACATGTGTTACAATATAACCTAGATGCAATATATGTTGCACAATAAGCATTAGATCCCGAAGGTATAAGTAACCTGGGTAGATAGACAGTAGTGCTAACAATTTACATTCACTTCCCAGTGTTCCTTCTCTGGGTGTAGTTGTTTCTGTCCATCATTGATCAACTGGAAGTGAGTTGGATCTTCTTTATGTTGAAGATTTCCACTTCCATCAGAATACATCTTCATACAGCATTGAAGTGTACAGCGATCTTCTGGTTCTATTCATTTCACTCAGCATCAGTTGATGTAAGTCTCTCCAAGCCTCTCTGTATTCCTCCCAGCAGGAGGATTTCAGAGAGGCTTGGAGAGACTTACATCAACTGATGCTAAGTGAAATCAGCAGGACCAAGAGATCATTATACACTTCAACAATACTATATGCAGATCAATTCTGATAGAAGTGGATATCTTTGGCAATGAGGAGATCCAATTCAATTCCAATTGATTAATGATGAACAGAACCAGCTACACTGGAAAGAACACTGGTAAATGAATGTGGACTACTTTCATTTTTGTTTTTCTTCCTAGTTTATTCTTACCTTCTGAATCCAATTCTTCTTGTGCAACAAGAGAACTGTACAAATATGTACACATATATTGTATTTAAAATATACTTTAACATGTTTAACATGTATGAGACTGCCTGCCACCTAGGGAAGGGGGTGGAGGGAAAGAAGGGAAAAGTTGGAATAGAAGTGATTGTGAGACAATGTTGAAAAACTACCCATGCATATGTTCTGTAATAAAAAGCAGTAATAATAATAAAAAAATGAAAAAAAAAACTTTGCATTCCAAATTTTCCCCTCCTTCCCCCCACCTCCTCCCTTAGATGACTGGTGATCCAATACATGTTAAATATGTTAAAATATATGTTAAATCCAATATATGTATACAGTTATCTTGCATAAGAAAAATTGGATCAAGAATGAAAAAAGAACTAAGAACGAAAACAAAATGCAAGCAAACAACAACAGAAAGTGAAAATGCTAAGTTGTGGTCCACACTCAGTTCCCACAGTCCTCTTTCTGACTGTAGATGGCGCTCTTCACCAAAAGGTTATTGGAACTGATATGAATCATCTCATTGTTGGAAAGAGCCCTGTCCATTAAACTTGATCATCATATAATCTTGTTGCTGTGTACAATGATCTTGGTTCTGTTCATTTCACTCAGCATCAATTCATGTAAGTCTCTCCAGGCCTCTCCAAAATCATCCTGCTGATCATTTCTTACAGAACAATAATATTCCACAACATTCATATTCCATAATTTATTCAGTCATTCTCCAATTGATGGGCAGCCACTCACTTTCCATGAGAAACTTTCTTCTAAAAAGGAGGCAGCTAGGTATTTGAGTGATTGGAGTGAAGAATCAAGAGTCACAAAGATCTGAATCCATTGGTTCATTACACATTTACTAGTTTTGTGATCCTAGGCAAACTCTGTATGCTTGTTTCCTTGTCTATAAAATGAATATAATAATGGGACCTACCTGATAGTATTGTTGTGAAGATCACAAATGAAATAATACTTGTGTAATTTCAAGTTCTGCTAACCATGATAATAATGATAATGATGTGACAGAGAATGTTTTGGTATCATTTAAAGTACTATCCATGATGTTTCCCATTTTTGGGGCTGTTGACTCTTGTTTCCAGTAGTTCTGGTTTTAAGGTTATGGAAGAAGAAAGGAAAAAAGGAAGGAAAGAAAGAAATAAAAAGAAAGAAAGAAAAAAGAAAGGAAGAAAGCAAGGAAAGAAAAAAGAAAGAAAAGAAGAAAGGAAGAAGAGAAGGAAGAAGGAAGGGAAGAAGGAAGGAAGGGAGGGAGGAAGGATGGAAGGAAAGAAAGAGGAAAAAAGAAGGAAAAGAAGAAGGAAGGGAAAAAGGAAGGGAGGAAGGGAGAAAAAGGGAGGAAGGAAGGATGGAAGGAAAGAAATAAAGAAGGAAAAAAAGAAGAAAGGAAGAGAGAAGAAAGGAAGAAAAGAAGAAACAAGCATTTAAGTATCTAGTCTGTGTTCCACACTGTTCTAAGCTCTTTACAAATGCTGTCTCATTTGACCTTGACAATAATCCTGAGAGGTAGGTGCTATCATTATCCTTATTTTACAGATGAGAATACTTAGACAAATAAGTTATATGACTTGTTCAGGGTCACACAAGTTGTAAGTGTCTGAGATAGGATTTATCAGGTTTCCTTGACTCTAAGTTCTGTCTCCTGAGTTATATATGAGCTTCTAATCATGTCTCCAAGTCCATGATAGCCATAGTTTAGTCACACCAGACAGAAGGAAGGGCTCTGCCATAAAACAGGAGAAGCTGACCTCAGTGATCAGTATTACAAAGTCTTATGTATTCTTGGTCAATATCCCCCCCACCCTTTTTTTCAGAATAAGGGACACATTCCATAATACTTATCACTTAGCTATACCTTTTATTTTCCCTATTCAGTTGTATATCAGATCATAATAATTATTGCCACCTTTGCAGTGGGGTACCCACCTTTGCTGATGTTGGCCTATCTTCAGCCTAGTAGCTGATCTATAGTATTTCCTTCCTTCCCTTTTCCCTCTTCCTCCACTGTGCCTCACCAGAAGCCATAGATGGGCTGGGTGTGGCTCAAGGTAAGCATATGTTTCCATAAACTCTCTCTTTTTTTTTCATTTTATTATAGCTTTTTATTTTTTTTTTATTTATTTTTTTTTATTATTATAGCTTTTTATTGACAAAACATATGCATGGATAATTTTTCCACATTGACCCTTGCAAAAACTTCTATTCCAATTTTTCCTCTCCTTCTTTCTACCCCCTCCCCTAGATGGCAGGTAGTCCCATACATGTTAAATATGTTAAAGTATGCTTTAAATACAATCTGTGTATACATATTTATACACTTGCTGTACAAAAAAGATAAGATTTAGAAAGAAGGTAAAAATAACCTGAGAAGAGCAAAGCAAACAATAACAGAAAGAATGGAAATTCTATATTGTAGTTCATACTCATTTCCCAGTGTTCTTTTGCTGGGTGTAGCTGATTCTGTTCATTACTGATCAATTGGACCATTTGGATCTTCTCATTGTTGAAGATAGCCACTTTCATCAGAATTGATCTTCATATAGTATTGTTGTTTAAGTGTATAATGATCTCCTGGTTCTTTTCACTTAGCATCAGTTCATGTAAGTCTCTTCAAGCCTCTCAAATCATCCTGCTGGTCATTTCTTATAGAACAATAATATTCCATAACATTCATATACCACAATTTACTCAGCCATTCTCCAATTGATGGGCATCCGTTCAATTTCTAGTTTCTAGACACTACTAAAAGGGCTGCTACAAACATTTTTGCACAGGTTCCTTTCCCTTCTTTAATATCTCTTTGGGATATAAGCCTAGTAACAATGCTAGATCAAAGGGTATGCACAGTTTGATAATTTTTTGAGTTTCAAATTGCTCTCCAGAATGGTTGGATCCATTCACAACTTCACCAATAATGCATCAGTGTCCCAGTTTCTCCACATCCTCTCCAATATTCATCATTATATTTTCCTGTCATCTTAGCCAATCTGAGAGGTATGTAGTGTTATCTCAGAATTATCTTAATTTGCATTTCTCTGATCAATAGTGATTTGGAACACCTTTTCATATGGGTAGAAACAGTTTCAATTTCATCATCTGAAAATTGTCTGTTCATAGCCTTTCAACATTTATCAATTGGAGAATGGCTTGATTTCTTATAAATTTGAGTCAATTCTCTATATATATTTGGAAAGGAAGCCTTTATCAGAACCCTTAACTGTAAAGATGTTTTCCCAGTTTATTGCTTCCCTTATAATCTTGTCTGCATTAGTTTTATTTGTACAAAAGCTTTTTAACTTGATATAATCAAAATTTTCTATTTTGTGATCAATAATGATCTCTAGTTCTTTGGTCACCAATTCCTTCCTCTTCCACAGGTCTGAGAAATAAACTATCCTATGTTCTTCTAGTTCATTTATAATCTCATTCTTTATTCCTAGATCACGAACCCATTTTGATCTTATCTTGGTGTATGGTGTTAAGTGTGAGTCAATGCCTAGTTTCTGCCATACTAATTTCCAATTTTCCTAGCAGTTTTTGTCAAATAGTGCATTCTTATCCCAAAAGTTGGGGCCTTTGGGTTTGTCAAACATTAGATTGCTATAGTTATTGACTATTTTGTCCTACGAACCTAACCTATTCCACTGATCTATTTCTTAGCCTATATGGTTTTGGTGACTGTTACTTTATAATAAGGTTTTAGATCAGATACAGCTAGGCCACCTTCATTTTATTTTTTTTCATTAGTTCTCTTGAAATTCTTGACCTTTCAGTATTGATCAGAGAAATGCAAATTAAGATAACTCTAAGATACCACTATACACCTGTCAGATTGGCTAAGATGACAGGAACAAATAATGATGAATGTTGGAGGGAATGTGGGAAAACCGGGATACTGATGCATTGTTGGTGGAGTTGTGAAAGAATCCAATCATTCTGGAGAGCAATCTGGAATTATGCCCAAAAAGTTATCAAACTGTGCATACCCTTTGATCCAGCAGTGCTACTACTGGGCTTATATCCCAAGGAAATACTAAAGAAGGGAAAGGGACTTGTATGTGCCAAAATGTTTGTGGCAGCCCTTTTTGTAGTGGCCAGAAACTGGAAAATGGATGGATGCCCATCAATTGGAGAATGGTTGGGTAAATTATGGTATATGAATGTTATGGAATATTATTGTTCTGTAAGAAATGACCAGCAGGATGAATACAGAGAGGCTTGGAGAGACTTACATCAACTGATGCTGAGTAAAATGAGCAGAACCAGGAGATCATTATATACTTCAACAATACTGTATGAGGATGTATTCTGATGGAAGTGGATATCTTCAACATAGAAAAGATCTAATCCAGTTCCAATTGATCAATGATGGACAGAATCAGCTACACTCAGAGAAGAAACACTGGGAAATGAGTGTAAACTGTTTGCATTTTTTTGTTTTTCTTCCCAGGTTATTCTTACCTTCCGAATCCAATTCTTCCTTTGCAACAACAACACAACAAAATTCAGTTCTGCACACATATATTGTATCTAGGATATACTATAAGATATTTAATATGTATGGGAATGCCTGCCATCTAGGGAAAGGGGGTGGAAGGAAGGAGGGGAAAATTCAGAACAGAAGAGAATACAAGGGATAAGGTTGTAAAAAAAATTGACTATGCATATGTATTGTCAAAAAATGTAATAATTATAAAATAAATTTTAAAAAAGGAAAAAAAAGAAATTCTTGACCTTTTATTCTTCCAGATGAATTTTGTTGTTGTTTTTTTTTCTAGGTCATTAAAATAGATTCTTGGGAGTCTGATTGGCATAGCACTAAATAAAGATTAGTTTAGGTAGTGTTGTCATCTTTATTATATTTGCTGGACCTATCCAAGAGCACTTAATATTTTTCTGATTGTTTAGATCTGACTTTACTTGTGTGGAAAGTATTTTGTAGTTTTGCTCATATAGTTCCTGACTTTCCCTTGGCAGATAGATTCCCAAATATTTTATACTATCGATAGTTATTTTAAATGGAATTTCTCTTTGTATCTTTTGCTGTTGGATTTTGCTAGTGATGTTTAAAAATACTGATGATTTATGTGGATTTATTTTGTATCCTGCAACTTTGCTAAAGTTGTGGATTATTTCTTTTCTTCTTTTTTTTTATAATTTTTTTTCACAGTATATATGCATGAGTAATTTTTTAAAATAATATTATCCCTTGTATTCATTTTTCCAAATTATCCCTCCCTCCCTCTACTCCCTCCCCTTGATGACAGGCAATCCTATACATTTTACATATGTTACAATATAACCTAGATACAATATATGAGTGTAAATACCATTTTCTTGTTGCACATTAAGTATTAGATTCCGAAGGTATAAGTAACCTGGATAGATAGACAGTAATGCTAACAATTTACATTCACTTCCCAGTGTTCCTTCTCTGGGTGTAGTTATTTTGGTCCATCATTGATCAACTGGAAGTGAGTTAGATCTTCTTTATGTTGAAGATATCGTTGTAGATTATTTCTAATAGCTTTTTAGTAGAATCTCTGGGGTTCTCTAAGTATACCATCATATCATCTGCAAAGAGTGATAGTTTGGTTCCTCATTACCTACTCTAATTCTTTTTATCTCTTTTTCATCTCTTATTCCTGAAGCTAGCATTTCTAATACAATGTTGAATAGTAATGATGTCAGTGGGCAATCTTGTTTCACTCCTGATTTTGTTGGGAATGATTCCAGGTTATCATCATTACATATGATGCTTACTGACTGTTTTAAGGAAAAGTTCATTTATTCCTATATCTAGTATTTTTAATAGGAATGGGTGTTAGATTTTATCAAATGCTTTTTCTGAATCATTGAGATGATCACATGGTTTTTGTTAATTTGGTTATTGATATAGTCAATTATGTTAATAGTTTTCCTAATATTGAACCAGCCCTGCATTCCAGGATATAAATCCTACTTGGTCATGGTATATTATCCTAGAGATGATTTTCTGTAATATTTTTGCTAATATTTTATTTAAGATTTTTGCACCAATGTTCATTAGGGAGATTGGTCTATAATTTTCTTTCTGTTTTTGTCCTACTTTGGTTTAGGTATCAGTACCATGTCTGTGTCATAAAAGGAATTTGGTAAGACTCCTTCGATCCCTATTTTTTAAATAGTTTATATAGCATTGGACTTAATTATTCTTTAAATGTTTGGTAGAATTCACATGTAAATCCATCTGGCCTGGGGATTTTTTCTTAGTGAGTTGATTAATAGTTCTATTTATTTTTCTAAAATGGGACTATTTAATCAGTTTACTTCTTCCTCTGTTAATCTGGGTAACGCATATTTTTAAATTCATCCATTTCATTTAAGTTATCAAATTTATTGGCATAAAGTTGGGCAAAGTAACTCCTAATTATTGCTCTCATTTCCTCTTCATTAGTGGAAAGTTCTCCCTTTTCATTTTTAAGACTAACAATTTGATCTTCCTCATTCCTTTTTCTAATAAGGGTTTATCTATTTTATTGTTTTTTTTTCATAGAACCAACTCTTAGTTTTATTAATTAATTCAATAGGTTTTTTTTTTTACTTTCAATTTTATTAATCTCTTCTTTTATTTTTAGAATTTCAAGTTTAGTGTTTGATTGGGGGGTTTTGATTTGCTCTTTTTCCTAACTTTTTTAGTTGAAAGTCTAATTCATTGATTTTCTCTTTCTCTATTTTATGCAAGTAGGCCTGTAGAGATAAAAAATTTCCCCTTATTATCGCTTTGGCTACATTCCACACATTTTGGTATGTAGTCTCATTATTGTCATTCTCAGGTGAAATTATTAATTGTGTCTATGATTTGCTGTTTTACCCATTCATTCTTTAGGATGAGATTATTTAGTTTCCAATTACTTTTTGGTTTATTTTACCCTGGTTTTATATTGAATGTAATTTTTATGCATCATGATCTGAAAAGGAAACATTTACTATTTCTGCCTTTCTGCATTTGAATTTGAGGTCTTTATGTCCTAATATGTGGTCAATTTTTGTATAAGTTCCATGAACTGCTGAGAAGAAAGTGTACTCCTTTCTGTCTCCATTTAGTTTTCTCCAAAGATCTATCATACCTAACTTTTTTTTAGCATTCTATTTGCCTTTTTAACTTATTTCTTGTTTATTTTGTGGTTTGATTTATCTAGTTCTGAGAGAGCAAGGTTGAAATCTCCTACTATTATTGTCTGTTTATTTCTTCTTACAGCTCTCTTAACTTCTCCTTTAGGAATTTAGATGCTATACCACTTGGTGCATATATGTTTAGTATTGATAGTGCTTCATTATCTATGCTACCCTTTAGCAAGATATAGTGCCCTTCCTTATCTCTTTTAATTAGGTCAATTTTTGCTTTTGCTTGATCTGAGATCAGGATGGCTACCCCTGCTTTTTTGACTTCACCTGAAGCATAGTAGATTCTGCTCTAACCTTTTACCTTTACTCTGTATATATCGCCCTACTTCAAGTGTGTTTCCTGTAAGCAACATATTGTAGGATTCTAGCTTTTAGTACAGTCTGCTATCTGCCTCTGCTTTATTGGGACAGTTTACCCCATTCACAATTATGGTTAAAATTACTAATTCTTTATTTCCTGTCATCTTGCTATCTCTTTCCTTTCCCCTTTACCTCCCACTCAAGTATTAAACTTATAAACACCACTTGCCTCATGAAGCCCTCCCTCTTTAGAATCCTTCCCTCCCCCTTAGAGTCTCTCCTCTTTTCTTAAACCTTTCCCTTACTATTTCTGTATTCCCTTCTATTTAGCCCACTCCTTCCCTTTTCCCTTTTCCCCTCCTAATTCTCAATGAGGTGGGAGAAGTTTCTTTGTAAACTGAATATGTCTAATATTTTCTCTTTGAGCCAATTCTGATGAGAGTAAGAGTCACACTATCATCCCCCTCCCTTCTTTCCCTCAGATATAATAGGTTTCCTTTGCCTCTTCATGAGATGTAGTACCTCCACTTTTCCCTTTTTCTGGTACAATTTCCTTTCCACCTCTAGATTATTTTTTATATTATAAGAATAAAATCAAATTATACATGTACTCTTTATGTATACCCATAACAGAAATATAGATCTCAAGGATTTAGGCTCTCCTCTTGGGGCAAATCTGGTCCATGCTCCATGCA